>NC_082395.1:9481397-9841397 GCF_031168955.1 Gadus macrocephalus
CAGCTTGGCATGTCTAATTCCTAATGACTAGGATTAAAGTTGGATTAAATGTTTGGGAAAGGAATTCACTCTCCCCTTCTCCTCTAACCACTAAATGACACCTTGTCTGCGTTAGATTGGTCCTGAAATTCAAATTGACTAGTCGAACAGCAGGGCTTACATTCTAAGTATTACTGCACGTACGGTCTAACTGTCACATTACAATTTAAAACATTTCCATAATGAATCCCAGCTATCTCCTGAACTGTCAAACGTGGAGAGTGAAAAATGCCCTGAAGTAGTTGCAATTTATTCTGTGATCTGAAATCGTTGTGTCAAACCCATATGTGTACATAACACCCTGGCTGAGAACATACAGTGATCCACCACTAGGAGGAGTAGAATCTTAGCTCTCAGAGAAGATAGACAGTTCCCAACTGTGCCATGATACTTTGTCGTAGTTGCCATCACTCTCTGAGCATCAGTCAAACAATTAATTTGACTAACATGTTTGAGGTAATAGTCATGGAGTGACCGCAAGTCACAGAGTTTCAGAGTATATCAAATGAAGGTCAGATTACAGGAAGATACAAATGCAATGAAGAGAACATTTTTATCGAATACTGCTGGCAATAGTGTTGCTACATGTTTGTTGTTTGTTTTTATAAGCTTGAAGGTAAATATATGTTTTTGAATGTTCTCAGCAAAACTGAATCGAAGCAAACCAGCCACTACACTGTACACACATCACTCTGCGACTTAATTACCAGAAACAATCTTCTGTATTTTTTTTTTTTATCCACCAGAGCTCTGACAGCCCCCTGATTAAAAATCACCATTCATCCCACTTAGCTTGAATACAATTAAGGGACATGGCTTTAAAAGCCCACCCCGGAGCCGCTACCCATCATACATAAAAGGAGCACTCTCCATTGAGGTCTGCCTGTAAATATCATGTTTGATATGAGGTTTTAATCTGCTTAGCCATACTGAACTATAGAAAGGGCTCATCCGCTCTGTGAAACCCCTATCCAATGGACGTGTGCCTGAGGACGAATGGAAACACAACACTAGTGTGCCATCTGATTAGGTGGGGTTAATTACGGGAGCACTGTTTTGTAGTGGCTGCATGTGAGAGCCGCCCATAAATAGATGGGCCTGACTAATGTGTGCTCACAAATGAATTTTAATTAGCTGGGTATCAGAGACGCGTGGTCTGTTTTTTTTTTTCACCCAACTGACCCAGCAGTTGGCTGGAGGAGTTGGAGGGTGTCTGCACCCAGGCTGTCCCTGCAGAGTGTGTGCGCCAGAACACTACACAAAATGGCGAAAGGTGAGAAGTCTCACTCATCCCTCTGACCGAGAGATGGCATGTCCCTTGTACTATTGTTCTTTCTGCCCGTTTCGCCTTCATAGATATGCAGATGTTTCAACAATCAAACGTCAATACTGCAAGTCAAGCTCAGATGACTCCCAACCATGTTTTGGTGTGTGTGTCGTCCCCCCCCCCCCCCCCTCTTCTGCACTCCCCCCTTCTCCCCGTTTATGATTGTATTAATTATGTGTCATTCGTTTTGCTGGAGGTCAGCAACCATCCCTTCTTGGTCATAAGTCATCAATCTATGTGACTGTGGAGATGAAAAGTCAAGCATGTCAGCAAGGGGACCAGTCAGAGAGGGATCAGCCCATTGATTTCCCACTCACCCAGTCTCCACACAGCCTTCTAGCTTGCATGGGGACTCCAGCGATCACTGGGGTAGAGCGACATGCACTTCATATGGGCACAATGCATTAGTATCACTGGGAAACAAATGTGTGCACAGTGGATTCATCCTTTGCAATATAATCTGCATAGTGATTGGAACGTTTTGGGAAGTTGTGTTTTACTGCAGCTTTGTTTAAAAGGAGGGTATTTCTAATTGGACAAATAAGCATAATATCTCAATGATTAGGCTCCTCAATGATTGTGGGCGGTGGAAAGCATTGCAACTGGCCTACTCCAGAATGTAACAGAAGGCAAGGACAGACTGAGCGATCGCAATCACACAGACACGGACACACACACACACACACACACACACACACACACACACACACACACACACACACACACACACACACACACACACACACACACACACACACACACACACACACACACACACACGCACACACACGCGCACGCACAAACGCAGCCTGCTGGCTTCTGACAAACCAGCATTATTGTAACATACTCTGCTCCACTCTCCTAAATGGCCAATCTTTGTTGGATCTCACCCTTAATTGGTTAACAGTCTCTGCAGGGCAAGTGAAAGTGGTGCTATTTAAGGCACCACCATGAAACAGCAACACTTTCATCTTGGCAATAACAGGCAACAATTATATTACCAGATTCGAAACTGAGCCCGCTATCTACCGCTAATCAGAAACGCAGCCCATCTGTTCTGTCTTTTTTAAAGCAACTGTTTATGTATGTATGATAAATGGTTTTGGACACTCCAATTACCACTATGGTTATATGGTGATGAATAGCCTTCAATTAGATGTTATTTCTTTTAAATTCAACAATTTAGTATTTTATATCGATAGTTGAATAGTGGCCAACACCAAATCGGTTACAATAATAAGGCCAACTCTCTCAATCGCTCGTTCTCTGTCGACAAAACACACATGTGCATACACATGCACCCCAATGTGCAGACGTGCGCTCTCTTTCTCTCTATCATGCATTTTCAGACTGGCTGGAAGACGGGTCAGACACGCGCGCACACACATGCACGCATACTTTCCCTTAGCTGTGCTTTTGTGTTTTGTCAGAATTAATGAGAAAAGTTCCCTTGCCCTAGGGGTAATTAGTGTCCTTGGAGTTAAATAAGCTAATACTTAGACACCTCTGGCACAAGCAATTATGTTTGTGTATTGAATAATTGATTCAAAGAGGGGGGAAGGGCTGCTAATCAGATCTGAGCATAATGAATTGATTTAATTAACAGGGGAATCCGAGGGTCTCTGGGAACTGCGCGCATTTATTCAGAAGCAGAGGCGAGCGCAGCACATAAATTGTGAGGGGAGGCGGTGTGAGTACGCTTTTAGCAGTTGTCAGATTTGCAATTGGATTTGTTGAATATAGTTGCCGTTTCGGAACAAATGAGAACAAGGAAAGAGAATATTGCAGCGAGGAGAGCTCAGTCGTTCAGTCGGAGCTCCAGGTCCGCACGCGTGCAGTTAGATCAGAGTAGATTTATAGCTTTTCGGCTTTTCGCATGGAATTGAACAGGGGCAACCAACGTTGTTTCACTCATTTATTGGCGTTATTACATAGTTTAGAAAGGCGAATTTCCGAGCGCACTTCCTCGCAGTCACCAGGCGAATTACTGTCGATATCACGAAGCGTTTAGACGACAATTCATCTTTCGAGGGGTTTTTCGCGGTTATCGAGCCGCACGAGTCAAGCAGCCGCTGCGCGCTTCAAAGCCATTTGTGAGCAGCCTTTTTTCCCGCTGGAGTCGAGGACGGATCGCCTGGGTTCGGACTCCTCGTTCCTCAGGACGATGGTGTTGGATAAGGAAGAGGGTGAGTAGCTGCCCTGATGTCGCCGCTTTTCCGGAGCTATAACCTCAACATCAGGGGCAGAAACTATTGACATTCGGGCACGTTGTGTCCCCGGTCACCACGCCGCGAGACACCACGTTTCCCCCTGTTTTGTTACCTGTTTGTCAGGGGGAGGTTTAATAGTCAGGCATGAGCAGCCTACGCATGTTGTGGACAAACTTCCCCTATTTTGACCTGGGCACACTGACAAGTTTGCGAGTGGATCTTCAGTTTTGTTCCGTTTTCATTATGTCGATCATTTCCTGTACGACTTTGCGTATATCGGTCTTTGTTTACGATTTGCAAATTACCGTAAATATATAAACATTGCGAAATGGAGCCTATTATATATTGATGGATGCTGCTGCTCAAACATGGACACTGTCCTTTTACCTCCCAATGCTCTCGCGTCTCTGAAGTTACCGCGGCAGCCTTTGACATCATCACGGGATAGCAGATGACATCGGAGTGCTTTTAACGTGATTACAAATTATGGATAGCACAGAGCAACGTTCACTCAGACTCCATCGAAATAGGCCTGCTTCCATTACTTATCTATTTTAATGTATTTAGGTTAATGGGCGAGGCAATCTAATTAATTTCAATTTAAATCAAACTCGCCTCTAATGACGTCCCATTTTGGATGGAACTGATGTTGAGTAGGGTAGATGTGCAGAGACCATTTATTACACCGGTTATACCTGGCAGCTGGCACTTAGTGCACACTTTTTACATTAGATAGGCGCTGGTTAAACTCAGGAACCCATACCAACCCTAGCCAATGAATATTTGAATAGTATTGCCAATTCTTTGAAATAACATAATTCTTCCGGTAAGTCTGTTGTTTGTTGAAGCATGCTTGTCTGACTATATACCGAACTGGAAAGCTCCACTCTCACATCCAACAACCTTAATAGGCATTTCTTAATCTTTCAATAAATCTATTGCATTTGGTTTTAGCGGACACTCCCCCTCCCCTAGAGTAATGGGTGCATTTGTAGCCCATTATTTATGTTTGAAAATGGATATTTCATATGTAGTGGAGCATCCTTTCACTTAACCATCTAAAAACCAATAAAGGGATTGCGGCAGAAACATAAATTGGTCTGTCTGGCTGAATCCATGTTGTGCTGCTAATGTACCCAAATTAACTCAACTGTAAATTGCCTCCTTTGGATGTCTGTCTTGCTAAAAGTTCCCTATATGATTCATGATTTGGATTGCTTTTAACAGTTATTGGCTAAGCAATATGGTAAATGTACAAGGTGATGCAAATGGCATTAGTGGGAAAGGATGCACAGAAGCATGTAATGCAGTCAATACTACATTAACTACTGATGCTCAATTACAGAACCAGGGAGAGTGGCTTTTAGGAGCATTAGGACTTGCAGAAAAGCTGAGATCACCTGCTGCTCATTGCCTAAAAGCTTCACCCTTTACTTGCTGGTCCCGACCACAACTGTAGCTTTTTTTTTTTGAAGTAAGTAGTCAAAAGAGATGCTTGGATTGTGACGCACCCCCTGACTGTGGCTCTGAGTGTTTATTAGCTCTGAAATGAAAGGCTTGTCAATTAGACTCGTCTTGCCTAATGTAGATGCATAAATCAGTGGTTGTGTAGGAGGAAGCCTTATGATCAGGCGCTTTGTATCAGTGCAGCAGCGCTTTGTCTTAGAATTGTTGTTCCTTAATGTGTGTGTGTGTGTGTGTGTGTGTGTGTGTGTGTGTGTGTGTGTGTGTGTGTGTGTGTGTGTGTGTGTGTGTGTGTGTGTGTGTGTGTGTGTGTGTGTGTGTGTGAGAGAGACAGACATGTTTTTACGGCGCTACTGAAGCGTTGTTGTTGCATAGACTTACTGACCTCTTCCAGGAGGAGCACAACAATCATGGGAACAACTAATTAACCAGACCAAAACAGAAATTTATCTTATTAACCTACATCTCTGTCTCAGCTTCAGTAGGTCAATATTGTTGCTTACTGGTCGTCTATTTTTATAATTATGCAGGCATAAACAGTCTATTTGAAGCTAATGGGAATAGAGGTTTAATCTATGTTTAATGTTAGTTTAACTATTTGCAGATATAGTACATATATTGTATAGTGCTTTCTGTTTTGAAGAATTTGCTTTACTTCCTTTGCACCCTCTCCCACTCCCCCAAACTAAAATATGCCTCAAGTAAACATTACAATTTTCTCTACGAACGAAGTTCAAAACCATCTTTCATCATTCCAGCGTCCAGGACCAGTTCTCAGTTTGCTTGTTCATTACAGTGAGCCACCTGCAAGAGAACAAATAATATATTTTTTGTTGAGGGTTGGCTATTTGCATCATTGGACTCTTAATTAAAGATGTGCAGAAGTGAAGCCCCTCAATCCTCATATAATACATTCTGCTACCTTTGCTTTTTTAATTTACAACCGTGTAAGCACCCTGTCCAAAGGAATTTGCGCATTCATAAAGCATGTGATTGAAAAGCAATGTTTCAAATGAATACAGACTGGTGATCTGTCGGATGGTGTAATAAAACTTGGGCTTCAGGCTTTGATTTTATTTTGAAATAATAAGAATTGCTTCATTCTTTACCGGCGTTACCATGGTAATGCCGTCTTGTAGCAATGTTATATTGATTTATAAAGTGGACAGTAATATTTCTTTTCTGTTATTTGATTTCTAGGGGTTGATTTCTAATTTTCAGATGGAGATTACTTTTATTCATTCCTTAACTCCTTTCACTTTCCAAAGGAATATAATTTCTCCGTCGCATTTTCTATTTTTGCAGCTTATTAGTTTCTGCTTACTTCAAAATTAAACTTGGCTCTCTTAAACATTGAAATTGTATCTATTTCTTGCCCTGGGCCCAAACAATATTATAAATGTATATTGTTTTTCAATATACAATTTGCAACCTCTTACCTGCATTGTTTTTAAAATAAAAAGGGGAACAGCAAAAAACATTACAAATAAACAAAACAAAACTTTGACTGGTAGCAGGCAGATGAGATAAGCATAGATTATACGCGTTTTACTATCCTCAAACATGTATGCAATATAGTTATATATTTGCAATGTTTCGCTTTCGGCACCCCCTTCGTCAATCCTAATTTAAGAAACATTTAAAATTCAACTACACATGTGCAACATATAAAGTTAAATGCCCTACATCCTACATTTGATTAAAATCAATACATTTAAGTGTTTTAATTCTATGGTCTAATTCGCTTACATCATAGGTACTGGTCTGGTGAGTGCTTGAGTTTTTCCAAGGCAAATTTTTTTTTGCCCCCCAGCATGAAATGCACTAGATCCATATCAGCCATGATCGCCTCACATCTGTGAGTGTAGGAGATATATGAGGTATATCACCTTCCATCATCTTAGTGGATTTCTAAGGCTACCGGATGGACCCCCTCCTCCAGCCCCCCACGCTAAAGAGCACCCACCTGTCTACGTATAGAGTTGCATTCATCAGGGTCATACACGTTATCAATGATGGGCTCCTGGGCTGATGAGAACATCTTGTTTAAGATCGACCCAGCGCACTTCTGCAGCTACTGCAGTGCAACAAAGGGACGTCATAATTTCCCTCCATTTATTTTTGTTTTATGTAGCCCTTTTGAAATGTGGTGTAATTGATGTTGAGGACTGTGTGCACGAAGGTATGTGTGTGTATGTGTTATCAATTTCTTAGTGTGTGTGTCTGTTGCACACATGTGTATCCTTCAGTCTGTCTGTGTACATCAGAGTGTGAAGACACAGTTGCGTATCTGATAAAATAAGGAACTATTAATCAGGCTGTAAGGCCATATACCGATCTTTACAAACATCACAAAGAAAGCACTTCATCAAATCCAGAGATAAGCCTGTATTGAGATAAATAATGTGAGAAGACCTTTTAAACCTATTCCCAGCCACCTTATCTGTCACCTGGAGCAGAAAGATACATGCAGACATACACCAAACGCAGTAGCAGTTGTAATACGCAACACTGTTGTTGATCCAACAATCAATTCCAATGGCATTTGAAACTGTTGTGTTTCCTCCTAATCTGAAGAACCCGAATTACAGAAACCATTAGCAAGACGTATGTTTGATGCTTAGTTTTCTGAAGGTGTGGTACTGATACTATTAATTATAAACACTCAATTATAACAGTGCTTGATGACTTTTCAGTTAAGATTCGCACATTTATACTTTGTATCTGACACAATCAAAATAAAACTTTAATAATCATTCCTGGAAAAACCTGATGGTATTGTGTGATCGTGGGAAGTAATGTCTGTTAAAGCATCCCTAAGTCTCACAGCTATCCAAATACAGCATGCTTACAGTTGTAGTTTAGAGTCTTAATCCTTAAATAGTCACCGGGAAGCATTAAGACTTAAAGGCAGGCAGGTAGGTCAGGGGTCAATCTAATGTGTGTGTTTTGTGTGTGTTTTGTGTATGTGTGTGTGTGTGTGTGTGTGTGTGTGTGTGTGTGTGTGTGTGTGTGTGTGTGTGTGTGTGTGTGTGTGTGTTTGCATACTTTGTATGCATGTGTCCTGGGGTGTGTGCTAGATTTTTGTACTGTATTCACAATATGTGTGTGTGTGTTTGTGTGTGTGTTTGTGTGTGTGTGTTCCTACATATTTCAGTTTTCCTCATCAACTGTTTGCTTGTGAGATAATTATAAAGATTCAGAGACAATGATTTACTCTGTTCTTGTTTGGATTGTTCTAAAAATCGAGTTGTTATACACTGTTGTGGTTCTGAAATACAAATGATCTGTTGAGTTTGACGGTGTGAAACTCACATTTTAATTTGCACACTAAAAATATCTCTATTAAAGTATTAATTTCACCATCAGTCTAATGTGATCATGCATAACCTATGAAAGCAATGTTAAAGGGGAACCATCACGCCCGCTATTATCTAATAAAATATAGTACTACTTCATACACATATCAAATCCATTTCCGCAAATTAATTGCAAGAAAGTTGGATAATTGACGTCTGGTTGGGGTTTGCGTTCTTATTGGTCTGATTTTGAGTTGATGTTGCCGATGCCAATTTTCTTCATAACACGCATATGAAGAAGTACTCTTCTATAGAAAAAAACGGTAGGTTGGCAGCATACCTTTCAGTAGCCGTCATGATGCAATAGCTTTTTGTACACGGCTACTTTCAACTTTCAAAATGTTTTTTCTTTGAACAAAGTCGTTTTCCTATCATCTTTGTAAGAATTAAATAACTGCACAATCTAATTATGAGATTTTATGTAAACATACTAATGGGAAAAAATATGCATCTTCCGAAATTCATGACACAGTAACATAAAATGCTTGGCAATGCATTGTCATACAAAACAACTGTTGAAAAGCCAATTGTCTTCTTCGTCAGCTTATCTCGTCGACAATTATCTGTCACCTTACCAGCATTGGTAAAGGTTCTGCCCTTTTTGAAAAGGCCTTCAGCGCATGTGCCAGGCCAGTGGCTGGCAGGCCTGAGTTTGGCAACGCAGTGCAACATCACATCCAACTTCTTCCCCCCCCCCAAACTCCAGCCACTCTCATTATTTACAGGAGATGGGGTGTGGAAGAAGGGGGCTTGAATGACATTAGGAGGCCTGTCCTGCCAAATAAGTGCCCCCCTCTCCCCCCTGTGGGGAATGTGCATTATTCAAGATTAAACAGTGTCACACAGAGCAGCACAGTATGGTGTACTCTCCATTTTTCTACACACTGAGGAGCCTGAATGGCACACCTGTCTCCTGGCATATCCTGTGAAATAATAAGAGCACAGTAATTGCCGGGGAGGAACAATTTCATACACCACTTCCTAACCTTGTGAGTGACACACAACTTTAGAGGGCTACGTTGGTTCCTCTCCGAATCAATTTTTAATGTAGACCAGTGTTTGTGCATTACTTACTTCGGCTCGGTGGCAGAGAGTGGCTATGCCAGGCCTAATGGGGCTGTATTTCTTATTTTTTTTTAATACATTTTATAATTATTATATATTTTGATTCCTGTGATGAATCATGAAGAGGCGGATACAAATACTGTCCCTTTACTGCAAAAAAAAAAAATAGAGTTCGAGAAATAGATTGATTTAGCCAGCTATTCAAATGTTAATGCATTCTATGGAGAGTGAACTGTACTTGCACCTATGAAAATGAAGATGCATTCATCTCCCTGAGTTATTGACAGTTTGCCGTCACTTATATTGAAGTATGGTCAGGTAATGGCTTTGAAGGCAGCTTTATCCACACAGGGCGCCAAGACCCTCAGCACACAAGGACCAACACAATGCCCACAGCTGATTGGCTGGGTGCAGTGGCAGGTTTTCTCTTCTCTTAATGTCAAGCCTCAGGCACTTTTATGATCTGTCTTCTCTCAGAGTCCTCGTGGGTTTTTAGTTGTGGTAATCCAGAGTGATGAAACCCTGAATGTTATTTTTTTATTTCTGTATTTTCCACTCCTTCTCATTCATCTTATTCCCCCCGTCTCATTTTTCCTTCCCTCCTTCCCTCCATCTGCCTGTGCTGTTGACAGCTCACCTTCTCCACACTGTAATCTCACCGTGCTGGTGAGCAACCGAGTGTTGGAACGAGTCACTTTCTGTAATAATATGAAAACTCTGCCAGTTTCACGTCTGAAAATAAGCAGTAATGAATTTAATTAGAAAGCTGTTGCATATCTCTGCGATAGAGTTCTTTTAATTAACCCCATGTGAATAAATTAAAAATAATAGGGGCCTGGAACATGTGGGGAAAGAAAACAGGCTAATGAAGTTATCCGTTAATTGGTACGGCATCTGCAGCCAAACCACACTGAGCGAGGGGAGCCCAAGGAGCTCGGAAGAATGCCTTCTGTGAGCACGGCCCCGGCTCTTTAGGAAAAGGGCCACAGGCCTCGGTGGCTGACTTCAAGTGTAAGAAATGCACCTCTGACGTGATGGAAATGACCGCGCGGCCGGGGGAGAAAAGACAAGCCCTGTTCCAGGACGCTCTGCGGAGACTCCCCACGCCGGGCTTGACGCGGGGCCAGTGTTATTGCAGCCCTAATGTGGCCGGCTCATTTGGAGCGGATCAGGAGTAATTATGGTGGGGAAAGTGGCTGCCGACTGCGGGGTCAGGACACTTGTAACATGTGAAAAGAGCAATTATTCCAGGAGACAAAACCCCCCCTTATCCTGGCCAGGGCCAGGGTCAATGCGAGGGACGGCTGGGCTGCGTTTCGCCCGGGCCTTATTAGCCAGTGCCGGCTGCGTAGTTTGAGAAAGTGCATCTTGCTAATAATGAACAGTCCCCTGCTCATGTGCAGCGGGCCCTGCCGCTCCGTCTCCCTCTTTCTTACTTACTGAGAGTGTTAATTATGTCATAAGCAGAGCTTGCAAATAGACGCTCTTTCACCGGGGCCAGATATACCTCAAGCTGTAAATCTGGCTAACAGTAGTGCAGTATCATAGATGGATCTTAAATGGAGAACGGCTGGTCTCTGTCCAATGGAGAAATTTGTGTTTGTTTTTTTTCTGCAGCAGCCATGTGTGTGAGTGTGTCCGTCTGTGTGTGTGTAACCACTCATATATTTTATTTCGTTTTCTCCTTGCAATCTGCTCCAAAGATGGTGGGGGGGGGGTAAATGAATCACAGAGTTGCCTGGATTGTTCTTATCTGTCTGAATACATTGAACGGTCCGCTTTCACTAAGCATGTGTATTCCAGCTGATATTGTTACCAGATGTCTTGCATTTTGTCTTGGCAGTAATGAGAGATGTGTCCACGGCTCAATTACAGTAATGACGGGAGCTGAATGAAAAGGACAGATTCACACAGACAATAGCAAGACATCTGCCTGCGATCCTTATTAACCTTAGTGGTAGACGCCAAGCCTAAATTCTCTTTGGGATTGCCATGGCCACAACATTTACAGTGCTGGCTGAAAAACGAAAGACTGGGAATTCAATTAGTAACTATAGCCCCCAGAGCTACAGATTCAATTCAGATCTTTTGTAATTCGGCAACAGTTTGGGATTTTAAACAGTTTAACGACACATGTTTCTGTCTAGCTCTTTCCATGAATTTTAAGTGAAGATTTGTATTCAGTTTTAGTATTCAATTTTAGAATAACACAGTATAGTATTCATTTACAGATTCTAAACTAATCCCCTTCCATTATTTTTGGCATTTCTGAGCTTTCTTATGTTTTCTTATGCCAACCCCTGCTGCTGTAAAATATAATCAACCTTGGTATTCTGCAAAAGTGGTTGAACTTTCAAACCCCTTCTAAAAAGCTACTTGGCATTACATGTGATCATCCAATCTACCTTATGTAGCTCAGCCAACCTCTGCAGCTGGTATAAGAATGTGAGGACGACAGGACGTGCAGTATGTACAAACAATATCTAATCGTCCGACATATATAATAGAGACCGCAAAAGTCTCAACAGTAGCAAATCAAAATGTCACGATGACAAAGCGATCTATCCAACACTACCTGTTTAATGATCATCCTTATTGATCAATAACCTTGTTTATCGCTGCGGTGGTGTTGCATGCATATTCAATTATCCATACTACTGTGTGGTGGCAGACAGAGAAGGATGTCAACTGAAAGCGGGAAGTACAACTGACTGGAGGCTTTAAGAGTGTGATTAGGGTGTCCCACATGGAACAGTTTAAAGATTTATCCTGTCTAAGTAATGTCAGAAGTTCAGTGCATCAGTAGACGGTGATGACGGGCGGACGAGTACAGTTGTTTCATTGGAATAGACGTCATTAATAAATTGACCCTGATGGTCCTCCTGTGCATCCTATATTATGTTGGTCATGTGATGTCCACACCGGCTCAATGCAGCTTGGGGTGGTTACAGGCCTCCAGACAGAGGTCATTGCTCCTCTCACAGAATTCTCGCTCCCCTATCGTCCTAATAATGTAACAAAAAAACCCATCAAATCCACAGTGCTGAGTACATCGACGCCCCAGTGGGGTTCAACCAACATCTCATCACATGTTTTTGATATGTGACGCTTAAATAAAAAGCATAAGCCACAAAATGGGAGATAGATGGTTAGTGGGCTTGTCATACCAATGGTACACTTGTAATGTGTGGCCCGTTGTCATTTAGATATAAACGCAGGTCAATTCTTACCAAAATCTTCTGAGCTACAAAAGGACAATAAGTAAAGGCATAAATAATAAATAAGACATAAGGCAGCGAATAGTTAGAGAGTTGTTGGAGGTAACTTGTGGAAACTTTTAAATATAACACAAATCATATAATAAAAGACAAAGAAATATGATGACTAATTATACATTTGTGGTTCCTGACTGTAAATATGAATCTGAATGAAATGAGAAAGGTCATTGAATTGCAACACATCCAATTATTCTTTTGATCTATAATTTCCTTATCTGGGGAACGTATTGCCATGTATATACGGTAATTGCATTTCATTGCTTACAAATGTGTCTTGAGGTGTTTCAAAAGGCTTATTTTTGATTCAAAGCTTAACATATCAAAAAAGGGTTGTCACATTGATTGGATTTCTGATAACTGAACAGATAAATGTATAGGTAAGTGTAAATGGGCCAACGAAAGAAATTGGATCCTATCTCTATAATGGAAACTACATGGCCTGACAGATTCCTTAGGATACAAAAATAACACCTGTACATATTATCGGAAGATAAAAAAGTAGAGATGGAAACCGGCACACATGACAGGCTCTTTATAAGAAACGGTAATGCCAAACAGAATAAAAAAATAAAAGATATTTGGCAAACAATGCGTTGTTCTTTTGAACTTTCAGAAGTCAAATGTGCGTGGAGTACGATTCAGGACATAAAGAGTCAGTCAAGAGTCTTTCTTTTGGGGGACATGGAATGACACCGGAAGACCGGAGTGGACTTGTATCTGTTAAATGGATCGGATTAAGTGGAGGCCGCTGCCTGCTTGGCCGCTGTTTCCTTTCATAATGCAGCTTTTCACTCCTCTAAACTTTCTGCTTCCCACTTTCAAACAGCACAGACTGATGACAGGTGCAAGGAAACATCTCGTGGCATTAAGGGACTTGGCAAGACCTTTACTTTACACAAGCCGTCTATTCTGACACTACTCTTTGTTTAGAAACTTTATGCTTACTGCTTGCTGCGGTATTATTGAAGACATTTCACAAAGGCTGCCTTTGATAGAAACAGCCAAGCTTGTAGCTGTTGTTCGGGACCAGCTCTAGGAAAATTGGGATCAGTTGAAAGACTTTTTGTCCCCTTGTAGATGTTGGAAATATTTCTGTATTGAGACGTCATCCTCTCGAAACAAGGGTTGAAGTGTAAACTTCGATGAGGCTGGTTTGAGTATGTTTGTAACTAAGTGTATAGTCCAATAGAGCTTCACACAGTGACAGACTCACAGGTTAAGCTATGGCCTTTGCAGTATTGATGTAAAACAAAAGAACGATATGTTTTAAGGGGATATAGAGGGTAGGGTTCTCAACCAATTAGAAGTAGTACTATGGTGGTCGGGGGACGACCTTTGTGTATAATTAGTTTTCTTATTTAAAGCAAAGATTTTGAGTAGAATAACTAATTGGCTGTCATGAAAAGCAAATTAAAGAATTTTGTGTGATTCCACAAGGAATAGCTTTAACCTGCGTCTCCCGCTCCATGCATGCCTTCAAATACACACACACACACACACACACACACACACACACACACACACACACACACGTAGGCATTTTTCCCTCTCCTCATTAAGACTGTTTTTAGTTCTGTGGAAGGCTGTCAGGCGAGCCCCGTTGGCATACCTGCAGAGAGCTCCCCTAACAAGCCATGAAATGCAGGTAGCAGACACCGCCCTTAGCTAGTGTGGCATGCATTTGAAGCTTTTTAGCTTCATTTACACTGAACATTGGTATTTATAGTGGGTTTTGTGATCCTAATGTGCCAGCTTCAAGGGGTCTGTTTTGGGGAGCGCAGAGGTGCGGGAGCTGCAGGGCAGGCCCGGCACTAATTGATGGCTCCCATCAACATCGCTGGACCAATTAGCCTACCCTCTCTCCACTTCTGATAGAGGAAGAGGACGGCTCAACACCAGCCGAGCACTTACCCACACAGAAACCAAAGCCCTAGATTTGACTAACAAGCTCTCTTCTTTCTTTCACTTCCATTTTAAAGGGGAAATTCTAATTATATTACATTCATAGCATTACTGATGTGTGCAGGGCTAACCATTTTCCAGGGCGAATCTGGACCCAATGACGTGCTTTTGTTAGTCCATCTGTGTAAGCACATATGTGCAAAAGCTTGTTAGCTGTGTGTGTGTGTGTGTGTGTGTGTGTGTGTGTGTGTGTGTGTGTGTGTGTGTGTGTGTGTGTGTGTGTGTGTGTGTGTGTGTGTGTGTGTGTGTGTGTGTGTGTGTGTGTGTGTGTGTGTGGCACATATACATGAGATAGTGAGACGTACTTCCCGATAGCAAAATAAACAACGGAAAGATCGAAGTTATTTATTTGGTGAAGAAAAAACCCAAAAACCTGACAGGCGTAAAGGAAGAGCACGGTTGCACACAGAGCAAGGCACTACCCGGGTTACCCACAGCGTCTCCCTTCATCACGGAGCCAACCCTAATGCTAAGGGCAACACCGAGTGATTCCAGCTACACAACAGCAGCCCTGTGTAGAGACACACATGTCATACATCCGTCCTAGCCCCGGTTACATGTATGTGTCCCCACCCGTGTCGCTGCACGACACGGGTATACGATAAATAAACCCTCAACGCTCGACACTTGTTCTGGACCGAAACACACCTTTTAAAAGCACATTTCTTTTTCCTTTCGCGGGGGCTTCATAGACACAACGACACAAATTACCGATTGAGCCCCCTGCGATGCCTCGCCCGGCGTTTCTTTTTTGAGAAATGTGTTCTGAAAGTAGAGTGGCGAGTGGCGTCCACTGTGTGTTCTTTTAGATGGATCAATAGCTCAGTGTGTGAGAGTGTCTTAAGAGCTGTTGTCTTGTGCTTTCAGCTGTGGCAGACCTGTTAGTGCTGCGGAGGGGAACCGCGTGCCCCTGCCTCTGTACCGGCGGTGGCCTGGGGGGGGCTTTTAGTCCAAACACAAATGTCAACCACACATACACTATTAGTGTTTAGTGCAGTTATTAAATGGACTTTATTTGTCCTTTAGGAGGCTAAGAGGCACACTTAAAGGGGACCTGCGCGACAGCGGGGCAATTTGCGGGTTTGGTTACTTAACTGGTTCGTTGCAGACATGTGTACGGATAAGTGTATAAGGAGCACGGGGGCTGTGTCTATGGGTGCTTTCTATGTGTGCTCGCATGTACAAATGCATGTGTGTGCGCGTGTGCGTGCCTGAGAGAGATTGAGTGCACACTGAAAGGCACTTAGGCCATAACATATCTCACTGGGGTCTGGTAGCAACATTTTTGTGGTCACAGGCTTTTAAAAAGGTTAATGTTAATCTATACCAAACAAAGCCCATGAGAAGCTTTTACAGCTGTGGACAGTTGAGTGAAATGAAATGGTAGGAGGCAAACACACTATACAGCATGCTGTAAATACCGCAGTCAGCGAAACCAACAAATGCGTGCGTGCGTGCGTACGTGTTTGCGTGTTTTTGTGTGTGTATGTGTGTGCATCTGTGTTTGTGTGTTTGTGTGTGTGTGGGTGCAAAGTCCTGAAATTGCAACTAGATGTGCCACGCTCTGAAGCCTGCATAAAGTGATCAAAATAAGTCGTATTCCTTGTATTACAGCGTGTTCCCAGGCAGTGGCGGTGGGGTGAGTAAGAGAGTAGTCCGCTGTGACCCGGCTGACTATCTACATGGAAGAGTGTTTTCTTTAATGCATATGAAAGCAGGGAGTCAGCGGGCTGTGGCCGAGGCGCCTGGACAAGCAGCGGCGCTTATCAAAAATAGAACATGAAAAGTCACTCGTGTTCCCGGGCAGTAAATCACACGTGGCTACTTGTCTCCTTATCGCTACAGGTGTGCCGATGCTCTCCGTCCAGCCCAAAGGGAAACAGAAGGGGTGCGCTGGCTGCAATCGCAAGATTAAAGACCGCTACCTGCTCAAGGCCCTGGACAAATACTGGCACGAGGACTGCCTGAAATGCGCCTGCTGCGACTGCCGCCTGGGGGAGGTGGGCTCCACCCTCTACACAAAAGCCAACCTCATCCTCTGTCGCAGGGACTACCTGAGGTAAGAGACGCACAGCCCCCTCCGAAGCCTCATCCCTCCCAGAGCAGATAGGGGGGCTGCCCAGCCTTAAGGACCCTTGCTGTTATCATGCTGCTCCTCCAAATTAAACAGGATTAGTTTTCCCGAGCCCTTAATAATGCCAGCTTGTTTTCTGTCAAATCATTGAATATCTGCTGAGAAATACTGTGCAACTATTTATAGAAAAAGTCCTAATGTTGTGAGATGATAGACTATGTTAAACACAAAAGCATTTTTATTTTGCCAATTTTACTACACACGATATACATTTTATTTTTATACATTTGTGTTTGCATCAAGAAGATTGCCTTTACCATGAAAAAACCATAATATATTTCCAAACTATACTATAAAAACTAAACTCAAAACTTGAAAGAGGATAGGTTCTGCCAATTAAAACAAAAACATATAAACGTATTGTGCCGATTTACCTGTCACCGATCTAAAACAAAAACCTTACGTGTGTTAGTACTTTTGCTGTGTGTGTGTCTTCTTTTCCTCACAATTTCACTGCCCTTCCCCATGTTTACATGGAGAGGACAGAAGGCCCCCCCCCCACCTTGGGGTAGCTTTGAATCTGGGTAGCGCTAAAGCTGAAGGCTGAGGGATGGCTCCAGGCTGGTGCCTCGACCGTTGTCTGTGGACCACCCTCCTATCCCCACCCCCCTCACCGCTTCCTACTGCCATCTGCTCGCTAAATTAAACATGATCATTTCCTGGGCGTTAAGTCCCATTCCCAATGAGATCCCGACATTTATCCTGCAGGTTCCCTCGGGGCCAACTTAGAGACCCTGCCACCACAGGCCTCTCCCTCAGTCTCCCTGCCCTGTGCTATCATGTCCCCCCCCCCCCCCCCCCCCAATAAGACTGTTCACACGCCCTTCCTCTGCACACACCCTGCTTTGAATCAGACCCGCCTTCACTCAGCTATTTGTAATAACTACGAAAACCTGTCATTACAAATCCTCAAGATTAACCTCATGTAAAAAATAAAATAGCATGCATACATACCCAACAGTAACGTAATCGTTTAGTTCCCTACCGGTTCCCTGCGAGGGCTTACTTGCTCACTACTGAGATGGGCCATTATCATCCATCAGTGCTCAGTAAGAGTTGGATGGGTTTAAGATATAGTGGGCAAGGTCAGGCTAAACCCTCTGCTGTCCCCGGATGGGCCAAGATGAATAACAATAAACGGGTAAATGACACGCGATGGCAGAAATAATTAGGCGCCGTCGCATGAACAGACTAACCCCATGCCTCACAGAGCGAGGGCGCGGCGTGTTAAGGCAGCGACGCAAAGAGCACACGCCGAGCGCCATCTGAGGGAGGAGCGGCGCCCAGGGAAAAGTTTTCAGACGAAGGAAGATCAGTGGGAAGCGGAGAGGTCTGTGGGAATACGAAGAACAAAACGACACTCGAAATCAGCAGGAAACGACACGGAAATGAGAATAAATGAAGGGAAAGGGGGGAGAGCTATCTCTCTTGTGTTGCGACATCACCGCTGATGCCGAACACTAAAAAATATCCTGCTTGGATTCGCTCCACCCTGAGACAAAGACATAATGCTTAAAGGCTGGCCATGCTTGAGATTAATAATGTTACGTGTTGTTGTTTTTCTGTCGTTGAAAAATTGTTGTAAACACATATCTTTTTTTAACCCTCAAGATCCCGGCTGGAGATGCTAGAGATGAATCCTGTTATTTGAAAAAGATAGTTTAAAGAACCCCTTTAAAGAAATAAAGTATTAAAGTAATAAGAGGGTATTTAACTCACTCCATGCCCCAAAGGGCCTGCCTGCCTTGCTCTGTGCTACGGAACAAAGACTGTGCTCACCTGCAGTAATGGAATTAAATATGGGCACCAAATCAGCCTCCTCTACAGCCACACTGCATAAAGGACAAGCGGGTGGATCAAACACACTTCATATATTTGCCTGGGATTGGAGCTGTGCCATGTTCACATTAATTATACTCGGAGCTCCATCTGTGTTTGTCCTCCGGTAACCCTGGCAACATCTTCAATGCACCTTCACTGTCCTGAAACGAGCACCAAAGTTCCACAAGTTCACTTTTAATCACTTTGACAGACAATCCCATCAACTGAAAACAGCTGCAGTTATTAGCATGTGATTCACACACTTGGGCTGGGCTGTATTGTAGTGAAGAGCGATTGATTCATTAGGCCTTTCATTCCTTCACGGAGGCCCAGGATGGGGTGACCTCGCCAGAGATATGACGAGCAAGGCTTGCTTTTGATCATCAGGGGCTCAAGATCACCAGGAACCCAAGCAGAATCATTGATATTCTTACGTTCAGAGATCAGAGTGGACTTAACAATTACTCTACCCCTCACAAAGTAATATTCTCAGCAAATTCTGAACATAGTTACCATGCTTATATTGAAATCTGTGATACAATTATCTGAATATAATTGTATTCGTAACATATGTATCTCTGCCTGGGGATGCATGAGGAAATGCTAAATATTTATTTATAAATGCATTATATTTCTCCCGGTATAAGATCGGAAAGGCTAGAGCTCAACTGCAAACAAGGTTTGGAGTAAGCAATGCAGCATGTTAGTGTTGAGGAGCAGTCAGACATGGTCTTGACTAGTAAAGCGTAGAACAGAATGATACAGAATGCACAGTGCCACTAAAACTAATAAAGTTGAAGCTTTAACTCTTTACTGGGAGCATGACTTTAGTATCTGAATCTCTAACTAGGATGTGACAGATATTTTACAACACTGTCATTCTGTAAAAGGGAATTAACCGAAGATGGTCACCTGTGGTTTAGCTATCCAAATCACCAAAAATTGTGAAAAGGATAACAAAATGCCTTCTGGCATAATGTCTGCATAATATGTAGGATAAATGTTTGATAAAAACAATAAATTAAGTCATTAATGAGAATACTTTCTTTTTTGATTTATAAAAGGTAATGGCAGGTCTTTCGACTCTCTGCACCAATGTAAATCGCCACACAGAGCCTGTAAAAGAAAAGGTCAGGCTCTTACCAAACAGCATTTGTCATATTTAATTGCAGAGGATAGACTTGGCTTACATACCTCTAAGGACCAAACTGCTGGAGGTGTTTGCAAGCCCCTTAAACTTAGGGTGGGGATCCTTCAACTGTGCTCCCTTGGGGAACCTCATGAGGTGTTTATCTCAGCATCCAAACATGCCTCTAATAGAATGTCCACTAACTGAACACATGCAAGTTACACAAAGAGCAGTGTCCACTGTGAAGAGGGTAATTGCCAAGAAAGGTTACAATAAGTAAGAGCTGTTAAGGATGTCTGCGGTCAGGATCCCTGCACGTCAGCCTCAGTAATTGGGCATGGCTGTCAAGGTTCTTTCATAGCCCTGGTTCTCCCTGAGAGACCTCAGTGCATGACCCCTTGCGAAGGTCGAGCCCAGGTCGAGAGCAACAGCAGTTCAACCCATTAAGCTTTGTTAATTTTATAGCTTTTTTAGGTTGATATGCTTAGTGGTAGAAAGCAATGTATCATGTGGACATATTTTTCTTTCAAGTACCTAATGAGACATAATGAGTTGTTGTACGTGGTTGTTAGTGGTGCATGTAAACACTACGGTTGGAATCTCAATATGCGTTTGCCATAGACGGTTCGGAATGAGGTATGATAAAACATTATAATACAATAGTCAAAGAAAATACAACATCTGGCATTTAGTAATGATCTCACAAAAATATAAAATATGTATAAGCATGACAATAGTTTTTTATTTTTACGACTTGATAGATGTTCAAGGAAAAGGCATCTTTAAATTAGAGACAAGATTATAATTTAAAATAAATCCATTGTTCCATGGCTTCACATTTAGAGAAAGAACAGAAAGTTCTCTTTTACAAAGTTGGGCTCTGTGGGTGGCAGATGTCCTATTACTCACTTAACTCACCAGTGAGGCTGATCTTTCTCTTACACACCTTCTGAATTGGACTATTTCTCGTAGCAACAAACAGCTGTGCTCTCCAGGCCTATATATTGCAGTCTCCGATTTCCCCATTCCTCAGGGGCAGCAGGCCCTAATTAGATGCAGGGTCTGCTGTAGAGACTCTCTCTCTAACAAGGTGAAAGCAACTGGAGGGGACTTGCAATAATGAAGCACAATATCAACTTGGTGGCCCCTCTCTCAGAGTTGTACAACTTTAGCGCAACGTGTTTAACATACTGTTGGAATGCCAGTCTACCGTGGCCTTATCCCCTCTCGCGCAACTGAAAAGGACCTCCCCCTTCCCTTCCCAGAATACATCAACTATCTGCGATTCAGAATCTCCAAATTAAACCCAGAAGCAGGTGCTTGGAAAATGAAAATGTAAATGCAACGGGCCAAGTGTTTGGGCTGGCGCTGGCTGGCGAGAGTGCGGTGGGCACGTGTCTCCTCGCTCTGCTTTTGACCTCCAACGCTTCTCTCCTATCTAATAAGCTTAAACAAGTAGCGGCAAAAGCTTGGTTTTCAAAGCCTCTTCCGTGCTCTGCCAAACATTTAGATACCGCTCCAAGGTAACATCTCCCTCCGCTATCTCAGCACCAAGCCCCCCCCACCAACGATTCAGAGAATCATGAATGAGCACATGAGAGAGAAGGGAGCTTTTTATAACGTTTGACTACGGTGTAGCATTGAGCATGGCGTAAATAACCTGGTGTGCTTTGCCTGTATGCAGTCTTACTAGGTACTTCAGATTGAACGAAGAGAAACTTGCACGTTTTCAATCATTTTGCCTCAGACCTGTTTTTTTGGCCTTTTTGCATCCACTGTCAGAAAATCTTTGAGAACGAGATTAAAACCTGGTGATCAATTTAATTAGATCATTAGCCAAGAATTAGCATTTATATTTTCAATCCTAATTAAGAAAAGACATTACACAATAGAAAGTGTGTGCCAAGAAATATTAGTGTATACCATTAAACATCTAAAGACTGCCCCAATTTGTTATTTGTTATTTTGTGCAGCTTTGTATTTTGCATCAGCATATTAAGGTTAATCTTTGTGTCTGTGTTTCTGTGTCTCAGGCTCTTTGGAACGACAGGGAACTGTGCCGCCTGCAGTAAACTGATCCCAGCCTTTGAAATGGTGATGAGAGCAAGAGATAATGTTTACCATTTGGACTGTTTTGCCTGTCAGCTTTGTAACCAGAGGTAAGGACCGAGATCAAATTGGTTCTTGACAATTAGCTTTTTTCATGTCTTGAGTTGAGTTTTAAGAGTTTGGGAGTAACTTTAATACAGATTGACTAGTCAGTGAATATAAAGGCTGTAAAAAATAGAACATTTTATCAAGCTGAACACATACTATAGCTCAAAACAAAGACTTTCACCTTGAATAAACTGGATTATTAATATTGTCATACCTTTTTATTTGTACTTTTTGTTTGGTATTCACATGTACACTTGATAACAAATGCATCAGCGGTCAACATTTTTTTATCCAAATACAATTTGACTGGTTGGCTGTTACAGCACACCTTACGCTACATTTATAACAATGCTCTTGTATTTATTTCATTATATTCTATCAAGACCTCTCACTGGCCCTTTTGTCTGGGTTTTTGTTTCGGGGCCATGAATTGTGCAACAGCTAGACTAGTCCAAGGCAAGGTCAAAGTGGATATTTTAATGGCCGTCTGGTGTTACCAGACACCACAGAAATAAGCTACCTCACAGACTTGGACTTACATGGATTTGAAAATGTATTTCCTTAGAGATTGTAATTATTAATGAATTATGAAGGCCATAACACATGATATGCCATACTTTAATCTACTGTTAATAATAGAACGAGCCTGCCAGCAGAAGTTTCTTTGCGCGGTTGAAAGATGCGGTTGACCCTATTCCTGCACTCAGCACAAGCTCATTAACCTTAAAGAGACCAAATTCACTTAACACGACAGGCACCTGCTCTGAAGGAACACTGGCCCGAGTCTCTGGAAGACAATCAGCCAGCTCTAACAAGGCACCGCCTTGCCACGACTGTGACTCTACTGCCAGCCCAGACACATTACAAGAGCCAAGCCATGCTCAACTTTGCTCTAATCTCGTCTACCCTTGAGTCTCATCATTGAGACGCCGTAACGGCAGCAAACAAAGAGGAAGATCGCAGTGGGGAAGAACATGGCTACAGTCATTTTACCCTACTGTGCACGTTCCCTCTTCTCCAATTCTATTTTGGACTTAAGAGTGAAACAATTCTCGACAATAGGCACCAAAAACTGGTGTCTAAACTCAAGCCTGTGGCGGGGTATCCTTGGAAACCGCTGTGGTAATGGTGCTTCTCTTGCCAGGCCTGAGAAGGTTGTCCCTTCTCTTACTCTGCGCCAAACCCTCTGTCTGTTAGGTTTGAAAATGAAAACGTTTGAATCTACCTTAATTTGAAGCACAGCCTTCAAAGCCTGGTGGCCACCAGACAAGTCTTTGAATCCCAAACAAGAAACAATGCTGTTGTTCATTGGGTATAACGGAAAAGTTGCAAGCCAAATGTTTTCAATCAAGGCAAGGAGCGCAGTAATGGAAATCAACGGCTGCTTATTCTACAACTGCCAGAGCAGAACCGAGTCATTATCAGTTTATCAGCACACGCTCTCTCTCTAATGACACCCAACGGTGGTGAAATTTGTCCTCTAACGTTTGTCTTTCTCTTTCCACCTCTTCTGCCAACAGGTTTTGTGTGGGGGACAAGTTTTTCCTAAAAAACAACATGATTTTGTGTCAAATGGACTATGAGGAGGGGCAGCTGAACGGGAGCTTCGAGACACCGATCCAATAGTCGCACCCGACGGCGGCAGCAGTTGGCCCCCACACGTACACACGAGATGTTCTGCTGCACTTGGACAGAGACAAGCGTCTGCTTGCCTGCAATACTTTTTAAAACACCTTTATCAGCCCCTAAAGACTCTATTGTAAATGTTCTTCTCCCCCTACCCCAACACTGAGCAGTTACAAGTTTTGATGTACAGTTGTGCCTGCTTAGCTGAGCACTGTATTGCTTGTATGTTTTTTTTGTGAAATTTGTTTAGGAATTATTTTATTTTTTTTATCCTTTTGGAAATGGTTATTTGGAGGGTATGTACAGTCTGTTTTCTCTGTATATATAAACTGGAACAATTATTTTATGAAATGTAATGCAATTTTATTACTAGTGTCAATTAAAAATTCTTAAATGTTCATAGTGAGTTTTTCTCTTATACTAAAAAACCAAAGTTGTTGGAGATGGTTGGCCCATGTGTTGAAGTGTAATCATAGCTCTAAAAGCCACAAAGTTGTAAAAAGCCTTGCAATGGGAACAACAAATATATTTGAAGTCCTTTTTTGAAAAAAGAAACATCATGAAACAAGCAACATTTTATTACATTTTGCAGGGTTCTGATGGAACTATAAATGCTGTTGAAAATGACCTAAATAAGATTTTATTTGGAATAAAAGAATGCTTCTCCAAACCGTGTGGTGTTGCGCGTGCAGGTGTCCTGAAAGCCAGTGGGTCGAGTGGAGCCGCTCTGTGATTAATGCTTCACTAATTGGCACCTGATCACAACGGTGGATTGGCCTGGAAATGTGTAATGTACTGTTCTTTATGCATGGTCATTAAGCCTGGGCTCATTTAATCTCATCGGCCTTCATGTGTGAAGCTGCAGCTTACAATAGTGGCCAGATGACATTGTCGGGTCACAGTTCACACTAGTGTTTTTAATTCAGTATGCATGAGAGCAAATCAATTAGTAAATGACCCTCCCCCCCCCCCCCCAACCTCCGCCCCCACCAGAGTTTGAAACCCTGTTACATCAGGTTTCATCAAACCTTGTTTTTCAAGTATATAATGATATCCCTCTGTGTATATCTATAGAGCTCTCTCGTTTCCTGGAAACCTTCATTAGTTGTGCTTGAATAAAGACATAATCAGGAGAAGCAGGCTTTTTTTTTTCGACCACATTCTTCAAACTTCTATAAAACTTAATTATGGAGTTACGTTTGGGGCAAGAGCCCCAAATAAGGGCGGCGCGCACATCCATAAAGCGAGGCGAGGAAGGGAGAGCTATAGTCACAGTTTACACAGGTGCATGGAGCAGGCTGATTACGCCGGGCCTCGTGCGGTCGTAAACGTGTCAAGGGTAAAGGAGGGCCTCGAGTAATTGCAGAATCACCCTTAACCAATATGCTTCTCACCTCGGCCTTCATGGCTGTTGCACAGACAGCTGCTGTGGCGCTGCCTCGGAAAGGTCACGCGACTCCTATGCACCGCGTCCTCCTTTCGTTTTCTGCTTCTTTCCGGAAAAGGAGGCGAACAGCGTTTGTTTTTGTCCAAAGTGTGACACTCTGCGGGCCGCTTTCCACCGGCAGGAAACAGAACCGCAACATAATCTCCTCACAAATAAATCAAGTGTGCAAAGATCATTAATTAGAAATTCATTAAAAATTCAGACTCACCGGCAGGTGCGCAAATAAAGGATTAGGTAGACATCAATTATAGCACATAAGAGCACCATTTAATTGCAGTTCCTAGATTGATTTACAGAGGGAGACAATCAGGCTCCATGCAATATGGCTGATTGCTCATTTTCTGGAAAAATAATGAGGAAAAGACCTCGCCAGGCAAGGCTGTGTCCCCAGCTGCAGACTCATACACACCCACACACACACACACACATACACACACAAACACACAGATGTGTGTGTGATTCAGGACGCTCACTCACACATGGCTATTTAGTACTACCAATCTTAATATTAATATTAGCACTGTTAGTAGAATTACTGACGGCGCAAAGATGTACAAGATCCACAAAGTAAACACATATACGTACATGTGCACACACTCACACACATACATACACACACACACACACACACACACACATACAAACACACACACACACACACACACTCACACCATAAACACAAACATAAACATGCATAAGGCATCAAAATACACATTGCACACTTCGCATTTCCATCTGCCAGTGTTTTCTAGGAAAAGTTCTTAAGTACCAAATGTGGCGTTATGACTCAAGTTTGTGAATCCTCCTGCCTCCACAGTGTTCCTGATTATTGCATTATGGCATCTGCTTAATTAGCTTGGCTTGTGTCGTATGTTGCTCACGAGGGGGTGGTAAAAAGTGTCCTTCCCTCGTGCTCATTATCTGCCTGGATTCATGTGATGTACAATCTCTCATGACAGACATTCATATTGTCACCGAGACAGCTGTCAGCGGAGCACTAGGGAAACCTAGGAGGAAGTCAATTGAATGGAAGTAATGGTAACATTTTGAAAACAGAGGCGTCAAAGAGCTTTTGTTTCCTCTTTTTGTATTGTTTCTCAATATTTAGAATTTCATCCGGGTTTTGAGTGTTGAATTGTCTACACTGGCTTGTGAAAGGTAAAAACAACACATGTATGAACCTCGAACAGAGTAGCTACAGCTGCTGTGACTGTGGCGTTTGGGCTTCATGCGAGATCTGGCGTTTCCGTTTTATACTGGGTACGTGACGAGTGAAGGTGTTTCAGAAATGTCAAAGAAACCAGACGGGGAAGCCTGGGATGGATGTGATGAGCTTTGAAAACGGACTGGCTATTGGCCACGTTTTTTTGCTGCTTTTTTGTTCATAATGCTCTCATTCTCACCACATATCAAAGTAATAATTTATCTTTTAGTTGTTTAACCGACTTATATTTAGGCCACACACCACATATGTTTATGCTGACTTGATGCAATAGCGTGGAATACTTTTCCCTATTCATTTAGTAATAAGGTATATGTGAAGACTAGCATTGCACAGAGATGCCCATGGCTAAGGTTATGCATGTTATACCTCCAAACAGCCATCGCCAAGAAACGCATATAAAACTGAAATAAATGGCTACAGATGCATGAGCTCGCCCTGAAAGAGGTTTGCCTACTCTGTGATCTCATTCTTAAATGAAACCAATTTGCCTAGAAATTGGTTCTAAGGCCTAATGCCGAGCTCTGTACATCAGCACTGCCACACACACACACACACACACACACACACACACACACACACACACACACACACACACACACACACACACACACACACACACACACACACACACACACACACACAGCCCTGCTTGTCAACACACAAAAATGCTTGTGCACACATAAACACAATCAGACACACACGCGCACATGCACAGGGTGAGCTCTGACTAACACTTTCACAGTCCTACAGCTTCCATCCCCTTCGCTCACTGCAAATCATGTTTGACTTTGAAGTGCTAATTTTGGAAGTTTAGCCAATTTTTATTTGCTGCTTTGAAATGTATCCCCTAAGCTTCTGCAGCAACCATGCAGTATACAGACCTTCACAATGACGGATAAGTGACCAAAATGAGAAGCGCCTGGTGTTTTCCTCCACATTATATAACTGTGAATAATCCCACATAGCAGTTTTGCTTTTGCCATCATGGACTCAATTTAAATTCAAAAAATGTTGTGCAGACTGCAGACTTTCTACTCATTCCTTAATCGCCCCCTGCATTTGGAGCTTGTTTCGAGACATCTAAAATATTAAGCCCAGTCAAATAGGGAATCATACACATAGCTCTGCATCGTTTTCTTATGAGTTGACATAACTGGTCACTCTGTATTGAGGGAGAACTGGAAAGGTACAGATTGCATTTACAAACCTCAAGAAATCATGGGAGCAGGGATCAATTGGATCAATCATCGATCATTCATTCCTTCCGAGCACCTGTGCTGTATAGGTAATGCATTACAAAAAACACTGCAAGTAATTGAGACGTAGGCCTCTCTTTCAGCTTTCTCAGGCTTTTTAGAAACATCCATTAATTACATTTTGTTTACAAAAAAAACGCACACAAATTAAAACACACACACACACACACACACACACACACACACACACACACACACACACACACACACACACACACACACACACACACACACACACACACACACACACACACACACACACACATATATATATATATATATACAGCTCAGTCCTAGCACTATGCCCTGAATTCAATGATGAATGTATCTGTGATTTATTCCTCAAAATGTTTACTGTGCTTGCATTGTGTTCATTGTAGCTGTCTGAATGGAAGATCAACATTGGCTTTGATTACATCTACGGTGTTCTGCTGTGCTGAAGAAGTGTCGAGGCAGACATAACACATCACATGGGTTGGCATGAAGTGCTTCCGGCCCGGTGTGCATATCATGATTGTGTAACTTCCCTGTCTTGCAATGCTCCCAACGATGCACATATGTGATATGAGAGTTGCTCCATAATGGGCCTAGAATGGATTAAATACATCTCTCTCTCTCTCTCTCTCTCTCTCTCTCTCTCTCTCTCTCTCTCTCTCTCTCTCTCTCTCTCTCTCTCTCTCTCTCTCTCTCTCTCTCTCTCTCTCTCTCTCTCTCTCTCTCTCTCTCTCTCTCTCTCTCTCTCTCTCTCTCTCTCTCTCTCTCAGAGAGAGAGAATACTGTTTCCTAATATCATTATCAATTCATTCAAGCTAAGATTCTCTCCTTAACTTTGCATGGCAATGCAATGTTTATTGAAGTGCATTTGTAAGCACTGCTAGAAAGTGACTGCAAATTAGGGCTAGTTGTCATTTGGTCAATACGCAGATGACTACAGTTTTTTGGTCCACAGTGATGGACAACAGGATCTAAAACCGTCTAATAACGATAGAATATCAGAGAGGGATGTATCTTCTACACATCTACCAAATAATATCAAATGTAAAAAGTAGATTAATATGCATCTTAAAGTCAGCTAATTATTGGAAAGACTTGTAGGGTCGTGGTCTGAATCCCCCACCCCCCTCCCCCCTCCTCATTCAGTTTTCTTGTAATAGCTAATTAAATGGCTATTCATTAATAGAGTCAAGGGCCAACATTAAAAGCAAATGCTCAGAGTTCCTTTTGTCAAGGTTTCTAAACCTAGACTGCAACTAAGACCCCAAATCAGGGGTAGGTATTCTTCTAGCTATTCTTCATTACAAGATACCTAAGAAATGAAAAATGCATTCATCTTATCTTTCAAGGACTACAAAGTCAGGCTGACACTGACAGTCAGGCTATACAGCATTACATCAGTGCTTTATGGTTCAAAGTTTAGGACATTATGTCCGCAAGGCGTTGTACAAAGCTAGTCATATTCGTATTCTGCAATTATACTGGTGGCACCTAGTAACAATGAAATCCAAATGAGATCTGCGTAGCCCTGACACACTTTGTGCTAGCAGGTACAGGAGGCCCCATATATGATTAATTAATTGCGGCAGCCTGCCATCTGTGTTTTAACTGATTAAATAGCTCACGAGTGGGATGCACCTTTTGATGTGAACCTTTTGGGAACTGGCTCCGTCTTTGTGTTTCTACCTTGATTAAGCACAATAACCCCCCCTCCCCAAACACACACACACACACACACACACACACACCGCCCACCCTCCTCGCACCAGCCTCCTATTTCAAAGTCTCTTTAATTTGGGTGGAAAGGACACAAAGGCATGCGGGTTACTCTAAAATTCAGCCCGTCTCCAATGTAGTCTGTCTCTATGCTCCTCTTTACTATTGTTTTCCTCTTTTAGAAACTGGATGTTTCACACCGGGTTGCACCCGGTGAGCAAGCATCGGGGCTTTCAGATAAAAATTGATTCCAGTAAATTCTCACCTGAGATCCATCACGGTGAAGGGCTTTAAAAGGTCACACATGTAATAAGTTCCTATGGTCTCACTCGCTCCAATAATAGGCCTTTAGTCTGCCATGGAAGACTGGTATATAGAAATAATTGAGTAATCTGTGGACCATTCAATTCAATAGTGGGACTGGGTGACAGTGCATGGGGGTTGTTGGGGGAGAGGGTCTTTGTGCTGGTGGGAAAACGCTTTGTCCCCTCTAGCCATGCACCTCCATCTCTGCGACCAACCACTGGATCACTGACATTTAAGGAGCTCTTCCCGGCATAACTTCTACCCGGGGAGGATGTTTTGTATTTCAACTTGCACAGAGCAGATTTTGGAATGAATTTCCATTCGGATCAGGTTGTTACTAAAGGAGCCACCACTAACGGGCCTAATGTGAACTCGAAGTGAGCGGCCCACTTCAAAATACCGTCCAAGCACCATTAAAACTTGTTTTAATGATATAGAAAGCATGAGAGGAGAACATGAGAGTAAATGTAATATAATTTGACCGGTAAGGGAAATGAGGTTTGTTTGTTTTACGTGCACAATAGATACTGTATTCAACCATTACTATTGCAATTAAGATACAGTACACACTTGCTAGACTAAATTATCCAATAATTCTCTGCAGACCTAATTAAAACCCCCCAAAAGACGACTCTCAATCACAGAGGACAATAAGCCATTGATAACAATACCCATATGTTCCCTATGCTCTAATATTGACTGGAATTCAACAAACAAAAACCCAACTTCTCCAAAGGGGGACAAACAAGCCCCTTACAGAAAGGCGTATATATAAACAATGCGTCATCCCTCTTTCTCTCCTGTGTCTAAACAGCATGATGTCCAAACACCGGAATTTCGAGAATATGGATAAAGTCTACTAATTTTAATTTGACCCACTATAAACATTTCATGATTATTACAATGTGACTCAGAGCCATGTTATGGTTTAAAGTAAATCAAATGTAATGAGTGTTCTACAAATAACCATAATACAGGAGGGTTATTCTGCAGTCATATTTTGGCATATGTTCGGTGGTATGAAGCTCTGTGTTGAAAGACCTTGCCTATTGTACACACTGGCAGCGCGTTCCTGTACAGCTTACATGTCCAAACGCCCTCTGCACATCATTTTGTTCTCGGCAAAACCAACCTCCGCTCAAAGAAGGCTCCTTCTACAGACAAAACATGATGGACTTAGACATATGACTTAAACCAGAACAGATGGCCTTAAAAGTAAAACACAGTAATTCAATCTGGATAATGGGAAGCAAACCACAAACTGCTCCATTCTCCAACTTAGAAACTCAGATGAATTGCTTTTCTTGGCTTTGATGCTGAACTCCCCTATCATAGTGTGTTTCTGTGTTCCCCATGCATATTATAAGACATTTAAAAGGGAAATAGTGTATATTTACCAGTCAGCGCTCACCATGCAGAGAGAGGCCATTAAGGCCCAGACAGAAGGGAAATGTGTTGTAATTGATTGTTACAAAAGATTACCCTTCTCAAGAAGCATCAAGCTATTGCAAAATTGCATTCAACGTCTAAAAGCACTGCGCTAAATAAGAACATTTCAGCATCACATATTCGCAGTGACATGCCATTCACAAACCAATTACCGCACTTTGTTGCTTTGTCCCACAGCCCAAGATACTCTCCATTGTTCAGTCTATGTGACTGCCATTCACTCAATCAAAAACATTGTTGTTGAACATGTCAATACGTCAAATACTAAAGGGGTCATCGTTTTGAGACAATATTCTTTACAGATAAATTACCCCTCCAAAAGACAATTCAAAGAATTGGTTTGAAGGTTATTCCTGTTAGTCCTGGATATGATACAGGGGGATAGAGTGCACACAGTACAGTAGGGGTGTTCCAGGGATACCGTTTCGGATCAAATAGCAAAACAAAATCAACATTATTTCAAAAGAATTCTGGGTAGAAAGTATTTTTTCTGCAGTTTCAGCCCAGCAAAGGCCAAACACTGTGTATGGCCAAACAATGTATATTGTGTGTGTGCGTGTGCGTGTGCGTGTGTGTGTGTGTGTGTGTGTGTGTGTGTGTGTCTGGAACTGATTTCATTTCATTTTCTTTGTGTATGTTTAGGAAAGGATCTCCTGTTACACAGAGAGGCTGTATTTCCTCATGAGGTTTCTCTAATTGCCCACTAGATGATCTGAATATAGAATCCAACTTCACAAATAGAAATGCTCTCTATTCCACAACCAAATCACCGCTAGCTGGAAGGGCTCGGACACAGAAGTTGATTAAGGGAAAGTAATGTATGTGGATGGAGTTGGAGGGGCCCTAAACCGAGAATTGTCAAATGGCAGAAAATTGGCTTCCAAATAGAAGCAATATAGTCGACATTTCTTTTCAGCCTTTGGAAGAAATATATTAACCTTCTGGGCAACATGTTGAAACTTCCCACCCTTACCGTTGACAGGTTTTATGAGCTTAACGCACTTTGTGATGTATAGCATAATAATCCTATCTATGACTGCAGGGCCTTGCTCTTAATATCAACTGCCTATTGGATCAGGCAAAATTATTATAATGAGTCCAAATTTCCATACAACAGCAATATGTTTATTACAATGCACAAGTTATTATTGGCGAACTAACCATAAGTACCTGCTTCTTTTGTTTGGCTAAAATTGCATTTCAGTCCCAAACAGAATTAGTCAAACACAGAGACAGCTAAATGCAATAATAATGACATCAGAGTTATTGAAAAGGTTATCACAATGCACCCGCTGCTTTCTAATCACTACCTTTGCACGCACGCACACACACACACACACACACACACACACACACACACACACACACACACACACACACACACACACACACACACACACACACACACACACACACACACACACACACACACACACACGCTCACACACACACACACACACACACACACACACACACACACACACACACACACACACACACACACGCTCACATACACACAGACACACAGACACACACACAAAAACGCACACACACACATGCACGCACTTCCTCAGATCACTCTCATTTCCTGCTCTTAGTTGGCTGAATGTTATACCGTGACAACAAGCTTACATGCTAGAATGTGAAGAAGATTGGAACAAAATAAATGTCCGATATTACACCTTAAAATTCATTAGAAACACAATTATGTCATGATAATCCTGACAATCCTGATAATCTTACCCAGGTGGATAATACCGATCCAGCCCAAAATGGCGTCATAAACAACCAAACCAAAGCCAAGACAATTACACAGGTCCTTAGGGGATGTATCATTACCGACCGTTCCTCCAACAACATGCTAAAAGATTTTGTCAACTTTCAACCCCCGCATCCTGAAGATGAAAAAACCCTATTCAACGCTTTCTTTTAAAGCCCGTGATATATCCAGTGATCCCTCTGAAGGTGACCACCTCCCTCTCAGATCCCTGCTCCCCAGTTCTCCACTGAAGACGGCTTCAGTGTGTCCTCCTCATCAGCTGATTATGCTATCTAGCGAGCCCAGCTGTCACCGTCCATTCAAACCATTGTTCAGACTCCGGCGTCACACGGCTCTTCTTTTCATCCACCAACAACCTCCGTAATTGCCGTTTAGTAATCAACACCTGAACGTTTTTTTGCTGTTTTTACGCCCAGATGTAGTGATTTTAAGAGTAGTCACCGTGGTCTGTCTGCATGAGCCGTGTTTGATGCAAGCCTGAGATGAGTCCGGATGACAAACGTCTATACGCACGGCACCCTTTCAGTGTTGCCGTTTACAGGGAGGGAAGAAAACAGATGCCAAAATGTTTTTTGGTTGCCAAGACACGAACAGGAGGCTGGCAGCTACAAAGATTCAATTATAAAAAAGTGCAGAAAATAATTAGAAAAATAATAGCACTTGAAAAAAACGGCCCCTCCAGAAATTGCGTATAACAATAAATCTGTTAATTAGCTCATTAATATTCAATTGGGGTCAGTGGACTTAATGGAACCTTTTTCATGGGCCAAGGAAATGTTTAACACTCAGTTTTCCCCCTGCCTGTTCTTATTATCGACCATGCGCAGGCGAGCCTTATCAGCCCTCCAGATGGCGAGGAACAATGCAGCAGCATTATCGTGCCACAGCAGCGTGTGAGCCTTGTAGCCGGTGTGTGTGCCTGGGACAGTGAAGTATAGATACCGAGCATTTAGTGTAATTGATATGTGGTGTATATCGTATTGTTTAGGCCTGTTTGTTTGCTCCACTGGTATTCAAGGCGAAAGGAGAGGCGAAGATTGATTTTCACCGCAGCCTTTCCTGCTCTCGCCACAGGTCACAGATAACTTGTCAAGGCAGGGCTGTTGTTGTTGTTGTTTTTTTTGCGGAAGGTGGGGGGGTTGGGGGGAGGGGGGTTGGGTGCAAAATGCATCAAGGCTAAACTCTCTCAGGCATTCTGGAGGATAGGGCAGTTTCATCTCTGCAAACATGAGCCCTATGTCTGTCATTACTTTGCGCTGTGAGAGGGATGTTTTATTCAACAAGTGCACAGGGATGGTGGGATGTCCGAGGAGCAAAGCCTTCTGCATGTCTCCCCCCGTAAGCCCCCCCGCCCCCTACGCCCCCCACCACCCGCTCAAAGTGATCCCAGATAATGCATTTTATTGTCGATGTTAGGAAGGTGTTTTTTTGGGGTTGAAAAATGTAACCCATCAAAAACGGCGATTCTACGATCTGATGTCTACTGCCGAGTTTATCTTGTACAACAACTTGTGCAGCTTATGCTTATGATAAATGTCAAATGTTTACTTGACTTCTTTTATATTTAAAGCACAAGTGACAGATTCTAAAAGGAAATAAATGTTGACATGCAGTCATGCACCTTATTTTCACTTGCTTCTGTTGCACCCCAAATAGAGGGATATGTTACCAATCTGTGCTGAGGAGGGCCGGTAACACCTCAGACAACACATCACATGATTTGAATCCATTTCACCATGTGACATAACCTGTTACCAGGGAGCAATTTAATACAGAATCACTTGGACTAGGGTCTGGGTCAAAGACTTTGGTGAAGACAAATTTAATTAGCGGTCGGAGTGAGATAAATGCCAAATTGTCACGATGGTGACATTTGAAACCTAACCCTGATGTATACATAGCCTTTGATGTGATCTATTTATCTATGTAATCACGAGAACAACAAGACACATGCCGGCAAGGATTTAACAGTTGAGCGACTTGCAGAGCAAGGTAAATACAGCAATCAAAACAATCTTCATTCGCTTACAATCACATATTAAATTAATGTCACTCACGAATATTCTCTGTAATAATATTTTTCATTTTCCCCAGACAATATTATTAACAATTAACATGCTTCAATTCAGGAGATGAACCATGACATCGTCATTTTCCATTTACATGTAGCTAAAGGTTGCCCTCGGAAGGCTAGTATTACTGTCTTGGCTATGGCAAAAAGGTCTGTCGATCTTTCTGCATCTTTTGTCATTCGGTGTCGGGAATGTATCTTGAATGGCTTATTTTAAAGGGGTAGGAGCTAAAATTTTCATAATGCCAATTGTATATATGTTTAAAAAACGTGTATAATCCCATGAAAATTACAATCATTGTGTTTTTGTTACCTTAGAAGGAGCCCGTTATATCTACACAGGCCCGGGTCCTCCTCAACAGAGCCCGTCATTTTGCACTGCCATGTTTCTACAGTAGCTCGGAACAGACAAAACGGCTCTAGATAGTTTTTGTCTCTTCTTGTCATGAATTGTGTATGTCTTCTGAGATTTTATCTGCTATTATTGTTTGCATTTTAGTTTATAGACCGCATTCTCAAGGTAATGGGGGGGATCTTTTCAAATAGTTAGAGATTGGGGGGACAATCTACTCATGTAATGTCCGTGTCACACCTTGACGATTTGGAAAACCTAAGCCGTCGAAGAATTCTGTGCATGCCCAAAGTTTTTTGACTAATGCAACGTCTGGGAGCATGTGGTTGATAAGCTCTGTATACGCGGGCCATAAGTTATGGGTGAATTAGGCTATCATGCTCACAGGTTACTTGTAGGTTACTTATAAGTTGCATACGTCAAGATACGTAAAGTCCAAGAGGATGTTGTTGTTGTGGATGAGATCGCACATGAACTGCTCGTCTGCGACATCCAGGCAAAACGGCGTCTTCTGGGCCCTCTTCTTCTTGGCGAGGGTTGCTAGAGAGGAGATACTCCTCGGCTACTGAGGCCACGGACAACGCAAGGGATGCATGGGAGTCGTCGGGGCAACCACGGGAAAGAGAAGGCGAGAGCGAGGGCACTTGGTCAGGGGCAGGGGCAACGGCGGCATCTTCTCCAGGGGGTAAATGGTGAATGTGAGGGTATGGGCGTAGGTGAGCTTCCACGTCCACGCCTATGGCCACGGTTAACAGGGTCGTTCGGAGTTTACTTGCCCATGTTGACAGCGCACGCTCTACTGCGGTAATGATTTGAACCAGCTTGTATACACCATTAGTGAAACGCGCCAGACTCTATGCATACTATCGTTAGACTATCGTTGGGCTTAAGTCGCGCACGCTGGCAACATGCTCAGCGATTTTCATTACTTTATTAAATGATGTATCATATCACGATATTTACATAATCACAATTCATATCACATCGGAACTCTGAATACTCTATCCCTACAGTACAGTCGGGATTTATGGATTGCAAAAAAAAAAAATAATAATTACAAAAAAAAAAAAAAAGCACTGCTTGCAGGGCAGCAGTGCTTTCCAGGTGCGAACCTGGAAAGCACTGCTGCCCTGCAAGCAGTCCAGGATATACTCATGTACCACTGGTGAACAGCAAGGTTCACTGGTGTACCACTGGTGAACAGCAAGGTTCACTGGTGTACCACTGGTGAACAGCAAGGTTTACTACATTTTGCAACTAATTTATAAAGAAGCAAAGGAGGCCTGACTGGTGGTTGCACAGTGTGACTTATTGAACACCTTTGTTTGAACTGCACACTTTTTGGTCTCCTATGTGACCAAAACAGTTGCAAAAAGGAGGTGAACTTTACATTTGTTTATCTTTCAAAATCTTAATAGTTTCAATTCATAAATGCACAAAAAGATACACAGAGGGATTGAGGTACTACATAATATAACTTCACGTCGTCTACTGAATAAAAAGAAAGGAGTGGTATGTGCTGAGTGAGCTCTGACTGACCACATGCCGAGAGGTGATCCCAAACCATGCGCTTTCAAGCTGGCAGCTTGAGAAGCCAGGTGTCATGGATAATTCCTGGTCAGGTGTCTCAATCCCTCTCTACCTCTCTACCCCCCCCCTTTCTCTTCCCTCCGGGCTTAGCTTCCCCTCGGCCTGACAGCAGAGCCTCCATCGTCATAGTGATGACCGCACCCAAACCCCTGACCAGGCACGAGGACTGAAGGGAAGCCACTATACCTAGGCTCCGAACAGAATGGGTGAGGGGAGAGAGAGAGAGAGAGAGAGAGAGAGAGAGAGAGAGAGAGAGAGAGAGAGAGAGAGAGAGAGAGAGAGAGAGAGAGAGAGAGAGAGAGAGAGAGAGAGAGAGAGAGAGAGAGAGAGAGAGAGAGAGAGAGAGAGAGAGAGAGAGAGAGAAAGAAAGAAAGAGAGAGAGAGAGAGAGAGAGAGAGAGAGAGAGAGAGAGAGAGAGAGAGAGAGAGAGAGGAGGTGGGGGGGGACACTCCCTGCTGAGTGCAATTGGGATTTGGGAAAGTTAAACACTTCTCAAGCGCAAAGAAAATTCCAGCCTGGGCAGCAGAGAGGGGATTCTCTCCACAGGCCTCCGCGCTCACCTGATCAGCAGGTCAGCCTCATCACCGTCCTCCACCTCCACCTCCACCTCGGCTGGCCTCATCCCGAGGAATGGCTCATCTTACTCGTTCACTTGAAATGCTGCTGCTGTCAACTGTTTTGGCGGCCGTCCTTGACACTGAAATGGTGCAGAAGAGTTCATATTTTGAGAAAGGAAATGCCACACATGGAGGGAAAGATAGGTAAAACGAGAGTGTATCTACAATATATATGTGCTTTATATTCATTTGAATATATTCACACTTCATTGTTAGATACTTGCGCCTGATTGGTCGATAGCGTTTGCATGGTGTGCATCAATAACGGGATAGCTTTGCCTTTCAACAGTTCCGAATCAATTTGGTAAGAAGCCAACATTAAAAACAACTCAAATACAACTATCGACCACATGTTTCCTTGACAACGAATACAAAAACAACATGCTCAAAGCGCCGCAGAAGACTATTTTTATTCAGGCTGATTAAGTCGATAGTAAATCAATGTGACATCATAGATAAAGTAAACTAATTTCTTATCATTGTTTTGAGGTTTTCCAAAATATACTGTATGCACCGTTACAGCAACTATGTACTATAGACTATTAACATGCTCCATCCATCGGTATAACAATATTTAATACATCAATAGTACATGCTGTACTATATTCACTTATTCAAACTTCCATTTTGTTTTATTTACGTTGCATTGCATTGTGTGTCATGACCTGCATCGTTCATCATGACACCCTTTGTGGTGAGATGTTTTACTGCCAGACCTGCAGACCTTCTACACTACAGTATCATATCTATTTACACCACAAGGGCCCGGTGTCGCCTGAATAATCATCCATTCATTGGTTTGTAGCCCAATACAATAACAACAGTTCTGCTAGCGTAGGCCTATGTCCAGTGTTGACCACCAACGGTCAACAGAAGCAGAGTGAGAGAGAAACTATTTTTATGCCAAATCCATTGGGCACCAACGGATGGTCACAGAACTAACAGTGATTTTGGAGATCTACATGAAAGGTTAGACGGGCCAACTCCAAGTTCACCAGGTGGAAGAGCTTTCCATTCCATTTCCCCCACATCAGCCAGGTCGATGTTGAGGGAGGTTGACTCTTTGAATACAGCTCAGACACTTCTTCCTCTCCTCTTGTTGTCCTAGTTGAATAAAACACTGCTTTCCTGCCACCAATATCTCCCAGCTGTAGTGATGGACCAAAAGGTGGGTTAGAACCCAACTGTGGCTGATCTTATCAGCCACAGTTTGCATAAGACCTGTGGGTCTTATGCAAACCCTGTATTGCCACAACAAAATGAGCTGTGTTTGCAAGAACAAGACAAGCACATTTAGTTCAAACAATGCAGCATGGCTTCCAAGCGCCTGCTAGCCACTCCCCAACCCCCCTTCAACCCCCCCAGCCCCTTGGGGTCAACAGACCTTCCTTCATGTTCAAAGATAATCAGTTAATCCAAAAATGTGCAAGAGCATGAGGCGACAGGAGAGGGACGAGCGAGGCCAAACATACGAGGGAACAGCGAGGGATGGCTGGCTGTATTTGTTCATTGGCTTTCATATTAGTCCGTTTGGAACGCTGTATTTTTCTGCTATTTTTCCGGGGACGTGTAAGTGTTTTAGAGACGTTAAACAGCAGATGACATTTTCAATGGATAGCATGTAGAAGTATTAATTGTAAGGGCCATTATTTGGTGTCCATGAGGCTGAATCAGCTTAGCCACTCCATTCCGCCATTTGCATACAAAATGCTTTATTTTGGCAATCAATGAAAGTGCTCCACTGTATGTGTGGCTTATCACATGCTTGCAGGAAATGGATTCCTTAGCCATCTCGTTAAATTCTGTTGATGCAGAACAATTTGAAACATGGCACAGGCTGCAATGACATTTAAGGAGGCCTTGGCTTAATTATATTTTGCAAACATTTGGGGCTGTTTGTCTTCAGGGATAGAGTGGCTCCACTATAAAGTTAACTTGTTAATAATTCAGAGAGCATGTCTTTTTGCTGAGCACCAATCATTATCTCCTATTAGTGTTAGTTAAGGGCATTAAAGGTGGCTGAAACACACAGGGGGGACATGCAGGTGTGTGTGTGTGTGTGTGTGTGTGTGTGTGTGTGTGTGTGTGTGTGTGTGTGTGTGTGTGTGTGTGTGTGTGTGTGTGTGTGTGTGTGTGTGTGTGTGTGTGTGTGTGTGTGTGTGTGTGTGTGTGTGTGTGTGTGTGCGTTTGTGGTGAAATGGTAAAGATTTGCTTGGCCGAGTATAATAAACTCTCTTCTGAACAGAGTTGGTCAAACCATCTTTCAAATGAACGTAAATAATCGATAGGAGAGCAGGCGCACAAACATATGAAGGGATTACAATGGCAGCCTACTATGTGTGGAACCAACCCAGTCTCCCCCAATCCATCCAAACACAAAGACATGACACTTTCAAACAGTGTGCCATATGCAAGGAACTTTATTTCTCTAGACTGCAACGGTTTGAGTTCATGAACATTAATTTTATGTTTGCACACAAAACATGGACAAAATTTTAACACATGGGGGCATGGTAGTGGTCCAATCTACATATTTAGTTTTATTTTGATTGAATTTGGACTTTCTTCTTCTAATTCTATTTCTAAAATGTGACACTTCATGTGTTAATGGACGAAAACATTATATTAATGTAACCATTGAATTCTATCGTGTTAACGTTTATAACCAAATATGTTGAACTTGTGTACAACAAACAACAGAATTATTCATAGTGTGGGTTTTTTGGTTGCATAGCTCTAAAGATAGCAGGAAATTCAAATGTGATCCCATGGTGATTTGTTAGCAGTGTATTATTCAGAGCCTTGTGAGGACTGTTCCAGCCATGCTAATAAATAAATGTGTGGTCTGACAACCAGAGCAGTAAAAGACACTCAAGGTCTGGCCTATATTGTAAAGCATGCTTAGACTCCATTAATCCACCTCATTCACTTTTCACAACTGTCTTTGTTCTATGAATATAAAAACCCGGGAAATTGTAACCGTGTGTGTCCTTCACGACACTCATGCATCACCCATCAATATCGAATAAAATAAAAAATTATCCATCTCAAAAATATATGAGTGCTTTGATTTAATATACTGTCATCACAATAAGCCCTTACCCTAACACTCGACATGCAATTTGGAAGTAAATTGAATGATTTAGACAGCGGCAGACAGAGGTGGTTGGGAAAAGAACCCAGGTCTTATTGTGAAATGGGTTTGCTGCTGTTGTGTAAGGTGACATTCTGCAACAAATCACTTGCATGAACAGAGAGAGAGAGGGGGAAAAAAAACAATCTATTTTGCTAAAAAGTAATTTTCTTCAGAGAATGTGCGTTGATTTCCATGTGCGTGAATCTATTCCTCAGTCAACATTGGAACGCATGAACATTTCAGCAAAGTAAATGTTTTATTTCTCTCTGCGTCTAATAAGAAATCTTACATTGATATTTATATTGCACCCCAAGAAAAACACAGGCACGCTATTATGAGCACAGAGGCTTTGCCTCCCAGGGCGCTAGGTGCTGCCTTTGTAGCCGCGCGGCACAGAGAACTTCTGCAGGGGCAGACTGTTGTATTTTAATTGTGTCTAATGAAGAATAATTAACTAATTAAAGGCTTGATAAGCGAGAGGCACAGTAAACAAATAGAGGACATGGGCTGCTAACAATTTGCTTGTCTGTGCACAGGATGGGCGGTGGGGCTCTCACATATAGCTCTGCAGTAAGCAGGAGAAGTGTACCGGGGCAACGGCCCGAAAAGAAGTGGGCCAACTGTTCTCTCTGTTTTTGTTCACTTCAACCGCTTTTCCATATGCTAGTGAATATGCATGTGGTCAGATTCAAAATGAAATACTTCCCAGCTGGATTTTGGGAAAAGAGAGTGCACTGTGATATGTTCACCACAGACATTAGCAGGTCCTATTTTTTGAGTAATTGCACAGCTTGAAATGTACTGAGGGGTTTTCATGAAAGCGATTAAAGTCTTATTTTAACAATGTTACAATTATGGGGGGAATATGGAAATACATTTGAGTCGGGTCACAGTTGAATTGACTGGAATAATAGAAAGTGGAGAGAACAGAGGAAAAAGGAGAAGGAAGACATTGTTGGGTCTAAATTATTTCCCAAACAGCAATGTGTTTGGGGAAGGAATCTCTATAAATGAAATCTCCCCCACTCACAATGTCTAATATACTGCAGCATGTCAAATGGCGTGTCACTTTGAAGTCCTGCATTGTGCCAACATTTCCCTAACAGCCAGTTGTTAGGGAACAGTGCTATCAGCTTTACACATACAGCAAGTATAATCTCTTTTGGCATCATATGCTGGTTGGCACTGATAATCTATAATCCATTCTTCCAGAGATGGTACACAAACACATATTTGTTTCCTAGGATTAAAAGCTTATGAAGGGTGTATGGCATCGGCAATAAGTTATCATTGTGCCAGCTATTACAAACTACTGTGGATATAGAGATTTATAGCCTAACCCAAAAGGCTAATGCCAACCACAGGTGTTTATAACGTCCTGGGCACTACAATTTTAAATCGGATCACAGTTTAAAATATTATCAAATTCTAGTTTTTTTTTTATCACATTTTTATCATTTATCTAACTGGGACGGCTATCCCATTTACAGCACATCAGTAATTATAAAACACAGTTGACACCAGCCACACTCCATTAAGAATACACACATATTTGTATCATTCATCAACTTGGTTGATTTATAAAACAACATATTCAGGGACCTTCTCTCAGTTTAATATAGCATTGATTTTCATGTGTTAATGATACGCTTGTTAGTTATTTTTCTTAAATGTTCACCTCTGCTTACAGCAGCGGATTCCTGGTTCACCTGCCAAAGGGGAAGGGCATCTATAGGCACCACTCCAACACCTGAAGAGGGATTGGGGTACACCAAATCTGAGGAAAGGGAGGGAGTTTTAACCAGTTGTAGCCTTCGCAGCTAGGTATTCTGTCGTTTGCAGTCCTCCCGTTTATGTTTGTGTTGGTATAAGGATCCTGTTTCTAGGTTTCAGTCTCAACACTTTTTCATAGTAAGGCCTATTTTGTTAATCTTAAATTCCAGCGGGATGGGCCAAAGTATTGTTTCACTTTTGTAGCCAAGACTTTGTAGGTTTACCATCCGTTTTGGGAAATAAATCCTTATTTACCTGGGTTCTTGTACCTAACTAGCCTGGGGTACAGAAAAACCTGCGAGCTCATGTATTATTTGCTCTGGCATATGCTTCTGCCCCTCCTTTCGTTCACACAGTAATCCAGCAGATCTGGTCTGGTTCGGACCAATCACAACTGTTTATCTAATATGGGGCATGTATGATAGGATGACTTTACAGAAGAGTGCACTATGGAAGCTCTGTTGAGGTCTTTCATAAAAAAAAAAGAGATGGCTGCCGCTTATGTGTCACACTTTTAGCTGCCCTGATTCGTTGTCGCTGTAACCAATGTGTCCAGGGGCTTTTTGGTCTGTGTCCATTGAAAACACCCCTTGGAAATCGAAAATGAACTGAGGTTCCAGACTAATATGCATTTGTGAAATGGTCTGGCTATGTTAGGCTAGGAACTAACAGCTTGGTTCCCTCACTAACATAAATCAATCTAATCAAGGGGATCAAGTTTAAAAAGTAATTTGCATGCTATTAAATAATGTATGACATGCAATATAAAGCATGGCATGAAACAACATGCATTAAAGGTGTATTTGCTAAATACTACACGTCATTAAAGGGAATTGTCACTTAAAATAGGGAGCTAAAGCATTGCAAAAGATCACTAAAACTGATCAATCTGTTTTCATGGTTGGCCAACAGAACCTTGCAAATATCTTAGTAGGGACAGGTCGATAAAAAAAAAGTATCGATGTTATATTGATGTTTTGGTAGAATGACTATGTATAAGCTACTGATAAATGATGTACCATGATGTATGGTGCAGACATGAACATTCCCATTTCTGTGTGTACATTTTATTGAAGACATCTTTAATCTACATCTGAACCTTGAATTAAGTGTTCACCCGTACACACTTCCTCGACAAGGTTCATGGCGAAAATAATACATTTTTCAAATGGTGTTCAAAACATTTCCGACCAAGGATTGTGTTCAGCATAATACATAACCAGGGAGGGTCAAAGCCCTTTGTAAAGAGGTCTTCAGGAAAAGTGAACATGGATTGAAGTTGGGAAACTAACATTTAACATTCTTTTTGGACATGGTGTCTATCTTGGCCAGGTCTCTCTAGTAAAAGAGACTTTAAGCTCAATGAGACTAACCTGGTTAAATAAAGGATATATATATATATATATATATATATATATATATATATATATATATATATATATATATATATTGCCTTGCTATCAATCATATAATTGCTCATTCAAATGTAGCAATGAAAAAACAATTTTTTTTAAACTTTAAAATAATAACGTTGACAGTGGTTTCTATAATTGGTTTTGAAAAACGACTTCACCAATGACTCCACATATCACTAGTGATATGTGGAGCATAAATGTTCATCAGGTTGCCTCCCCAACTCACCAGTTTTCTTGGAGTAGGCCAATCAGCAGGCAGGGGGGCAGAAGCCTCCTTTAGGACTTCCTGTTATGAGCTTTGATTTGTGCCTACAGATAGTCACAACACAGCATCCATCTCTGAAAGCCACCGACCTCTCATACACCCTGTGTAGAAAGGAAAATGTTGCTATGCCATTTTTTAAAAGAAAAACAACATAATTGACTATGCAGTATGCAGATTGAGGTATGAAGGTATTTGCCACAGAACCATATCCGAGTTATCTTTACAACTCATACTGTTATAAATGAAAATTATAAATTATAATATATCATTTAATAATAGTCCTACTTCATTTTGTACAATAGTAACAAAGAAGTAGAAAATGTGTTCTTTCATAATAAGCGTTAATTGGTTTTGAAATAGGAAACACAAGATTCTGGAATAGAATGGATTGTAAACATCATTCTGCTTTCGAACTAGAGGATCGTTTTGGTATTGAAACTATGAAAACATTCACTGTTTGAAAAAACCTTTAGTTTCAAGAATTCATTAATCAACAAGCCAATTTCATTAGCAAATGTACAAAATGTATACAAATGTCAAATTATCGTTGCCTACTTATTTCACAAACTGAAAAGGAAGCAACTACTACATTAAGGCGAACATGGCAACATTTATTTCTTAATAGAGGTATTAGTCTGTGGGATTTTAAAAATGTCATTTCATCAGTTCGTCTTAATCCAAAAGCAGGATAAACAAAGAGTTATCATACAATAATCTTGCCCCAACCTGTTATTTTCCAACTATAAACTACTGCATCATATTGTATGCTCCAAATTACACATTATTAGGTTTCATACCAACTGTGCCACAAGGAGGCACTACAACGTTGTTTCACAGATATGTTTCCCGGAGTTGCTCAATTTTGGCCAAATTGAAATCATGGACCTATTAAAGAAGATTGAAATATAGAAGGGTCCAAGCATTTTTCTTTATGGAATTGAATCTGCCTCTTAAAGATACATTGATACAAAAAGAAGAGCTATTTCTTTGCCTCAAATTCTTACCTTGACTTCATCTCAACTGACCAAATAGATAAACGGAATGTCGCTATAGTTTGTGGAAAGTTATCTTAATCTTTATTTGTTCCATTCATTCTAAAAGTAAGCCTATAGGCCTACGAACGTTCTGTATGCCGCATGTGGCCATGTTTTTTGTTTCCTTTCTAACAAATCGCAGAGCAGTGGCGAAAACAGGTGTAGCCGAGCTGTAGGTCTAGTCTGCACTGCCCCCTGTCGGCCGTCCACATTAAACGCATCTAGAGTGCGCTCACTTCGGTTTGTCAGACCGTCAATTCGTCGAATCAGAGCGGCTGGTAACTTCGCACATCTCCGGATGTTCGTTTTATATTTCATGAAAAAAACACTAGGATAAAAGAAATATGTCGATCACAACTTGCCAGAAGGTGACGCTGATATCGTGTTCCGTGCTGTGCGTTTCTCTTTTCCTCCCTAAAATATTTTTATCCAGAGGGAAAAGTGAACTAGGGCAGCCGATCGAGGGTAAGACAGGGCTTATCAGATCATCTTCCATCCATCATCATTATAATGCGCCATCACTCTTGCTTTCGCTGCTGTTGCTGCTGTTGTTGTTGATGTCGCCAGATGTTACACAGTAAGCCAGCCAACCTTTTCATGAAACGACCATGGTATGAAATGTATTTGTCGGTTTACAATGACAAATACATTTAAATAAAATGGTAGTTTCATTTAGAAAACCAGGTTACAACTTGCCGATCAATTGTATGACTTTTTATTGACTGCAGACACACAACTGTAAAGCACACCTGATTAATAATTCAATTCAATGATCATGCAATATTAAAATTATATGTTAGTTGAATACTATTTACTAATCAGGATAAAAGTACAGGGTCTGTTTTTGTAACCTACAGACAAAAATAATTCCTGATACTACTATGCCTAACTGCTACAACTGGGCCTAACGCTAATAGGCTAACAGAGATCCGAGTACACTTGATATAGGCTATGAGTTAACTTGATATGTATCCTGAGTAAACTTGATGGTCTATTGAACCTTGTTTTTAAAGCTGTAACGAATGCCTCAGTCATTCAAAAGGATCCAAAGCGTAGACTACAGTTTATTCATTCATGTATTTGCCAGAGTAAGGCCAGTCCCAACTTATTTCTTGCTCATTAATTTAATACAAAACAAACAAATCAATCCATATCATCAGCTGGGTGTAGGGGGAAAAAAAGTGATGTTGTCATGACAACATCCTCTCCTGCCCCCTAGTGGGGCCTGGGTTCTATCCTCCTACGATCCGCCGTCTCTCAGCACCAGAGGATCCTGAGCAGTGGGGGGAGAGGCCCATTAAGATCCAGAGCGCTGAAGCCCTGGCCAAAGTGACGGGCAAGGGCAGAGCCAAGAAACAAAACCTGTTTGGTCAAGTCATCCCCATATATGGATTCGGAATTCTACTTTACATACTTTACATCATATATAAGGTGATTTAGTGTTATTTTTCTTTTCTTTTGTATTAAGGATAATAATATATATATATATTCTTTCCTAATTGACATTTGAAAAATATTTTTTTCTGATGTTTCTTTCTTTCTTTCTGTTTGCAGTTGACATGTAAACCTAAAGGGAAGAAAGTGAAATTGGAATACTCTTGTTCCACATTTAAGCGTGATAATTTGGGGAGCAAGCTGGGTAAGTACATCAATGTGAAGAAGATGTGGAACACACAACAAACACACTTGTGTTTTAGGGCTTTTTGATAACAGTTTTACGTAACTTTTTTTTCAGATTGAAGGTGTTCGTGGTAAGATTGTAGAGTTGTAAAAAAAGAGCAAGATTTAGTAACTACCAGCGAAGTGTTCCCTCCCTCCCTAAGTTTATCCTTCATCGAGAAGGCGTTGCATTCATAGAAAGGAGGGTCAACACAGAACAGATATCCTCACAAGGCATTTCCCTCACTAATCGCTGACGGATGACTTTGCCATTTCTAACAAATTACACTCGTACAAAACATCTTATCCAAACCCAATGTGGCACGTTTTGATTCAATCACTGTTGAGTCAAGATTTCACATTAAATGAATGTGGCGACGAGCTCTGATGTCGCAGTCGTTATAATGAGGCATAATTGTATTCTTCAGAGATTGTGATTTCAGTCAACCTTTTTTTTCCCACTTGTTTCGGATAACACTTGGTGTCTCTGGGATATTGAATGAGACGCCTATCAGATCTGGAGGACTTTCTTAACACTTTCATAATAATTGGTTTGATGAGTAAAGCTTGCATATTAGGGTGTGTGATTATAGTCACTGGAGACTTGAAAGGTGGGGGAAAATAAATTTTCCTTCCTCCTTATATACATAAGAGCCTGCAAGAGGGGGTGAAAGAGATAGAGAGAGAGAGAGAGAGAGAGAGAGAGAGAGAGAGAGAGAGAGAGAGAGAGAGAGAGAGAGAGAGAGATGTGCTTGAGTAAGTGAGTAATATCACAGTTATTTTCCTCCTTATGTCTCTTAGCAAATGAATATGAGCTGATCAGGCTGCAGGAACAACTGTTGGAGACTGAGAGGGAGATGGAGGAGATTGTCTCTGGGAAGCGATCTGCTTCTGGCAAGTAAGTCATTTTATTTAATCGTCTTATTTTAGGCCACACTGACCAATGCTGCCATTGCATACTGCCATTAAGAATGCAATATGTCAGTTTTCATGAGGATTTGGATTTAGTAAGCAAATATGATCTATTTTTTTTATTTTACTTGAAATGCTCTGATCACTGATGCAATGATGAGCAACTCATTTAATGATTATTTTCATTTATTTGGGCTGCTTGATTTAATTAGTTTGGGTTGTAGAAATTTCTTCAGTTTAGAGTTCTGCATTCCCATATATATTGTGATGTATGTGACGAGATTGAAGAGTGATCGGTGTTCACTCCGGTCACTTCTGCTGAAGGCCTGCAGGGACGAGCAGTTCTTTGGGTTCCAGTTCGGCTATTGAAAGATTGATTGAGAAATATATTTCTCATTGAACTCAATAAATATATTTGAGTATATTTTCTTGACTGGTTTCATACTTATTTGAAATCACCCATAAAGACAACACGCGAGAAGACATTTACAGCACAATGTACATGGCTGTTTCCTGCTTAGAAGCAAGAGCTGGAGAAAGAAGAGCAAGAGGTCAGTGTCCAAGAAGGAGGAGAAGCTTCTGAAGCAGCTGAAACACATCACCCAGGTGATCCAGGAGGGCCGGCTGGAGATCGGCTCCCCGGAGATGGAGGCGGAGGAGGTGCCCTACACGGCCGACTGGGAAGGTCAACACACTGACTACCTCACTCACAGTAGTCCCTGTTCCTAAGAAAAGTCTTTAGCAGATACCACCTTTCTCCCCCCCCATCCCACAGTCAGAGACGAATTGCACTGATCGAAACGCCATCGATCGTAATCGGTCGATATACGCTCCAAATCGACCGGCGATCTAGCCATGAACCTGTCGAATGATGATCACAAGAGTCAATTACGTGACTAAAAGCAAAAAGCCGATAGACCTTTTGTCACAGAGGTGCAGTCGTAGGACAGACACAGGTGTGGCTCGTCTCAGTAATTATGGGTCTGTTACTTTTATGTACCAGGGCACGAGTAGTAGACTTCTATCTTCACTTGCTGAGTCTATTAGCCGTCCCCTGGTACAAAGAAGCACAGAAATATAGGAATCGATTGGTGTATTGACTGCTTTGACCCGTTACTGCAATACTTCAATGCCTCCGCCATATTGGAGAGGCCAACGCATAAACTAATGCAAGTAAACAGGGGAGCCATTTTTATTGAAGGGTGCATGATCTACGTGGAGCAAAATGAATAAATAAATAGTCTATCAAAGATATGGATTAATATTGAATAAAAACGACTCAATGAAATCGGTTGAAAAATACGAACGTCATTGTGCTCAATCCACAAAAGCAGCTGCTCCCCGGTTAACTTGTATTAGTGAGGCAGGGGTCAGGTTGGAGAGTGGGGAGCTTCAGGCTGGAGGGACTGAAGCAGGCAGGCTGGAGGCGTTGATCCACCAAACTATAGGCAAAAGCAAACCGGTTAGATACGAGATTTCAATAGGAGAATAACGACTAGTAACTGTTAGAAAATACTGGCGCCATGTACAAATAACTACCACTGAAGTAGGATCTGGCGATGACTGCAGGGAAACCAGGTGTATTCACTACAGCGGGGACTACAGGGATAATGGCATAATTTGAAAGAGTTTTCCAGAGAAAAGCAGACACATTGCTGTTGTAACCAGACACAACACACATTTGTACACAAATGTGATCTAAAACATGATCGGATTAATGATCGGCAGATCACACCACAAACAAATCAGTGATGGTATTGGCTCCATTTAATACTGATCAGTATTCTTGCACAGCCAGACGATAAGAACTTTGCTCATTGAGTCTGGAAGTTCTGCCAAACTTACTTTGCAGCCAGATCCTGGATCCTGTATTTCACAAGTCAACACTATGAACCAATGGCTCCCATTTTCATTCATCATTGAATGTACAGCGTTTAAATAAAACGAATTCTAAAGCAGCGTAAATATTAATGATACAAATTAAGCCACTCTAGAAATGTCCAAAACGGCACTGGCCGGTTTCGTCATCATCTAGATCTCTCGGTTGGGTTTGCTGAGGGCTGAGGAAGGAGCCTAGCCCCCACGTGAGCCCTGTATGAACCATGTGTGAACACAAGTCGTTATGGGGTCCCTAACCAAGCTTCATACGGAGCACAGGGATCCATAAGGAGCAACGCTGCCCTCCTCAGACGTGTTCCAAGTCAAAATCTATAGCCAGCTTGTGAGATTCAGGCCGGTTTCGGGAGGCTACCTGATCGGTGCCTCCAGATACCTCGGCCAGCGTCGTCGGGTTCACCTGTTGTAATTGTGCGGTTGTGTGGTTTTGTGCTTCGTGCTAGGCTACGACGCGGAGACCTACCCAGATCACCCCGAGGGGGCCCGCAAGGACAGCGGCTGCGCCACGGTCATCCTGAAGGTGCCTGAGTTCCCCTTGCCGACCGCCGAGGCTCTGGCCGAGAGGATGGAGCCGGAAGAGGAGGAGATTTTGGACAGGAAGCTTCACATCGTCCGCGAGGAGGAGGAGGAGGAGGAGGAGGAGGAGGAAGAGGATGAGGAGGAGAATGACGAGGAGGAGGAAGAGGAGGAAGAGGAAGAGGAGGAGGTAGACTTAGAAATAGAGGAGGAGGAAGATAAGGAAGACGAACAGGAGGAGGATGAGGTGGAGGAAGCAGAGAAAAGGCTTCTGCTCAGCTCTCCTATCCTCCTGCACACTGGAGAAGAAGAGGAGGAGAGGCTTGGCATGGAAGTGAGCGAGGAGATACGAAGGCGAGAGCCGGGTGCAAAGCACATCAGCTTCAGTGACCAACGAGACGTCTTCCGCTACCCCAGAGAGGACCACAACGGCAAGGAGAAGGAGACCGTAGCAGCGGAGGAGATGGAAGACAACGAGGAGGAGGAGTCGGAGGAAGAGGAGGAGGACGAGGAGGAGGAGGGTGAAGGACATGACCCTGCAGAAGAAGAGACCGACGAGGAGGACCCTGTGATGGAGGCGGAGAGCTTGTTGTTCAGCCTGGAGGAGTCCGTAGACCCGGAGGAGCAGAGCGGGGACTACCTGTTGATGCTGGAGGATCCTCTGGGGGGCGCCGAGCGGCTGGTCCCGCCAGACCCGGCCCAGGGGCCTGGGATCGCAGGGCTCACTGGCTTGAGGAGCAGGACCAGGAGACCCACATGAACCAGCTTTATTTACACCTCTCCCATATGGCCCCCTCCCTGCCCTAGCTTGGTTTAACTTTATTTCATAGTGTCATATGTTTTTCTTCACCTCTTCACCTTATCTAAATAAAGGACTCCTTTGGAATCTTTCTTAATGTGATTTGTTTACATTTTTGTAGACATACGATTGGCCCTAAACAGTAAAAGGCATGGAAAGGCAAGGTCAACAGAATACAGTGTGTATGTTTTCTGAAAGATTAACATATAAGTTGGCATGAGCTGAATACCTAATAAACACTCAATAAATATATCAACAGAGAACTCGATGACCGTTCCAGACTAAATAATAATAACTTTATTTATATTTTATAACTTAATAACTTGTATTTATCTAGAACCTTTCATACAGACTTTGCACCTCAAAGTGCTTTCACAGTTCAGCACAACCGTATCACATTAACGTAGGACAACTTGAAAGAAAAAAATTATCAAGAATAAGTTCAAAGAGTAGGAAGGAAATATTAGTAATTGAATACCAGATTGAAAATATATTTTCAGAAATGTCTACTGAGTCCAACTTTCCAATACCTTTTGAAAGGACATGCCATAATTTGGTGACCAAAACTTGACTTGCTATGTTATCTTTGGCTCCATCTATTGGATGGATGGAATACAATAGTTCCCATAAGATGTTGAGTCAAACGGATATTGGCCACACCATGACAAGAGGACAGAACCTCAATTGTAACTTAATGGCAGTGACCATTTTAAAGATGATGAATCTTAAACGTTTAAAATGTACCTATGGCTCTGTCTATAGTAGAAAGAATGACATGTATTGCTTAGACTAAAGGTGTTACTTGCAACAAAGAAAACCGCTGAAAGTATCTTTTTGTACGGGAGGACGAAGGTAAATTATATATGATATTATTAATTTAACACAAAGAATGATTATTTCACAGTCCCTCCACAAAGCAAAGATACTTCTTACACCAACTTAAGCTTCTGTATATTTTACCTCTTGTAAAATGAAATGAAGATGTCAACAACTTAAAGCTAAGCATAAGCTTGTGTAAAGTTGCTGTTTAGATACATTTTAGTGGAACATGAGGGGATAGCTCAAATGTAAATAGAGAGTAGATCCTGCTTTGTATTTGTCTACAAATCATGTGCTCTGTTCCTAAATGACTTAATGAGCACATTGTATCAATAAATGCAAAGAATAGTCAAATCAATGTATGTTTATTTTGTGATAACTGGATGTATACAAACACTGTATCTTTTACACATTTTACACATTTTACAACAAAATCACTAGAAACACTTATGTAGTGAAGGAACATCTGGTTCCTGGAAATATGTATGAAAAGCAGTCTTTTGCAGGAGTATCAATAATTTGCTTGGAACATTTTAAAATATGACACATTAATTACAAGAATAACACATCTGATTCAGAGCTCTTTAAAACCCACGGTAACACTTGAGAACATCCGGTGATGGTTTCTCTGCTCTTTTACCTTCATTTAGCAAATGATTATATTTAATGATAATAAAATACAAAATACTGTCTTATATCTGTGAAATTATTTGATCCAACCCATAAAAAGTAAGAGGAGGTTTGTTCAATTAGCTCATATGAAAATCAGTAATCCTTTGCCACATAATCTAGACATGCTCACAATCAGCTCTATGCTTTGCTCATGATGGGCCGAGTATAAAATCAATGTGAGACAGAACATGTGGTTAGTATACTAGTCTATATTGACGTTGCAAACATGTATTGGTATAACTGTACTGCTACAACATGGAACTACTTTGTGGGGCAGTAGTCAAACCTTCATCCAAGAGCCTTTTGTGGGCCAGGCTTGAATCTTATCAGAAAAAGAACGCAAATGTCATTAAAATAAAACTGCAGAGTATAAAGAGTGTTGAGGCTTTTATAATGCAATCTGTAATTCCTAGCTGGCAGGATATTTATCAAAATGAATTCCAATGATCAGAGGTGTTTTTTTTGTTCCTATCTTCCTTTTGTTTGCTATCCAAGCCCATACTCAACCTGTTAGTATTGTGCATTAGAAGATTTAATTCACTGATTTAACACCTAACAAGAGTGCTTTTTTTTTTTTTTTTAAGTCTGGCTACACGGCCATTTGCTCACTTAAAGCTCAGCTCATTAGTCGTCGAAGGCACAATAATGTTTGCACAGCTATATCTCATCTGCCATAGACTTTAAGGTAAAGTGCACCTTTCATTCAACACAGTACATTCTAAGACAGCAATCGGGGGACACAGTATTTTACACAAGTTCTGTGGAACAGTGCAAGGGGTGAGTTAGGGAGAGGGGAGTGATGGAGAGGGAAGTGACGGAGAGGGAAGTGAGAGAGATGGGAGTGAGGGAGAGGGGCTGGGTTCATCATCCTTCAGGGAACCAACATGTATTGAAGCAAAAGGGAGACTAACTTCCTAGTTCAAATGGTATACAACATTAACATGGTGGAATGAATTTTACTTGCTTATCTTTGTGAAAGACAACATTTGCTTACTTTTCAACCGGGAAACTTGGAAGCCAAATGTTTTGATACAAGGATTTTAGTTAATATCTGTCATCATTCAACTTGCTTTGCTAATCATCCACTAATCATTTAATCCATACATCCCATTCATTTATAAATCAAGAGTTCTTCAATAAAATCTTTGTATGATATCAGAATATGACAACCCTGATCACTTATACAAAATATATTGTATGTCTTTTCTAAAACAAATCTGTGTTTTTAATTGTTAATCTAATTAATAGTATTCTTATTTCTTAGGACCAAGTAAGTAAGACTTCATAAGTGAATCTTACCTAGAAAGTGTTTGTCATGGATTTTGATCCATTACAGCAAAGGCATTTTTCCTTTTACTGAAAATGATTTTGCTCTATTCATGTACCAAAAGTACTTTAGTGCGGAGACGTATTCGTTTTTACAGATCCACCAAACTATCTATTGAGGTGAAAAGAAGACGGACATAAATAAAACTTGTACTGAACATAAATACTAAATATCTGACGTGCATGTTATTTTTTTACAAGTTATTTGTAACTCAAGGACTGTATGAGCAATATTCATGCTTGAGGAACTGTTTGAACCTTTCTCCTTTTTTCGACAGCAGCAGCCTACCTAACGATTAGATACATCCCTTTAATTCCATGAAACTGAAGAGAAGGGGAGCGGTTAGTGCTATAATTCACATTGTATGTTACACATAGAGCGAAAGGAAACAAGAAAAAAAAATCACAAAGATGTGGTTAGAAAAAACATTGATAGTGGATTACTCGTTGTGCTTGTTCCGTTTTACCTACCAAAATCCTTTCAGACGCTGAGCCACAAACGGCACTCTATATATATATGCCATAATTCGTTGTTTTTTTTCAGCGCACATCTCAGACCAACCACAAGGGGGCAGAAACTGCAGAACGAGCGAGAGCATGATGGGCTCGCTCTTGATAATCTTCAAGTCCTTCAGGAGTAGGAAGCTGGATGTGGATGCTGCTACTCACAGGCCAACTTGCTGTCGAAGCTGGAGAGAGCAATGGCAAAGGCTTGCAGGGCACACATCGGGTAGTTATAGTCCATGGTGAAGATATCCTCTGCTACACGGCCAAACTGCATCACGATGTAGTCAGCTGTGAGAGAAAAGAACATCATTACAAATAACTGGACATCCTTTTATAGCAACAAAGTACAAACGGAGATGTGTTCTGCGTTAACTTCAGGAAAACTACAAATTATTCATGAGAACAAGGGACATAACAGCAAAGATAAAGTGGTATACACTGCAGACTGTATATTGTACCAATAAACCCAATTACTTTTCTGTGTTATAGGCTACAGTATAAATAATTTATGCATAATAACAACTATAATAATAAGGGTTATTTTAAATCACAATAATTAGTTGCAGATATGTAGCGTTTTTACAGACACCCAAGCTGCCCATGTGTGTGTGTGTGTGTGTGTGTGTGTGTGTGTGTGTGTGTGTGTGTGTGTGTGTGTGTGTGTGTGTGTGTGTGTGTGTGTGTGTGTGTGTGTGTGTGTGTGTGTGTGTGTGTGTGTGTGTGTCATCTCTCACCCACTCCAGTGTGAGAGATGAACGGCAGCCAGTATTTTCCAGACACTAACACATACTGGCTAACAAAATGTCCAATTAAGCCCATTCCTCGTGTCTGTGTGGGATGAGTCCCAGATATCATCATTTGGTTACTTCTGGCATATGGAGAATAAATAAAACGTTATCGTGCATATAAATAATCTGTAACTCACGGTCGTTGTCGTGGATGATCTGGAAATTCTTGACAGACGCCTGCGTGACTCTCCCGTGGAAGTTGAGCACGTAGGACTGGGTGTCGTCGTTCCACACAGGAGTCTTGTTGTGCAGCTCGATCACGCTCTCCGTGCTTTTGTTCTGCCAGCGGGCCAGCAAGGACTCATGGTCCTATGGAACCAGAACCCAGAAGCTTTAACAGGGGGAACCCAACCCCTGGCCCTCCCCGTCCGGCCCCACCCGGCCCCACCCGGCCCCACCCGGCCACCACCTGGCCACCGCCTGGCCACCGCCTGGCCCCCCCTGAACCCACCTGACCCCACTTTTAACCCCACTTAAAACTAATTGTATTTTCATATACACCAAAAAAAACATAGTGTATATATATATATATATATATATATATATTTATATTGTGTAGAGTATATAGTATACATGAGGGATACATTGATACAACGTACGTTTCGTGGACGAATTGAGACCCTCTCATGATCCATGTTCATTCCAGGAATGATGACACTCATCTTGCGTGGTCCTTTGAATCCTAGGACATTGGTTTCCTATTTTTGGAAGAAATATGAATGAAATATTCAATGACTGAATGAGGTATGACTTATAAGATATAAATGCTGTTCAAATATATCAAAGACCACTGCAATAGGAAATTCAGAAGTTGATGTCACACCTTGTTGTAAAATGATGGCAAACGCACCATGTTTAGAGGTTGCGGCCTCGGTTGGTCTGTTGGTCAATAGTATGTTTCTGCAATAGAGGGGGCTGTAGTTTCAGGATCATATTTCTAGGACTGCACATTTAGGACCACACCTCTAGTACACTCATTCTTTTTAAAGATTGAAATACTTTCTGTCCAAGTAAAGTTTTTAAATTGCTTATTTTTTAACGGTTTATTTTACCCATATACTACAGAAACTGCAGGGTCGTCCTCCCTAGCAGGAACAAACTTCTCCTATAGGTTCTGTCACACAAGAGGGCTTGTACATTGCAAAGTTACATTGCAATGACCGCTGCCATTTTGGGAGAAGAGGAGCATCCGCTATTAGCATTTATGTTTTGTTGGTCATTGTTTAGTAATTAATTGTGAAATGATTTGTCATTATGAGGAGACATTGTTGTGTTTGAAACTGCCACTGCATTTTTCATGCGACACGTGGCAAAACAAAGACTTCATTAACCTAGGTACCAGTATAATTACTTTGATTAATGGTACAACAGCTCTCATGGGTGCTCTAATATTGCCACCAAAAGATTATGCATTCTGATGTACAATCCCTAGGAGTAACCTTCTTTTTATACCTGTTGTCATTTGTTAATAGACATTTCAATGTTTCTGACGGTAGCACAATATATCACTGGTACCACCCCAGAGCCTGAGAATGGAGACTCTGACCTTAAGTTCACTCCTGCATGAGCTAATAATGAATCTTATTGAGAGGTTCGGATTAAGAATCGTCAAGGTGGCAAGGGGATTGATATCACCAATAGCCCACTAATGGGAATAGATGGGGAGAGTTTGCAGAGTTCCAAACCACAAATCCTCTCAAGATTGGGTATTTTGGTTGATATTAATATATTTTTGACCTTTTCCGGACAAGATATTTGGCTGGCGTGTAGTGGATACATCTCTCAGTTATATGTTGTGCTTTTATTAAAAATTAAGAAATTCTGTTCTGTCCATTATTTCTATACATTTATTATATTAACTATATTTACGATACATACTTATACTATATTTACTATATTTAATACAAAAATATATCTCTTCCTACTTGGCAGACCATAATATAATGTTGACATAGTCAACCCATATTTGGCCGATGAGTTGACACCCTATTGGCAGTCTTAGGGTGCACTCACACTTCTCAAGTCTGATAGGAGACAAACTGAAATCTGGGTGAACGGGACGTTTCATTCTCTTTCACTGTAAGCGTGTAATTGGAGAACACAATAGAACACAATCATGGCCATGAGTGGTCAAATGTAAAAAGAAAAGGTGCCTGTAAAGCTTTAAAATCAACACAAGGCAGGTTGGCCACTATAGAAGTACACTAATTATGATTTTTGAATTCAATTGAATTTTCTTTTTGAGAATAACTCCATAACGGAATAGCAAACAAGGCGTAACCCTTGTAGTTGTTGGCTTCCGGCCAAGGCTCTGTGCCGTCTTCCTCCTGTTCTGCTGTAACATGGTGGGAGTGCTGAATCCCAGATAGCACTAGTGCTGATGTGGGATGTTTGAGTGTCACAGGAGAGACACTAACTATGATGTCTTGGTAAGGACAAATGACCAAATGATCGACTGTCCCTTATGTGAGGACAGAAGTTTGCCAGAAAGTCATCTAGTTTCAGGCCCATCATTATGGAAGATGTTTAAAAACAAGACACTATGGGAGTGCGTCTCTCTGACACAATTTAAGTCCATGGTGAAAGATGGCACTGAACGCTTCAGTGTGTAAAATAATGTTTTCTCATGTGATGTTGATTGTTGTTTACTGTATGCTTTATCTATTTTATTGTATTCTGCTGCTGTCTTGGCCAGGTCACCCTTGTAAAATAAGTGCTAAACCTGCATGTGCATGCGTAGGTTTTTCCATTAGCAGCCTCAATTGGCCTGAATTGAAGCTAAAGTATGGGAGAAGTATTCAGGAGAAGCTTCACGTAAATTATTCTGATTAGTTCTTTAATGGAGTGAAGAAAAGTTGCGCAGTGCAGGTTTAAATAACAATAACACGATCAAGGTTGAATAAAGGTTGAAAATACTAATGTTTGAACCCGACTCACATAGCAGATGGCAGCCAGCTCCTGCCGCAGGTTGGTGGCTTCCAAGCTTGTTGTGCTCTTGCCAGGGTTCAGACCGCTGTCGTAAACAGTGAACTTGGTCCCCATGAGGTTGGACCTGGCCAGGAGGAAAGAGAGAGGGAGAGTAAAATATGTGGGGAAATACATTGGGAAGACGAGGAAGAGAGGGGGGGATACAGAGAGAGAATGTATGACTATTAGATAGAGGCTCCTAGTTCCAACAGACAGTGTGAAGTGACATTCTAAGTCGCCAGAACATTAGGCTCACGGCTCATTTAGCTAATTTATCCCAATAATATATTTATTATTGCAGCATGATTTTTCTTAGAGTTTAACTAGATTGCAGTCTACCCTTATCATTTATTCTGAGGACCTTTAAACCAGTATTGCCAAAATATTACTGTTGAATATCAGTTGTGATTTTACCTTGTCAAACTAGCCCACTAGTTGCAAGCGATTCATGAAAAAGTCCCCCTCCAATGTGCAATTAAGGAGAACCAATGTGGAGTGTTTCTATGACATCAGCAAGCGTTATTTATGCACCGCCATAAGACTCCCCAGTCACAGTCCTGTTGTGCTCTGTTTGTGTTTGTCTGTGTTCATCCCCCAGTTTGATGCCCTTCCCCCTCCTTCCTGCAACTCTAGCAATCAGGCAATTGAGTGCACCTGTGCCCGGCAGAGTGAGATGTATAGAAGCTGGAAGCAGACAGTATTACAGGGCCAGGGGGCCATCCTGCAGTCAGCATGCTGCGTGGGTGGAACCTAGTGAATGAAGTGCTGTGTTTTGTGATATTTCTTTGGACTGGTAGAATGAGCTACTTTGGTTAGATGGTGTTTGGTTGTAGTTTGGTCTACAACCAAACCAGGTGTCGTTTCGTTGTGTTCTTTCCCCATTTGGGAAAGTGATTCTTTGTTATCTTAATTCATTGAATTAACCTTTTGCCTCTAACCTCTTTGTCCCACAGAAAAACTATATTCTTTGTTTCTCCTCTTATCCCCCTGGATACTAATTGGGTTCGTAATACTCAATAAAGTCGCATTCGACATAATCACTCATTTTATCTCACAACTTTCCTCAGTTCTTCAGTTATAAACGAGTTTCAAATCAATGAGACTTTGTTTGCGTACCATCTCAACCAGACTTTAAACTGTTGGCTTTATGTGCAGTGTAATGGTAGAGGCTGTATGTTAATAGCCTGAGATTCTACTTCGTTTCACTTCGTAATCTAGTCTGACGTTTCTTCTGTCTGAGCTGCTGGCGGGCGGGGGTTGCTTCCACTTAAACCAATCACTAAGCGGATACCGATTCCAAAGTAACGTGAGCTGATATTTCTTTTAAAAATAGCTCTTGAAGTCCCGCCTACAAGATGCTGATTGGCTTGATAATAATTACAGCTGAATATCACTCAAGAGACTGACACCAGACTGTGGATTACAGAATTTGTTCAAAGTGGGCAGGGTTTGAGGGGATGAAACCAGGCCAGTATGTTAATGAGGCAGTTCAGCACGTCGCTTGCGTTGTGGATGGCAGGGAGCCATGTTTGGTTCATGCCTCCGAGGGCTTGGAACAAGATACTAAAGCAGACATGATAACATTGTATGATTAACTTAATATCTACAAGCGTGAAGCCCTCCTGATGTAGACTAGAAAGGACACAAAGCCATGTACATAAGAAACTCTATTTTCCAGTATTCAGATTATAATTATTAGATTGCCATTCATTCAATTGCCCATCATATTTATTTTACCTTTAATTAACCAGAGAAGAAGGAAAAAAAGTAATTGAGACTAGAAATCATTTTTTCGGGAGTGCTCTGGCCAAGGCAGGCAGGAGCAAGACATAGAGTATTCATCAACCTTCGATTTAAATTCAAAGTAAATAATTATCACTCATCCATTTATTTTTGAAACCACGTTTTCAACTAGACATGCATAAGGTCTAAAACACAGAGACTAAAACATACACACATACACGCACTCGCACACTGAATGTGTAGGTACACAAACATGTTTACAGTTTATATACATGCATACATGGTGTGTGTGCCTTGATGCGTAGACAGACTAACTGTGTCCCAGCATGGTGTGTTCATGACCTTATTGAACTCCTCATTCCCCCCATGGCTGCAAATGAAATCGAGCTGAAAACATGTTCTCCCTCAGCCTCCTGGACATTCAGGCGTAAGCATTAAACCAATTACTGTCTCTCCAGAGAGACACAACAGTCAACAAAACCAAATTGATACTCAGTATTTTTCTGGGGTCGCATGAAATTGATACTTATGTAACAGCGTTTTGTTCCCAGTGTATGAGTAAAGGATCTGCTTCTGACTAAGATAACAAGATGTGGGAACCTGATGTTCCCATATCTGAAGGTTTTAACGTTATACATTTGGCTAATTTGTTTTACGTTTGTACCGTATATACATGATACAGGGGGTAACTTAACCCGATGTCTGAAGCAACCTTCAAGCAGCACAGATCCTTTAGATTGCCATCAGAAAATGAACCCAGTTCTGTGGATTACTGTCGATGGGAAATAAAAACAAGCGCAGAGGCCTCACCTCAGCTTGCCGATGAAGCTTTCTCCCCCTCGAGACAGATCCGTGGGGTCGATGGAAATTAGGTAATTAGATGTTTTACTCTTTTTTCTCTTCCTGCCGGCTAACAGGAACACCTAGAGCAAGCCCATCCAAGAGACGGATTAGTGTGCAATTATAAAATTCTCTTCAACAGCAGTTCCCCAAAAAATACTATGGAACTGTATTAACATGTGATAGATGAATGAACTGAACAATGGTTGAATGATCAACTGATTAATTGATTAATTGATCATTCATCGATCCATCAATTCATTGATCCACTCATTCATCGATTCATTGATCAATCCATCCATTGATCAATTGATTCATCGATTCATTGATCAATCCATCATTGATCAATTGATTCATCGATTCATTGATCAATCCATCATTGATCAATTGATTCATCGATTCATTGATCAATCCATCATTGATCAATTGATTCATCGATTCATTGATCAATTGATTCATCGATTCATTGATCAATTAATTCATCGATTCATAGATCAATCGATTCATCGATTCATTGATGAACCCATCCATTGATTAATTAATTCATCTAATCATGGATTGCCCGTCTCTCACCCTCTTGCCGTCCTCCCTCTCTAGGTGGAGGTAGTAGGTGGGGTACATGCCTCTGTCCATCCCCTTCTTATCCCTGGTGATGCGGCACTTCACTCTCACACCCTGGGGGGCTGGGCGCAGGGAGAACTCCTCAAGGTCATCCACGTCCACGCAGGGTTCGCCGGCCGGGGGGGTGGAAACGGACGCTGCCTCCTGCAGGACAAGTCAAACCAATTTCCTGAGTACAGCCCTTCAATTCCAGCCAGGCCTCCGTCTTAACCCTGAAGCCCAAGCACACAGGCGTGTCGGGACAGACGCAAAATATGAAGCCGGCCAAGAAATACAACCCTGCTACATTCACGCTATGTGTACTTGGCTCCGTTATGACGATATATAACAATATATCCTTTTTAGGTCAAGTTACAAATTTGAAGTGTAATTTGCGCTCTATGTGATTTAGGCTGAATGAGACAAGGTGTAAGATTTGTGCATGCATAAATCACTTTTAATTCCGAATCCATGAATAGGTTTTAATTTAATTAAAAAAATTACAACCTTCCAGGCTCTCTCAGTTGTGCCGAAAAGCCTGTGGGCAGATTAGTATTATATTAGAATCTGGGAGGTTTTGTCAGGAAAAAAGAAGGAAGTGCGGAAAATGTCTGTTCTTTCTTAACTTTTTGATCAATTAAATAGTTTAACAAACGTTTATTCATGATTGTCAATGATTGCTCTTGTCTAGGGTTAGGATTAGGGTCAGGCTCACACTCCAGTACTCTGTATGCACAATCTTGAGAAGCCCGATATTTCACCTAGCAGTCAGAGGGGTCAGTATTGAAAAGGAATTTCAGATTCTTACAAATAGTACCTCTTAGCCCTCTAAAGGGTTACAGGTCCCCTAATTATCAGGGAAGCCACATTGAGAAGGAACACCAAGACGGATCCCTACTTCCAGGTCGGTTAGAACCCCATCAGGTTCCCTAATGAGCCAATACAAGCCTAAATAGCCCAAAAATGTTCAGGTAAGATTAAGTTGTTTCGAAACTAAATAAAGAATAAGTTCAAAGTCCATCATGAATGGGAGCTAAATTGTCTAGAACAGGAGAAAGCCTACATGTCACAGGCAGGACAGACAGACGGAGCCTGGCGTTACATATCAACTGAGAGCTCTGACACCACAAAGAGACTATCTTTATAAAGACAGCAAGGTAAAGAGTCTGATCCACTGGGGTGTGAAGAATAACAAGATTTATTTTAGGACATTTTCCCACAATAAGGGCAAGGTGTAGTTACGAACTTGAGGTTTAAGGGAAAAAAGGAGTAGAAAAAAAGTAAAATGGAATACAATATTTGCCTGTTCTTTATATATTTCCCCTAAAAAGACATGGTGACTGTAGCTAGGACTGGGTAAAGAACATTGCTTGTTCAAAAGCAAGAACAAACTGTCAATTTGCCTCCATAATGAAACACAAAGACAAAAACAAGATGGACGTCATTATAATCCAAAGACATAACTGGTCTACTGAGTGCATACTACAACTATAGCAACAGGACGGAAATTTCGTTAAATTGTGCTTGAGGCTACAGAGGAAATACAAACAATTACTTGTCAAAATACACAATGGAAATAGTCAAGGCTCCTGCAAAGCCATTATGTTGCTGCCATATTGCTAAATGCATTGATTGTGTTTTGTATACCTTGCAGGATTTCTTGCTGGTGGCAGAGCCCGGCCGTGTGTTGCTGTTGAGCTGGGACGAACTGGAGCTCACTTCGTCATCATCATCGTCTTCCTCGTCGAAATTCATGCTACTCGAAATACCTTAAAAGAAATACGTCAATAATTAACTCCAGCTCTTTTAGAATTTGTATTTTTGGGTAATTTGACACCAATGTCAAAAATAAACATAGAAATGTCCTATTCTCAAAGGTTCTTTAGATTCAAAAGACTGCAATATTTAAGACAATTATGAATGGAAATATTTATTTTTATTTCCAGATTTTTGTTATTGCGTCCATGCTGGAGAACATAAGATTCCGGGTGCAAATGTATATTGACTTCTGATGTTACATATCTAGTATGCTTTTCATATCTAGTATGTTGTTTCACAGCCTTAAAAAGCTCCATATCTAGAAAACGGCATCATGTATTCACACCTTTATTTTCACCTTGAATACAATACTCCTGATAGTCTTCCGAATCCAATCTATTGCCTTTGCTGTTACAGATTCAGAGTGAGAAATATGTTACAATAATGCAATTTGTGTGTGTGTGTGTGTGTGTGTGTGTGTGTGTGTGTGTGTGTGTGTGTGTGTGTGTGTGTGTGTGTGTGTGTGTGTGTGTGTGTGTGTGTGTGTGTGTGTGTGTATGTGTGTTAGTGTGTGTGTGTGTGTGTGTGTGTGTGTGTGTGTGTGTGTGTGTGTGTGTGTGTGTGTGTTTCTCTTCATACAGGTCAATACCTTTCTTCAGCATAGTGACCCGCAGGTCCTGCTTGCTTTGGGAGTGTGTGCAGCTCATGGCACACTCCCCTTCTCCCTCCTCATTGGACGAGTGGCCCACAGTAAGGATCTGCACCTGACCATCGTCATCACTTCCTGCTGATCCCACAAACAGACACACACATGTACTCAATCAGACTCGAGGAAAAGTAGTATAGGGTTAGGTTACCAAAAAAACACACACAAAAAGTAAGGTTCACTTGCATAACTTAGATGGTAGATGCCACCAGGTGTGAGTGTGAGTGTCATTTGTTAGTGGTTGCATAATATCCCCCCTTTATGGAACAACAGCAACAAAATGCAGTGAAGGGAAAGATGAAATGGTCCAAGTTGTTCTCAACAATTGGTAAGATGAAGGGAAAATGTAGATGTTGTTTCCAGCATTTCGCAAAGAAAGTGTGCTTGGGTAAGTGTTAGTTTTTCTGTCTCCCTTTTCTTATAGAGGTACACAGAAAAAAGCCCAAGAAGAACATAGATTGGGACACCGAGAGAAAAACATTGAAAGAACATGTTAGGATCAACCGTTGGTGTTTATCTATAATTTGGTTATCTATAGTTACGCTCGATACGATAGAACCAAACAAGCATACGATAGAACAGTGAAGCTGCGTGTGAGCACCATGCCCGCGTGAGAGCGACGATCAGTAAGTGAGGTGCCACTGGCCTAATTAGTTTTCATCCTCAACGGAAATCTTCCCATCAAATCCTTCTTTTTAATCTGGAACAAAGTCACATTTCTACAGATGAGAGCAGACAGAAAGAGTTGGGGCGAAAAAGCATGCTCGGTTTTGAAACTTGACAAGTGCAATCAAAGCAATTAGGATAGAACATTAATTCCATTAATACGAGGAGAGTCTATAGCTGGGGCTCAGTTTTTTCCTCTTCTGGTCTTCTGATTGCACTCCTGACTTCGAATGTCTATTTTGGGAGAAGAGAGTGGGTCTCACTTGGCGTCAAACTTGGCAGGGTGAGAAATCTCTGTCATCTTCACACATCACCATAAGTAGCGGTGTCAGTCTGACAAGGAAAGTGTCAGAATATATCGAGTATAGAAGGCGGTATCCTCATATGCTATATCAATATATAAGAATAGGACTTATCGCTTGTATTCAATGCAAGGAGGCTTGGAAAGGCAAACACTTACGGCTGAAGGGAGATGTCTGTTCTCTGATACACGGGCGATTGCAGTGATTCAAAGCTGGGTGATTTCTATGTTCATAGAACAGGGCCAAGGAGGCAGGTTTGCAAAACACACAATTTGTCCTCGAAAAATAAATAGAAAAGCTTCTGCTCAGTATTTATCATTCTTGGAAAAAAATATATAATTTTATATATATATATATATATATATATATATATATATATATATATATATGTATAAAATCGAATCCTGACCCCTTCTCCCCTCTGTGCCTCTGCATAGATTTCTCTCTGCGCCTCTTTTAGATGTCTTTGCTCCTCGTCCCTCTGGGTTGTGCTGCTGTCCCCTCTCATCTGTGATTCCATTATGTTAACAGACATTATGTTCGCCCGGCGCCACTGGGATAGCCTGTCCTCCCTGGAGGCTGACCTTTGTGTTTGCCCTTCCTCTCCTTCTTGGTGCTGCCGGTCTGTGGTGTGGAGCCCGCCGACCCCCGTCCCTTCTTAGCCGAGCGGGGCGGTGGTGGAAGCTGGGGGTCCGCGATCGCCTTCTCCTCCTGATCGGCTTCTTGTACTACACACGCGCACACACACACACACACACACACACACACACACACACAATGGAGAGCGGTAATCATTGGGTTATAAGGTCCATTATCAGAATGGATGAATACAATCAGTCCTTTCGAAAAGAGAGGTTGATTAGGTTTTATAAGAGGCTTTGAACTTCTGCCTTTAAGGTCAATGGTTACATTGAGACTTTCCTCTCTCTGCACATATCCTGTGATACTGACATTCATGCTGCTTACATGCTATTCAGAAGGCACATGAAGGCCTGCGGTTACTCTTCATTTGGGACTTTTACTGCAAAGCACACATGCATTTATGTAGATGGGTGATAGAAAATGCAAACTAGGTGGAGTTAAACTACACGTTGAAGATTTGCCGCCGTACTATAGGTACAGAATCCTGACCAGTTTGACGGCACATCCAAATTGTATTTTTGATACATTAATCTTAGGAAAATTAGGAGATATGCATATAAAGGTTCAGCAATTATTAGATCAGACATGTGCAATGTGCATGGAGAGAACTACATTCAGTAAGACCTCCTGTCTATCTATAAGGTTCTCAGAGAGGAATAGTGAAGGAACAGACCACTGATAGGTTGATGATTTGGCCGAATATAATCGAGCATACCTCCCCCTACACTATTTTAACACCCAGGAGTGATTGATTCAGTGTTTTTGTTATGGACTTTATCAGAGTAAAGGAAGATATTATTCTGTGGTGCTTTGAGGATAATGTATTTGTATCATCAAGGAAACATTTGATTGATAGTTCTACCTCACTGTTGTTTTTAATCTTGGATCGTGGCGCATTCATTAGGAAACAAAGGCTGAGGCATCGCATAATTTTAAAAATAATGCACACCCTTAGAACGTAATTGACCAATCAGGATCAAGTATTCAACAATGTTGTGCTATAAATAGACCAAACATGGTGGGACTCGAGTTCATAACGTAAGAACTTTGTTATGGGATTTGTTGGTTGGAATGAAATAAGATTCTGATAGCACACAAGAGTCTGTTGAGATCTTTTTTTCACCGAGGTTAGGGGCTCAATGTTGAGATGATAAAGACGGTTGATGGTTTTCTGATGTGCATGTGGTTAGTACAGTCACATTGGTGGTTATTTGTTTACTCAAAGATACAAGTAGCTGAAAGCGAGGTAAAGGTTGGGATGTGTATGGTGGGCCTACCGTGGTAGACGGTGCTGTTGTTGCTGGTGAGGAAGGACTCCACCAGGGGGGCCTGCTCTTCGCTCTGCTTGGTCCGGCGTGCGCGGGATCGGGCGTCCACGTTGGATTGCACCATCAGAGGTTCCTGCCTTTTCTTCTTCTGCTTCTGCTCCAGAAGAGCTCGCTGCACGGCCACATAAAACACATTTTTCTAAACATGATTCTTGAATGATGAAACAAACACCAACAACAAATATAAGAAGTATTTTGATCATTCGATCAATATAACAATATTTCCAGAGCACTGTTTAAGTGTTCTGGTGAAAGATATTTATCTTTCACACTGATTCAGGCTGATACAGTCCTCCACAAAAATTGTGAATACATAAATACAATTATTAAATAAATAGATGGACATGGAGTTGGGTCATTAACTGTCACATATTAATATTGATAATATTACTTTGAATGAAAATAAACCCTCTAGGACCCACCTGTCTGTCCAGTTTTTGCTGTCGGAGGTTACTCCCTTCATCATCTAGAGTGCTGGAAACAAAAAGGAGACATTAAATATGGCTTTCCTACACTATGACTTATAGCTTATATAGCTTGTTTGAAATGCATGTTGTCATTTTGGGCTTGTCTTTCATATTATTTGAAAGAAATGGAAGGATTTTACAGTTGCACTTGTGTTTTTTTATGCAACTACTTTATGCAACAAGGCCCGATGACTTTCTGACTATTAAAATAATCAAATCCAAACAAAGGAAATGTTAAAGGTGTAGTGTGTAGGAGTTAGTGGCATCTAGTGGTGAGGTTGTAGATAGCACCCAACTGTATAGCCCCCTTGTCCCTAGCAACCACGTAGGAGAAGCTAAGCTGACGCAGGTACCATTAATTACTTCCAAAATGAGGTCATCCTGTAGGATAGCATTGGGTAGTCAAGGTTCAATATATTAGGTTCCCTGGGGGATTTTCATCTGGTCTGGTTATTATGTCTGTAAAACGATTGGTCATACCTTACAAGTAAGATGGCGATAATAAAGCTTCATTGTTCTGCATTGTGGTACAGCTTTTTGCTAACATTAGCGATTTGTTCCCTTCTGGAAAATAGTAGAAACATGGCGGTGCATCATGCCGTGCTGCTGGGAAGAGGACCCGCTCCCTATGTAGATATAAAGGGTTATTATTTTTATGGGAATATATTCTTATTAAAAGCTACTTATGAATATTATGTTCTATTTCTGCCACGTCTGTTCCGCTAGATGCCACACAATTCTACACAAGCCACCTTTAAGATGAGATAATGATCGTTGGTCAATAAAGCCACTTGTGATTTTTAGAGATTTTAAACAGCGGTTGGGAAATCACTGATTGCTGCTGCAGCTAGTATGGTCTGGCACCACTGAGACCTTCCACCAACTCCTTATGAAAGGCCAATTAGAACACTTGTGGTGGAGGAAAAGCTGAAGGATGAACAAGTAATAGAAAGAAGTAGGTCTCCTTTTACTAATGAACCGACGTAATAGTAATTGTGACACAAGGTGTCTTCATTATCCCCAAAAAGCAGTGCAGTAAATAGGTAGCGCTATGTCATCAGGAAAACCTTACCTCATCAATGCATGACATTAAGCCTCGTTTAAATAGGATTTAACATTAAATTAACATTTGACCATTGCAACGCGGCAATATTTCTACATTTCAAGTTTGATGCGAAATGCCGAAGGTACTTTTACAGAAATTGTCCTAATTCTTATCTCAAAACCGTCATCCCATCATCTATTTATAAAGCCTAGGTCCTTGAGAAAAAAATAACACATTTAGCATGAATATCACATTTTCGTCCAAGGGAGCATGTAATGCCTGCAACCAACTGTGTATTACCCGTCACACCTCAATAATTATTACGGACACCCCAACCCAACCAAAATTCCGGATGATGGAAATCTGTTAACCTAACTGTTAACTGTTAACTTAACTCAAGCGCCAAATCACATGCAGGAAAATGGATATAATGACATGAAATGCACACTACAACCCCCACTCTCTGCCACATAGAGATAAACAAAGCACTCGTCTGCAATCAGTTATGAAAAGCATGGCAAGAGATGGAGCAGACACATGAGCACACCAAATATATCCCTGTGGAGGTCAACTACCTCATTACCGTGAAGAGACTCTTGTGACTGTTGCTGCACCGTCATTATGAAAAGGTTCATACGTGGTTACGTAATCCCCAACTGATAACCTCATTACATATGTTCAATAACCTTTAATGTGTTGTTGACTTTTGAACTTCAAACAACATTTCCCACCAGATTAATATAAAAAATAATGATAACAATAGAATAATAATGATAGAAAATGCTAAAATAGACTGGATGGATTAAACTCTAATTTGGAGAAAGTATCACGACACTATTGGATGAATCAAAGGTTATTGAGCTATATCGGCAAAGTACTGGCCTTTGTAATGTCCAAGAGCACTATTCATAATTAATGAAACTATTCCAGGAATAACATCATAAATTATTATAACAAGTGAATAGGAGCACAGTGAACAAAAGAGGTAGCTATAGGGAACCACCACTGTAGACGATGTTCGTTGAACAGCTATAATTTCACAGGTTATTAAAATGTCTAATGACCTAACACGATATGTAGTCTCATGCAATTCGTTCAACCACTCACAGTCAGTTCTCTGTCATTAATGTATAGAATGCAGGAGCAAACGGCAACAATGGGAGCATTGAAACCATGGCAATATAATTCCATTTTCGAGATAAATAAATTAATCCTGCAAGTGTAAAACAAACATGGAAAATGAGACACACAGTCTCTGTTCCTCAACCACAAACACCATTTTGCAATCACAAGTAAGATTAGTTTTACCCCCTCAGCCCCATATACATTTCAAAAAAGAGGTTTTCAGATATACTGACAGAACTCTAATTCATGTGCAGTTTACCAAATATTTAAGCTTTACAATTGAGAGCTGAAGGAGGATGTGTCTGCTACACCTGTGCCAATTCATCAGGGCCAAGTCAGTCACTCAAGTGATTATGACCTCTGCCACTCTACTCATTCCTTCTCTTTCCTCACAGTCTTTTCAGTGTTCATCATTTGATAGATTGAATCGCACCCTCAAAAACCTCCATTAGAACACACACACACACACACACACACACACACACACATACACAAACACACACACAGATATTCACGATAACAGCGAACCACACAGTATATGTACACGCTTGCACACTCATTACCAACATATGTGCATACACACACACACACACACACACACACACACACACACACACACACACACACACACACACACACACACACACACACACAGATATGCACATGCATGCACACTAACAACTACCAGAATATACTTGCATGCAAAAACACACAGACACAGACACACACACACACACACGCTTGCATGCACAGTAAGTAACAACTACCAGAATACATGCATATACAGACACACACCCACAGACCCACAGACCCACAGACACACACAGACACACACACACACACACACACACACACACACACACACACACACACACACACACACACACACACACACACACACACACACACACACACACACACACACACACACACACACACTTACTAACACAAAGCGCATGCAAGCCCCTCGTAACTGAATGTTTCCGGGGGGCTCCCAGGACAGAGCTGTACCTGTAGGGAATCCAGTCAGAGGAGTGTTTGGAGCTCATCCCGAGTTTCTCGCGCCTACTGCTAGCGCCTTCTCGCTGCAAGGCAAATGGCCTGCGATGGCAACAGCACGAGTGGCTGTAGGTTTGCTTGGCTGTCGGTGATCAGAGCGAGATAGCCATCATAGCCTGTTCATCCTCTGCTGCCCACAGCCCCTCTCCATGCTCCCCCAAGCCCCAGCCTCGCTGAGCCTCCCCGAGAATGTCCCCTGAAGGTAGAACAGGCCAGCCCGGGCCACCAGCACCTTGCTCTGGAAGCTGGGGATGACGAACGACAGACGCGCTCCTCAGACCCGCACGGTGCAACAACACAAAAAAACACCACACTGCCTGCCTTTCGCTTGCTGCCTGCCTCTCTCCCTCTCCCTCTCCCTCTCCCTCTCCCTCTCCCTCTCCCTCTCCCTCTCCCTCTCCCTCTCCCTCTCCCTCTCCCTCTCTCTCTCTCTCTCTCTCTCTCTCTCTCTCTCTCTCTCTCTCTCTCTCTCTCTCTCTCTCTCTCTCTCTCTCTCTCTCTCTCTCTCTCTCTCTCTCTCTCTCTCTCTCTCTCTCTCTCTCTCTCTCTCTCTCTCTCCCGCTCCACTTCTGCGCCGTTGTCCCCGGGCGTTCGCTCCGTACGCTGTGTATCCGAATCTCCCTCCCTCGTCTCTCACCGTCTTTCTCTCTCCTCCTCTCCCTCTGCCTTCTCTTCTCCTTTAAATCGGCCCCTCCCCCTTCCCCTCTCAGACTGCCTCTGCCTGCCCGCTCCCCACGTATATCTTGCACGGCGGCAGCCTCCTCGATGTGAGGGCTGGAGAAGGGCATCGGAAACAGGTAATGGAGAAAACCTTTTTTGTCGCTCTCCTCCTTTTTCCCGGGAAACAATACGGCAGACGAAGCGCTTGTCCGCCTCAATGATGCCCACATACGTGCATAATGAAAACCACAATGGCAGGCACACACACTTAGGCTTAAACAAACACAAACGCATACATTTATCTCTCTCCTCTTCACTCCCTCTCTCATTTACAGGGGCTATAATTGTATTTATTCATTGGGTGTGCAAAGGCCAATTAGCATAAAATTGTGTGCAAGGAAGTGTTCGTCTGCACACACAGTCCTTAATTTAACACTCTCCACCAGACAAAAGGAACACTGTGATGGTGCCACAGCTCCAAGCCTGTCAGACTCATCTGCTCTAAGCCCCCCCACACACACACACACCTCCCTCATCATCCCTCGGACAGACCCCCCCCCCCACATACACACACACACACACACACACACACACACACACACACACACACACACACACACACACACACACACACACACACACACACACACACACACACACACACACACACACACACACACACACACACACACACACACACACAAACACACACCAACACAAACCCAGGCACACACACACACACACACACACACACACTGCCCCCACATTAACAGGCAGAGCTCACTATCGTATCAGGTCTACTGGGGGACTTTTCTTGAAATAAGTCATTTTCATTCCCTATCCTACGCGTATTCTCCCCATGCCCAGTCCCAAATCCATTTCATATATCAAAGTGCAGATACATTTTTTTTTCAATTCGTCATAATATGATATTCCATATGCAAGTTGTATACATTGAAATGCAGTCTGGGCATCAGGAAATGCACTCAACGACAGAAAATAACTGCAGGCCTCAGTTCATAAATGTATCTCAGACACTGAATTGTGCTGACAGTTGAAGGGTAAAATCACACGCTCGTCAGAGGCTAATGTTTCATAGCATGCCTCACTCAATATTTTCTAGCCTCTGTGCTAAGCATGTCTTACATTGGATTTTAAAATGTAGGCCAAAAGGTGGTATGGTCGAGTACATAAAGTAATATTATGTCAGCTTTCATATCCAACCCCACTTCTGCCGGTTTAGATGTAATGCAGTATTTAAATAAAGAGGAGAATCTCATTTTAGGGTTTGTAACCATTGTTTGGGTTTGGGATTGTATAGGTTCGGGAGCGTGATATGAACTTGGTTTGATACGAGAACGAGGCTGGAGAACATGCTGTTTCACCACGAGAGAAGGTGTAAGCACAGCACGGCCCTTCATATTTGATGCGTAAGCCCTTTGATGTTCACCCTTGGTAATGAGAGAGTTGGTGGGGGGGGGGTTAAAGACTTCTATATCAGACACCTTTCTATCACAAGAGCACATGAACCTGATCATCTTGAACCGCCACCACTCCTAAGTAAATACACTCTCTTCTCATGTATGTATTTGCCCATTAAGTAGCAAATGGCACGCCCCCCTCTAAACAGAATTAGTAGCATCAGTTTCAAGGTTTGCCATTTGATGTTTGCAGTTTCACGACAACAAATAAGGTCACTAAGAAAAATGAACAGCAACAAGTCACCGTAACAAGTCAAAATCAGCGTTGTTGTTGTTTTTTTACACAATAGTTACACAACCTATTGTATAGGGAAGGCAAGGCAAGGCAAGGCAAGGCAACTTTATTTATATAGCACTTTTCATACACAAGGCAGACTCAAAGTGCTTCACATATAGACATTGTCATACAATAAAATAAAATAATAGGTAAGTAAAAGAAAAACATATGCAAAAATAGAAAGTTAAAAAGGCATTTTAGTATTAAAATAGAAAATAAAGGCAAAGTTAAAAAAGCTTTTTAGAAAGTGCAATGTATTTAAGATTTAGCAGAAAGCTATAGCAAACATAAAAGTCTTCAGTCTTGTTTTAAAGGTGCTCAGAGTTGGGGCAAGTCTTAAATCCTCTTTCCCATGTTTTGTATTTACTCTGGGGATAATTAACAGATTGGTCTCAGAGCTTCTTAGTGGTCTAAAAGGCTGATGTAGTGGAAGCATATCAGTTAAATATTTTGGGCCTAAACCATGTAGGGATTTATAGGTAAGCAACATGATTTTAAAATCAATTCTCTGACCTACAGGAAGCCAATGTAACGATTTCAGAATTGGTGTAATATGATCAAATTTTTTGGTCTTTGTTAGAACTCTAGCAGCAGCATTCTGAACAAGCTGAAGCTTCCTCCGAGTTTGTTTTGGGAGACCTGTAAGGAGACCATTGCAGTAATCAAGCTTACTAGTGATAAAGGCATGTACAAGTTTTTGTAAGTCTTCGGTGGACATGAGCCCTCTAAGTCTTGCTACATTTTTAAGGTGATAATATGCCAATTTTGTAACATATAATATAAGTGTTTTGGCATTCAAGTTGAGAAGGCCAGCAACAGAAATCCAGGAAGTTGTCCTACTTCATGTTCTTTGCTGCATTCACTTCCATACAGTGTATGTTTTATTGCACATCACTCCAACCATAATAGGACATACTGGGTATGTCCCAGTATGTATTCGTTCAAAAGGTCGGCTGAGCTTTTTTATCCTGTCTTTCCATGACACCCTACACGACCTCCCACCACATCCTGGCCCCTCCAGGTGAAAATGTCTGAAAGCCATTCCCTATCATGGATGGCATTGAGGTTCAAAAGCTACACCGTTCGCAGGGATCCCACTGGCTATGGGCAACCCATTGCCGACCTGGAGCCGTTGCATGTCTGAGGGAACCTTGTGGTGATTAGAGTTGAGGCAACCAAACAAACGTCCTCCTTTTGTCCGGAGCTGGCCACGCCATGAAGGGATCAGCCTGACCAGATCCCTGGTGGCTGGTGTCTAGGCGTGTGGTGGTCCTTCTAGGACATCACTTAGTATGTTTACATGATGCAAACCATCACATGAACAACCAGGATACCGGCGTATTTTGAGCACAATGAGCTTAACATTGCTAAAAGGCGTCAGGGCACTACTTTGGTGTGAATAAGCAGGTCTCTCGCCTAATTGATATTGTACAGACCGCAAAACACATAGACACGTCTAAACAGGTGAAGTGACATGCTGGTTATGAGATATTGTTACATGTATCCAGGTTTGACATTGTTCCTACCGCTTAGCATAACTCTATACTATTTTGTCTACACTTACCAACACTAATTATTGCATGAATTCATATAGGGATGACAAGCCTGTGGTCTGTCATTGCGTAAAGGTGGGTTTAATTATAAGGAGCTTTGCTTATTGTTTTAGAATGTACAAAGAAAAAATGAAACCGCCTAGAGAAACACAAGAAAAATGCATATAGGGAGAGACAATTTTTGGACTTTGGCAATATTAAGTGGAAATGGTGTGTTACAGACAGCTATATTAAAAAAGTACACATCAGCTCTGTCATTTGTAAAAAAAAAACGTCTGAATCTCCTTTGCAAACAGCTTTTCTTACTTGAGCTCAGGACGTTAATATGAGCATTAAAGCCCTATGCAGGATTTTGAAGGTTTTCTTTGCATATGGTTAGAAAAATCATGATGGGGTCTGGGCAATTATTATTCGGCTATGTCACTCAAACGTTGACCCTTTAATTAAAACGTCTAAGCCTGTAACTGGTGGTGAGAGGCTTAAATCCAGAAATGCTGGGTTCTTTTTTGCAGGTTGCTGTTCGGAAGCGGATCAAACACTGGCATCTTTATTGAAGGGCAGTAGTAAATCACAGCGCGCCAAGAAGTGAGAGGGAGGGGTGTGCTGGAGAGGCCATGAGTCACTGGGAAGAGTTAAGATCCTGAGAGAGCGAGAGTGAGAGAGAGAGAGGAAGAGAGAGAACGAGTGAGAGAGAGAGAGAGAGCTAGGGAGAGAGCGAGAGGGAGAGAGAGAGAGAGCTAGAGAGAGAGCGAGAGATAGATATAGATATATAGAGAGAGAGAGAGAGAGAGAGAGAGAGAGAGAGAGAGAGAGAGAGAGAGAGAGAGAGAGAGAGAGAGAGAGAGAGAGAGAGAGAGAGAGAGAGAGAGAGAGAGAGAGAGAGAGAGAGATGATGGTTGGTCAGATAATTCAATGAAGGTGACAGCAAAGAATAAAATTCACTGTCGGAAAAACCATGCTTCCATGACACGTGTGTAGTGTATGTTATACCTGTGCATGTGTGCTTGTTTGTGTGTGTGTGTGTGTGTGTGTGTGTGTGTGTGTGTGTGTGTGTGTGTGTGTGTGTGTGTGTGTGTGTGTGTGTGTGTGTGTGTGTGTGTGTGTGTGTGTGTGTGTGTGTGTGTGTGTGTGTGTGTGTGTGTGCTTGTGTGTGTTGACACAGTAGAGCTTGTATCAACGCAAGTCCCTGTATCTCATCTCCCAGTGCCAAACTGGGGGGGACATGCATAAAACATGATTTGGATTAGGAAATGTCAGCCAGGAAGAAACAGTGTCCCAGTGTCCCATTGGGCCGGGCAGATGGACTGCTTCAACACACTGAAGTCCCATTCGCCCTCTGCAGTCCATCTCTACAGACAGCACTCCACCGACCAAACACACACAACCCAGCCTCATCCCCAAAACGTCCTGTCCATGCACATGTTTTAGGGTAGGAATACACAATTCATTTTTTGGCACGGATACACTGTATACTATCCAGCATTCATTATATTGTTGTTAATGTCCCCAATGAACCAAATGTCTACCATATGCCCACAGGGATGCTCTGATGGTATGAACGTTAGCTGCGGGTGATGTAGGCTGGCTATGTGACCAAATAATGCAGAGGAAAAAAAGATTGTAATGCAAAGGTGAGAAGAGAGGGGTGAGATGCGTGATCGCATCGATTCAAATGTATCATAGGGCAGCAGAGCACTGCAGCGTATATATCGATTATAGAGATGAATGATGCCAGGCTTACATACTTTGATAATGGATAGTCAAAATAATGATCATATAGATATTGTTTTGATATGGAAAACAGAATAAAACCTCACTGTGTATCTATAGTCTCAATGAAGAAATGAAGAAATGAACAAACATTTAGCACTTAAAGAAAACAACAATATAAACTGTTGTGACAGAATGGAAATATCCTTTAAGTATTTTGAATTTTCTGCTAGAGTAGATTATCCGTACAAAAACAGACGTTTCCGCCATGTTTATGGACACTTCACATCAACCCCTCAAACCAATGCATGCTGTTCTGTTTCCAAATTACTTTATTCTTAAGGGATAATGGCACTGAGGATGAACAGAAGATTGCTCATATAGCTCAGTCTTTTCACCCTGACAAAACAGACGAGTGCGAGGGCTTGAGTGTGCTCCTGCAGGCTCACTCAGCGTCTCCGTGAGTAGGGCCATTCCTCCTGCGTACGTCACTCTGCTATACTCTTGATAGACGCCCTGCTCTGCTTTTCCTGCTGTGACCATGGCAACAGTGGAAACCAATTAGCATTTGAAGCACACACGAGTACCGGCTCTATCCCAATCATGCACACATTCTCACAAACACAACCAACAAAACTCAATGCTTCCTAAAATATTAAGCTGTTTAAACAAATCAAATCGTCTATCGGAGTATCTGTCGTAGCACAAATATCAGTGACTGTGACTCCATGTTTAATCCAGTAGGGGGACACATACAACTGTGGGAGGAATAAAGTGAGGTTGAGGCTTGTACACTTGGGGGTGCTGTTGCACAACCTTCTGATGAGATGATTTAGTTAACATTTCAATAGAGAATATTCAATACATTAAAGATGGATGTGTTTGTAACTTAAATGTATCTCTGCCAAAGCTATTCATATTCCGGAGATGCTTTCATCCAAAGCAATTTGGGTGCACAGGTGGGGGCTGGGGAGTGACGGAATATATTGGAACCCAGAACCTTTTAGCTCGACATCAGAGACCAAACAGACAATCATGGTCCTTTATTAACGCAAGCAATGCCTTAGTATAACCAAAGTATAGAGAAGGTATAATCCTCATAAAGTAGAGATAGATTGTGTTGATAGTAACCAGGACCAAAATAGAAAAAAAGAAAATAAATGATTAATTCCTAATTTTACAAAAGAGAAACTGCTGTTGTGATTAGTGATGTATTATTATGCTGACATTTAGTATGATATTGGCGACACTTGGACTTTGTGGTTTATAATTGTATGATGTATTTTTACAATAACATATTATAGCTTAAGCTTTAGTCGGCTGAGTCACAGTACACTGTGTGCACAGCTGTATTGTTGTGACCATGTGTCTATGTGTCTATCTCATTAAGCCTGGGTTAGATTTTATATGTGGGACTCCTCAGTGAGGCATTACTTCCTTTTTAGGAAAAGAGGTGTAATCAAGAGAAGTTCCTGGAACATTTGCATCTAAAGATACATTATAACGTCACTTTGTCCAGTGATTTAGGCCGCTAAATTTATATATATATATATATATATAATTAACAATTAATAATAGCAGACGACCAGGATCAAGCTTAAAATTATAGTTGTTTTCATGGAATGCGATACATGCAGCAAGATAACGGAGACTGAGAGCTAAATGACAAGAGCAACAGCAACAGCAATAGTTTTGTAATGGAATAAACCAGAGACCTCAGTCTGAAATTAAAATAAAGCCCAAACATATGAGAAATCCACAACAAGAAAATATCAAAACCCCTTGGCCCTCTTCTGAGAGGTTAGATGAAGACAGAACGAAGGACAGCAACAATGACAATAACAAGACCAATTGAAACCAATTGGTCAATTGATTTCTCTTCAAAAAGATCATGTCTAGAATTTAGCTCCACATTATGCTTCCAGTTTTCCAAATGTTCCAACTACCTCAACAGACATATTCTCATATCTCCCTCTACTCTCTTCTAACTTCTTGTTCCAGATATTTTAGCCCATCAAAAGAATGTAGTTGATCCTGTAGGTTTCAACATCACACAAATGACAGCCAAATAGCATGGCATGCCACCTGCCTAGCATTGTGCAACCTAAGCAGCGCTGGCCTGGTCAGTCCTTAGACTGTATGGGGTGGTGCTGGTATAGGTATTGGAAGGCCAGTGGGACGTGCTCATCCCTCTGACCTATGGAGTATCCTAAATGCCCCGGGACGGAGACAGGGAGGAGAGCGCCATCTTTTGAGAGGTTAGACCAAGGTCCAGCCTCCCTGTGGTCACTTAAGATCAGACGGCACTCATCAAAAGAGTAGGGGTGCTAACTTCGGTGTCCTGGCTCTAGTACCAACATGTACAAGATCATCAGTCATCACCTCTCTAATTGGACGGTTTCACTCCTCACCTCTCCACGGTGACAGCCAGTGTGTGGTGAGGGATCCGGCTCAAACAGGCTGCCATGCTACAAAGTGGTAGTGGAGGAGGTGTCACAGCCCCCCACGGACCACAAAGCAATCAGATCTTTCAGTTGTACATTGTATAACTTCCTATACCTTCCTTCATTATGCGATGGGTTTATTAGCGTATGCGTATCCGTTGATGTAGAATACACCATCCATATTCGAAAGACATGCAAGATACTTACAGGGTCAGTGATGATACTGTATTTGACTATGTCATTGTGCCAGTTTGTGATACCGTAGTAGTAGCTAGACAAACGGCAGCATGAGAGAGAGAGAGAGAGAGAGAGAGAGAGAGAGAGAGAGAGAGAGAGAGAGAGAGAGAGAGAGAGAGAGAGAGAGAGAGAGAGAGAGAGAGAGAGAGACAGAGAGAGAGAGAGAGGGTCAACCAACACAGTGTTTGACACAAATGAATGCTAAGGTGAGTACAGAGAAAAAGGCTTTCAAAATAACAAGAAGCTGCAAAGAGGAGCGATGGGTTTTATATGAAGACACAAGGCCGTTGGTGGTCAATCTAGAGGTGTAAGCTTATTATTCGGGGGCAGAAGCAAATCCCATGCCAGTACCATCTATTAACTCATGTTGAACGCAATATTATATAATCAATGTGTCTGTATTGCTATGACTACTACTAGTACTACCATTATGATTACTATAATTACTGATGCACTGAGGATGGTTCTACACGCTAAACCGTCAGTAATTATAGTCATAGATTATGTTTGGACATAGAATAAATAATTAATTTTGTGGTTCGCACTTCCACACGGTACAGAAATAAGAAAAGGATGAAAACATTATTGTTTTTTTTGAGAAACGTGTTCAAAAGTGCATTTCAGTTTGCACAGTACACGTTCTATATGTTGCATGAATCAAGGTCTCCATCCAAGTCCCTGTCCAGAGTGCTAGCGCTGCACTATTTTTACTATATATATACCGCGCTGGTGCACCTGCTGCACACCAGGACTACACATCCTTGCTTTGATGTGGACAACAAGGAACTAACAACAAACCCCCGGTAATAAGACACCCCAATGCATCAAAGGCAAAGAAACCCATAGAAAATCAAAGACTTACTGCTTTGTACTCATGCAACTAATTATCATTCTCTGAGCTGACCCACCATGTTTGCATAGCTACTGCTGTACCATGTACCTGCTCACTGTCAACTGATTACCAGTGAAAGAGGCACTGGTGAGTGAAGTGACCAGTGAAGGTTATATTAGTATTTGAAAGCAGGAGTTTCATTTCCAAGGCGATAATTGGTAGGCGCTATTTGGCAAGAAAGTACACTTTTTGGTTTCATTTAGATTAGATTTTGCGCTATATTGTGCATCTTGCACATATTGCACACAGTCCGATAGACTGCCATATATATCCAAGTATATTGATGTTTTTTTAAACTGCAACACTATTGGAGACATCCCATCTTCTCTCATCACCGCTTTCTGATTCATAGTATAGTACATCTGTTTTCATACCTACTGCTCATAGTATTGTACATCAGGAGGACTCATAAATTCTGAGAGGAGGTTATCTGCGGGGGGTGGGGGGGTGGGGGGGCTGGAGAAACCAAATTTAGATCACTCCAAGCCAAAAGATTTCACTCGATTCAGTTTGATTGAATGAGTCTTTGAATTGTGAATGTATTGGATAACAATCTGTTGTCCTGTACCTTGGCCACAATAACACCAGCCTCCCAGCTCTGTGTAAGAGAAATTATCTTAAAAAACTGCCCTAAAAACTGTTCCGATACTTAATATGGTTGTGCGTAGGCACATGGGAGAGTAAGCTAGCATTCACTTGCATAATGGAAAACCGATGGTCAAAAACATTGCAATGTTTTCTATTGAGGCCAACAGTCTGCCAACAGCCTGTCGTTTGCAGGAGACACTAAATCAGGACAGCAGAGCTGTTGGACGAGCTGTTGCAAATGTGTTTTACAGCAGCGACAACAAGTAGTAACAATAAATACTCCAGTTGGTTACTAGATATGTTTAGCAGTTTAAGATAAATATGCAATCAAAGTCTGAACTGCACCTTTTATTTTTAAGAACAGCATATGTAAAAATATGTAATAATTAGCCATTAAGAAGGCATACATCACGGGGCTGGATAATTGGTTTTCTTTTACAATCAGGGAGGATGCTTTTGGACATGTCACCCTGACATTCCCTGGACAAGAATGTCACTTCAATGATGTCCTCTGTCTATCCTCATGTGTCAGCCTGAGGGAGAAAGAGTAGGTCCTCTGGGCTGCTGAAGCCATTCTACCAGCAGACACAGCGCCATCCTCTGCTATCCAGCTCCACCGTGCTGGCCTGGCCACATCCATAGTTCAGGTTGCATCTTACGCAATCCGGCTTGCAGAGAGAATGAAACAAATTTGCTACACGTTTTGCTGCACGTGATGACAACCTATAGGGAATAAAATAGCCTGGTCACAGTTTATCAGCAGATATAAATAACCTCAATACACAGATGGATCACAGTAATTTGCCCCAGACAATCATATTTTTTATTCTATGTCTATTTGTTTTGTTATGAAATGATTGGGCGTTTAATATCCTGATGACAGAGGTGAGGTTCTAATGTTAGTAAGTGATTCTGCAGGCCAGATGAACCAATTACCATGTACTATGCCTGACAAAGAGGCCTACTTATTCAGCCCTGACGCCAAGAGCTAGCATATATTGACTTTAAGCATGAATTATATATGAATTCCAAATAGGAATAAAAATACGAATGCTAGCCAGTCTCTTTTAACGTGTGGCTCTGGGAAGAGTATTCAATGCAGCTATCAGGCTCCATACGGCCCCTCTAAACACACCTGAAGACTTGGCTCATTTGGGAATACCATAACACTCACTTCCTACACATACACATAATTAGTTCCGCTGTAGCACGTTTAACCAGCATTAAAAAAAAACAACGTGTTTTTCGCATCTGATTCCTTTCCTGGTTCTTTTTATACAATCCTATTTATTAGTAAGTATTTTCTCAACATAGATTGCAAGTCTTGACAGATTGTTCGACCTATACAATCATACATAGTGGTCGACTATAAAATAAAAAAGCAAATAAAAAAGCAATCAGGGATGATGGGAATCTATTTGGCCATACCCCATAATCTTCTACTGTGTAGTGCACACACACTGGGTTCTCACACTCCTCTCCAGCTGCTGTGTCGTGCGGACAGTGATCACTCTCCCCTGAGCCTCCACAGAACTGTTTGGAGGAGTTGTTAGAGGGAGGCTTCCTCCCGACTACACCAAAAGAGCAGCTGTAATGCACCTGCTGTCAGCCAATGGGAACCAGAGACCTCGGCCACATACCAAACTGCACATTAATTACTGTGACGCATTGGAAACAATACTCTTCAGACCATTGATTGAGGCCACAATTGACCACAAGACCACAGTTACAACTTTTCTCTTATCATACTTTGCTTATTTTTCTCTATTCATCGGTGTGAACAAATCTCTGATGAAGGGGAGAAGGGATGCGAGGAGATATCAAATTGGCCCCGACTGAATGAGTCTTGTCAAATGCCAAGAATACTGAATAGAAGATCAAGTTCAGCGTGGTGGTGTCTTTGTTCCTAAATTCCTATATTCCATATCCCTTTAATTCTGCCTTTAAGACATGCTTTCCAAGCTGTGAGTATTATCTCGTCTTGACGCCACTCTCTAGAATGCTGTGTGAGTGAGTGGGTGCCAGGGTTGTTAAATTAATATGGTGTGTGTGTGTGTGTGTGTGTGTGTGTGTGTGTGTGTGTGTGTGTGTGTGTGTGTGTGTGTGTGTGTGTGTGTGTGTGTGTGTGGTTGTGTGTGTGTGTGTGTGTGTGTGTGTGTGTGTGTGTGTGTGTGTGTGTGTGTGTGTGTGTGTGTGTGTGTGTGTGTGTGTGTTTGTGTGTTTGTTTAAATGTGTGTGTGGGGTACCTAGAGATCCAATTGCTTTTGTCAGTGTGTGTGTGTATGTGTGTGTATGAAGAGAAGATGAGCTAATAATGTGTGTTATGCAGGGCAGATTGTCCACCACACCAGCATTACAATATCCCTAATACAGATTTTGTCTGTTATAAGAAAGAATAGCCTTGATTGACAGCGAGGTCAGTCGGTGAAAGGTCCAAACACACTTGTATTTTTCCTGCTGTGATTTGGACATCATCTGTCTCCTTATTAGGAGATATCAAATCTTAATTTGAATAAGATTATAAATAAACACACAGATTGGCAATACTCAAGTTGTAGTCCAACTTTATAGTTGTGCATAGGATGAACGTCCCCCCTAGGTCTTACTAGTAATAATTGCAACATGTTCTTGCATTGACTGACATAGTTGTCCAATACCAAATTCTAAAGTGTGTGTGTGTGTGTGTGTGTGTGTGTGTGTGTGTGTGTGTGTGTGTGTGTGTGTGTGTGTGTGTGTGTGTGTGTGTGTGTGTGTGTGTGTCTGTCTGTCTGTCTGTCTGTCTGTCTGTCTGTCTGTCTGTCTGTCTGTCTGTCTGTCTGTCTGTCTGTCTGTCTGTCTGTCTGTCTGTCTGTCTGTCTGTCTGTCTGTCTGTCTGTCTGTCTGTCTGTCTGTCTGTCTGTCTGTCTGTCTGTCTGTCTCTATCTCTTGTTCATGATGGTGTTTTTTTTATAGCAAGTAAACTCTGATTCTGACAGACCACATTATATGCATTATATGCTTAATATTTCATATTTGCTGTCACGTTTGATTTTCCCAGGGACTTGTTGTGATTAAAATATAAAGGGTTTATAGTTTACAACATGTCCCATTTTTTACAATTATAAAATTGTCTATGATTTTGCTGCCTCTGATTTCATTTAGCTTAGCCTGCACAAGCATTTCTGTTAATTTTTCTCAATGGGTGTCTCAACCTAATTTTCTAATTTGAATAAATAGATGGACAATCTGGATGAGCTATGTGGCTATGCAATATATATATAACATTATTTAGAGGTTTGCACGAGTAACAATGTCATGTCACATTTTATTATAAAACAAACTTCCCTCATTTAAAGGACCTTGCACATTATGGTTAGTATTGAATTGCAGCTTTAAGATGGCTAGGCTAGCATCTCTGCATAGTAGTAGTAGCCAACCTCTGCGCTGAGTGCCGATATTAGTATTTGGTACTGACATATATAAGACATACAGTATTAGAATGCAAATGTGTATTCATCGGTCTTTGCAAAGTACTGAATAAACCTGCATTCATGTCAAAACACTCCTTATCTGAACACTCCTCTAGAAGGACAATATTTAAATGAACAACGGCTTCGGGATCTTACTTCATTCCAGCGTTGTGGGCAGCCAGAGCAAACCTAACACTTCGTGGTATTCATGCAGAAAAATGTGAATATCAAACACTATTATGCGTTCATAACAATACACATTTGGCCGACCTAATTAGTCAAGCGGACGATCTCCAATACATTTGACAACTATTGCGCAGTTGACTAAGAATAGTGTCTGATTTGATGATGAGAAATAAAACGTTAGGTCTAAATTGGTGACACTTTATAGACACGTTGAACTGCCTAAACAATACATCAGAAAAAAAAATCGTATTTACCTGTCATAACTCCATCTACTGTAAGACATGCTCCTGTTGCTGCAGACTGCATCCATGACTCGAGTGGAATTTGATGTTTCACTGACAGCTGAGATAAATGTTTACAATGGGAACCGCAGTAGTTCAACCAAAACTGATATTTCCACGACGGTTGCAAAAGCAACAATAAGACATTTATTTATTGAATGAGTCGGAATGTTTGGAGCGAGATGCTGTATCTTGGGTGATACCACTATAGAAAATAGGGAGGGGGACCCGAGTCGACAGCGACAAACAATCAGTTTCATCGTGATTTATACCGAAGGAACTCGCATCATCGTATTATCTGTCTTGGCAGTTTGATGATTTCTATTTTTACAATTGACAATGCTAACATTGGTAAGCCAAATCGTTACTGGTACACAAGTTGACATGTCACATTTTGTAAAATAATTAATGAAGTAGCCAAAAAAAACAAAGTTTTTGGGCTATATTCTTCATATTTTTATTGAAATATACAAGTCACCATAACACAACCTAGAGAACAGACAGATCACCCTGACCAATTTATAATAGATTTACGATGAGGTTTCCCACTTACACCATGGATCCAATTTACTGTATGATTTCTTAGGATTTTATTTTGACTAATCACTAGTAATATTTAATATTTTAGTTGGGCTGATAATTTTCTCACAGTTGGAAAAATAACTGTAGCCTACAATTCAACCAATCCTTTATCAAATCAACCACTGGCCATTGATACGCCTTATAATACTGGCTCAACCACATCAACACATTATTGGAAAAGAAAACGAAAATGTGTTTCATGTGAAAATATCTTGTTTTAGTCCAATGTGATAAGGGGTTTCAGCAAAAAACATCGGACAGCAAAGATTTGGAGACATTTGGATCTGGTAGCCAATCTTTGTACACTATTTCAATAGAAACGTAACAGGACAACGCCAAACAAGGCTATTTGAAAGGGCCCGGACGTGCACTGCACAGTATTTTGAAACAAAACACATTAGCTCAATCACAGGTTTTATTATAGCACCAAAAGCTAAACAGGTGGTAAAGGACAGAGACGAAAACACTATTATATATAATGTACACTACATCTGCATACCCTCGGGGTTGATAATTGTTCTAAACGTCAGTGATACGACTGCGTTTATGTATAGACGTCAAGATCACCCCCCCGCCCCCCGACATAAAAAATAACAAATAAAACATTACTGATCAGATGTTGGTTAAGAATATAACTGAAGCGAATAAGGGCCCACATTCATCACCAGCTAAAAACAATCAAAATAATTAAATATTATTCTTTATACACATCTCGTAAGCATATAAACATATAAAAATACCTGTTAGCTAGTTTGATAAGAAAATAATGTATAAAAGTAGAGTAAAAACATTGAGTCAATTCCATTACTTCCATGATAATTTTCTGGTTTTGTTTTATGTTACAAGATAATAATACAAGAACAATCTTAATTGATAAGCCTTGGAGGTTAGAGAGATGTGGAAGGGAGAGGTAAAACTATATTTTTGAAGACCTTGTTTATATGACTAGACAACTAGAGCCAGGGCTTTGGCATTTACAAAGAAATCGTGTTGGTGGTACGCATCTTATCATTGACCAGGGGTATATTTTTAAGAACCTATAACATTTACATCATGTATTCAGTATGATGTATCTGCTACTTGATGTATTCTTAAACACACACAATCTATTCCAGATAATATCTTTGAGGGTTAATATACAACAGGAATGATTTGAGACGGCTGTGAACTTTTATAGATTTTTTTATGGGCCATTTGAGAGGTTAAACAAAGAGATCAATTTGGAGGTGAAAATATAGTTCCTCATAAATAAACAATATGCGACAAACTATTTTTTTGTTCTCTCCTCTGCTTGTCTGAAGATGACGGAGGACAAGTAGATCAGTGTTACTCCGTGAGGATAAGGCTCACAACACCTTCTTTTTTGCAATAAGAAGAGGTGCATGTATTGGATGTGTATTTAACATTTTACAAGAAAAATGCCAATAAAGTAGAAATGCCATGTATCATGATTGAGATTAAAGCAGATTCCACTTACAGTGCAAGATAGCCATTGAAGATGCCAAACAGTTACATCATTGTAACTTCAAGGTCTATTGAGACAGATTAATTATACCTACATATATATTTATATCGTTTTTTTCTGTGCATTTAAAACCAATTTCATCCTCACACGCTGTACTGAGGTGATTTAATAAGTCATTAGAAATACACTTTGAAAATCACAACAATTGTCAGATATGTACAGTAGCAGAATTAACACATGAGTAAAAATGGATATGGCACAACATACTCAAATCTTAAGATAATCTCTTTTGCCTGATAAGACACTATATATATATACACATGTATATATATATATATATATATATATACACACACACATATATGTATACATACATATGAATATACAATCTCAGGCAGTACAATGACACAACAAGGCGAGAGCAGTCCTTTAGATTACAAAACATTAATTTGTTACGTGATTAGGAAGGCAATGTTTAGTGTTGGGACTCTCTTATTGTGACGTGAGGGGGTTGCTCAGGAAGGTAGCGTGGTGTTTCAATTTGGCATTGTCAGTTTGTGTACAGTCAGGCAGGGGAAGCAGTTTTCTGCTAAAAGCGCGGCTGGCGAAGTGGTCTGAAGTCATGCTGAAGTCCTCCTGGGAGGACGTGTTGTCAGGCAGAGGGCGTGGCCATTTCAAACAGGCTGCAGGGGTAATATAACGATAAGGCCTACTCAGACAATCACACAATGACAGCCGCTCTTGTCTTTTTCTTTCCTCGTGGGTTCCGGCGAAGGTGGACATTCCTGCTCCTGGAATTTCCTGGGAGGTGTGATGGAATAAAAAAAAAAAATCACTCCACAGAAATCAGGACTCAGTCTTTTGAGCCATTGTAATTGAGTTGAATTGTAAAATCGAAAAACAAATGGGATGCTCGTAACGTGACATTAAGATAGGACTCTTGGAAACCCACCTGATGACTCTAACCAGCTCGTGAAAAGCCTGGTCTACATTCATTCGTACTTTAGCTGAGGCCTCCATGTATGTGACCTTTAGTTGTCTGGCTAACTGTTGTCCCTCCTCCTGGGTAACCTGGGAACGGGCATTGCAATACTAAAGCATTAGTATCTCTGCATGCTGGCAACACTGAGAAATACATTCATTAAGAAAGATCTAGATTAGACATTTTCTGTAGCGTTTGAATTAAGCATGCCTCAGTTTAAGCCACAAATCATATAAGCTGCGTAACTATAAAATATTCATTAGCATTATAAAATCTAAGACAAATACAACAATATTCACAATAAAAGCAATTTGCTTCAATTATCCTTACACACCTGCAATACATTTCTCGCCACCGGATGGCACTATGGACCCACCCAAGACCGCAGGCTACAGCTGCAAAGCTATAAAGGCTGCCTATAAGCTTTCTTTATCATCTAATTTCTTGATCATCTTCATTCTTCTTTACATCACAGCCTTCAATCTCAACACCATTCTGGGGCATTAGGTTTTCACAAAACTCTTTTCACTTAAAGGCTTTCCCTATGTTTCAATTTGTAAGTACTTCTTAGATATAATTACTTGTCTACAACATCTGTCCATTTCCCTCGAAATAAGTGGTTTTATGATCAAACCACTGAGGGGGGATTGTGACTTACTTGTCTCTGTGGATCAAGATCTGCTTTGTTTCCTACAAGGATCATGGGGAACTCATCCCGGTCTTTCACTCGAAGAATTTGTCTTTGGAATTTGTAGATTTCTTCAAAGCTGTAAAAATAATAATAATAGTGTTCACATTTAATGCCAAGTCACACAGTTGGGGCCAACCTTATTGTGTGACGACATTTTCACAAGCGTGACACTCTTTGTGGGTTTAAATATGTGTGTGTGTGTGTGTGTGTGTGTATGTGTGTGTGTGTGTGTGTGTGTGTGTGTGTGTGTGTGTGTGTGTGTGTGTGTGTGTGTGTGTGTGTGTGTGTGTGTGTGTGTGTGTGTGTGTGTGTGTGTGTGTGTGTGTTTGTGTGTGGTTGAATGCGTATGTAAGTGTGCGCGTGTATGTATGTGTGTGGTAGAATGTGTATGTAAGTGTGTGTGTGTGTGTGTTTGGTGAACATCAAGACCTCCAAGGAATGCAGTTTCCTCCCAACCTGAATCCCTTTTGTCATTCAGCCCTGCGTCCCCCCCCCCCAGCCTCCATCACCCCCCCCTTCCAGCCTCTGTTACTAAGCAGATGAGGTCAGCACTGCACTGAATGAACTGAGCTGAACTGCAGAGAGAGGACCTAAACGGGAGGAACTCCTGTTCTCACAAAGAGAAACACACACTGCTAGAACAGTGCAGTCGCAGTGTGTTCAGAAGCTATGTCGATTCTTTGGTGCACACAGAGTGCCAAAGTACAACTTGTATCTGTTTGCGCTTAAGCAGCATGCATTATAGCTGATCCGTCCCGCCCACCACAAACGAGAGAGTGCGAATAGTAAATCCTGAAAGACGCAAGTAATATAAATGGAGGAAGGGAACACTGTTTACAACATAAACACAAGAGGGGGCACTAGAGTGGGGGCAGGGCTCTGCAGCTTGCTGCATGCTTGGCAGAGCCACAATGAACAGAGAAAATAGGTGGAATGGAAATGCCTGACTATGCCATGCAGGCAAAATACCACACACGTTACATCAAACCAGTATCCACTGTGTGAGATGTGATGGGATGCATCGAAATACGGGAACAATGGTGCGACATTCGTCATCCTATTTAAACGGATCATCCAATTAGTTTTGATGGATGCCCAATATCATATTTTTGTGAATCAATTTGAAAAAAGAAAATGGATCAAAGAGTAACGAGAAAGGGAGCTATTCTTAAACTTTCAAGACAAGGGACTGGAGAGAGGAAGTGTTGAGAACAAAAGAGAACGACAGTAGAACCGCAGCGTATGGCTGCCGGAAGTATCACAGAAACGAGTTGAGTTTTATTATGACGACCAGGGAGTTCAACTAGCAACACAGTGTTTGGTAGGGAGAAACCTGCGTCCTTACGCAGAAACAGCATGTTGTGTTATTGACAGTGCATGAGTGCATGTGTGCGTGTGTGTGTGTGTGTGTGTGTGTGTGTGTGTGTGTGTGTGTGTGTGTGTGTGTGAGTTGGTGTCACTCACCTTCCTCTGTCGGTGACGGAGAAGACCAGCAGGAAGCCCTCCCCTGTCCTCATGTATTGTTCTCGCATGGCTCCAAACTCTTCTTGGCCTGCAGTGTCCAGGACTACACGCACACACACACACACACACACACACACACACACACACACACACACACACACACACACACACACACACACACACACACACACACACACACACACACACACACACACACACACACACACACATTACGTTGCTGCTTGAAGATAGTTTCAGGGGGCTTGTTCGAGCAAGCCCACAGTTATTCAAGTAAAGCACTGTCAAAATAGAACCGAGCAGCATCCAAGACGGTTCAGTGTTCACTTTGTTTGCTCAGAACAAGTGCACTTACTGTCAAGCCTGGCTGCCCTCTCGTCGATCACACACTGCTTGGTGTAGGAGTCTTCAATCGTGGGGTCATAGTCTGTGACAAAGTAGGACTAGAGGACACAGCAGGGGAAGAAACAAAGAGGGAAGCGGAAAAAGGAGAACAAGGGAGTAGAGAGAGAGAACTGTGAATATGTCTGAAGCAGTCAAAACTAATGTATGTCGCGGCTCTGGTTCATTGTGATGGACACAGTCACAAACGCATGACTCGTTTGAAAGCCACCTGATTAACAATTGAATAGGACTATGTTAACAGATATGTGTGCGTGTGTGTGCGTGTGTGTGTGTGTGTGTGTGTGTGTGTGTGTGTGTGTGTGTGTGCGTGTGTGAATGATTTACTTCTATAAAAGGCTAACACAACCAGGTAACCAGGCGCTTTATGCTTTTACCATGGGCCATTTTGCACATTTGCATCTAGAACCCATGTCCAAAAACAGATTGTACCTGGGTTTCAACAGGCCCTGTCATTCTCCCAGAGCTTTTCATTGTGGGCCAACATTGCGTCCTGATAGAGACAAGTTGCTAGGGTGGGGCCGAGGGGGGGAGGGGGAGTCCCACATTTCTCACATTTTTCTCATGTTTTGTAGCTCCCTCTCTCTGCTGGGTCTAGTTAAGTGGTGACAGCTGAGCAGGGGGCTCACCAACACCCTTAAAAGCCAGGCCCACGCTGTTAACAGAGTAACTGGATGACGATCTCTCTCTCTCTCTCTCTCTCTCTCTCTCTCTCTCTCTCTCTCTCTCTCTCTCTCTCTCTCTCTCTCTCTCTCTCTCTCTCTCTCTCTCTCTCTCTCTCTCTCTCTCTCTCTCTCTCTCTCTCTCTCTCTCTCTCTCTCTCTCTCTCTCTCTCTCTCTCTCTCTCTCTCTCTCTCTCTCTCTCTCTCTCTCTCTCTCTCTCTCTGCCAAACTAACAACAATGCAAGCCAAGACGTTTGACAAAATACCACATGAGGGGATTAATGTTTCAAAATGCCTCATACCAGTATGAACATTTGTTACACCTTGACATTCCAATCAAAATAATCGATAACAGAATGTTACGTTGCTTTATTTGTATTCTTCTTAACCGTCCTGTGTTCCCTCACTGCAAGGCATAACGCTGTCTCGGGACATATCTCATCTCTATGTAACTGCTACTCATCCACCCTACTGTGCACTGCGCTGCTGTTACTGTGCACTTGTCCTGCCTCTGTGTCTGCACTGCACAGGCTGAAAAACTGTGCCTGGTTTGGAAAGCCGGAGATGTGCTTTGCACCGTGTCATCAACACAGAGAGTGAAAGAAATCCTGCTTGTTAGTGATCACAAACCCTCCTAAGTCCCATACAGCCAGAACCGTGATGCCCGCGGCTCCACTAGTGTTCTCCCTTCTTCCCCATCTGCTCCTTCTCCAAGGCGAGCAAGCACACCGCGAGCCTCCTGCTAGCCTGCAGCGCTGCCCTGTCCCTGCAAGCCCTCCGTGGACCGGAGAGATGCAGGCTAGCCCCATTCTCTCTGCTTTCACTGCTCCAGCCAGCGTGAGGAATGAGGCTGTATCTTCTGCACCGTACGCCTCATCAATGTGAAGCAGCACTGGCGCTATGAGGGGAGCTCTAGCTCTGGTCGGCTAGCCTGTGGCTAGCAGCTAGCAGCAGAATCTAGTCTGACTGAGTGACTGCATGAAGAATGACTCATGAAGGCTGTGCGGGAAACTGTGTGATACATAAATACTTGTTCGTAAATAGATCTGAACTGTATCATCCTCATCATCATCATCATCATCATCATCATCGCCACCGTGTGCAGTTAACTGGCATTATAGCCAGAGGTGATTCAACTGGGAAAAGCTTTATATTTATATACCTAGTTTGTGTAGTGACCTTATTGTATACAAATCTTTCTCTATCATCTCTAAGACAAGAGAACGCATTTCCTCTTGCACAATATTTTAAGCTAGGCCTACACCCTGAAATTGTAATACCAGAGCAGAATTAACTTATGGATTTCCCATAAATGTTCATGACCCCTGACCCTGACTTAGCGATCAAGCCTCGGATAATGGACTGCATGCGTCTAGCACACCAAGGCCAGGGGGGGTCTGGGGAGCCTACAGAAACACACTGTGCATGAGACCCCCCACAAATAGTGTGCTTGAGCCTCAAAGGTTATCTCGTCGGTCCCTTATCACACATCCTTCAAATTATTTCCTTCTCGAGTGACTGAAGCCCTTCACACAGCTTCTAATAAACATCACTTCTTCGGCAGTGTCTTCAGAAACTTGACCATTGTCGTGTAGAGCACATTCCTGTGTTCAGGAGGATTAGGCGGGAGCTAAATCCTTAAGCCTGAGCACAATTGAAAACAACATTGTGTGCAACTGTGTTGTTGCCAAGATGCCTAATACAAGTGAGTCTGTGACCGTTCCATGTTCGGGTTTCAAGTACGCTACGTACCCGCTATGCTAGTAGGTAGTAAAACAATGGTGGGGGTCGGGATAAGTTAAAAAAATAAATAATAATAATAATAATAATAATTAACGGTTACAGGTTAGAGGTCGGATAATGGTGGTAAGCAGGAAAAAGGAAGGGAGAAAAATGGTAAGCTGCACCATCACTCTTTCTCAGGCTTGCGAAGCAGCCCACTCTCATTTCCCAATTGTATCTGGAGGAGAAAAAAAAAAATGGAACTGAGGAGGAAACTCCACCTCTGTACGGCTGGACATCTGCCAGCAGCCTCAGGGTGGCCATGATGTCATCGAAGACATGTTCCTCAACCCCACTTATCCGCTTCCCACTCCAAAGCCTGTCACTTCATTTCCTACTGGCATTCCAGCTATACATCTCCACCCCTCCACCCACCCACATACAGAAAGCTATGTTGCAGCAGGAAAACATTACAGGCCTGTTCACAATGAGAAGAAGGTCAGCAAATGAATGTCAGCTGTAACACAGCTTTCTCTGATTGAACTGCTTCAAATGTGTGAAATATGCAATAGTTCTCTCAATGGTTGGCAAACAAATTGCTGAATTGCGAAAAACTGAAAAGGGAGTTATTGTTCATTTGTCATCCTTGGGTGGTGTAGAGTTCATTCAATCCAGCCATACGCAAGCGCCTCCACACTTACACCAGGCCTCTGGAGTATGTAGGCTATCATCTGTAAAAAACTGAGCAAAATAGAACTTCTAATTTAGAGGTATTTAAAGGAAAACATTTACGATTTTACATGCATAATTGTCTTTGAATTGCCAATATATGAACAGGTTGTAATTTATCTTAACAATTTGACCTACCTGCCTCTCTGTGACGTAGAACTGCCTGTGGGCAGATTTCTATTACATTGAACCGCAACGGTTTTGCTGGGAATAAAGAAGGAAGTGACGTCTATGCGTGCTTCAGAGTGCCATAGTATATAAAGAAGAGCTAGCCTTTAAACAGTGTGTACTATTATGTATTTAGTTTGTATTCATTTGTTCATATTGGATAGTCTGTTAGCATTATGAGTTCACTCGCACTCCAGTGCTCTCATTGTGCAAGCTCCAGTCTGCTGCAGTTCCCATACAGCCAAAGGGGGCAGTCAAGAGAGAAGTTTTCTGTTTCTTAAAAAGAATACCTATATAAGAATACCTATAATAAGAAAATTGGGGATGTGTTAATCCTTAGTATTAAGTATAACGTTTATGCTTTATTCTTTAAGAACCGTTAAGCTCTCTGATTCCTTTGTCTGCCTCGAGATTGGTACTGTCGTCATGGTGTTCCACAAATTTGCTTGCCGTCCCAGGATTCCAAGCATCCTTCCAACGAGGTGAATGAACCGAATGAAAACCATTGCACTTGTTGCTTTGTCTGTCTGTTTACAATTGCAGCATGGCAGTCTGCTCTTCATCAAAAAGAAAGCATAGCTAGGTGTTATGTGGGGAAGGGGAGCAGTTACCAGCAATGCACAACATGTGCCCACTTCCTCTCCAAAAATGACTACAACTATATGTGTGTATATATAGAGTGTGAGATCCTGCCTTATCACTGGTATGATCTCATTGTTAGGTTTCCTTTACAGTATGAACCCTTTGTCCAACTTAGTTGGTTTCATCCAAAAATATATTGGTTAGCCCTACAGAAAGTACACAATTAAAGCACAACCCCAGTATACAGGCTAGGCTACCGTAAGACTAATATATTATTCTAGAAATCAATGTTGTTTACGACCAGCTTCATTAAAGTAGTCTCAAAGGTATGCATGCCTTGGCTTAGCCAGCAATGTGTGCAGGATTGCAGAGTAAGCTAATATCAACATGGTGGTTCATTACCTCCCATGACGCTCTGCTCCATTGACCTTCTTTTGAGACCTTGATTTTTAGACCTCGGCTTGAAATTCTTCAGTGCTGTTGAGTGTTACTTCTTCTTCTTTAGAATAACGGTGAACAGCCTATCAAATTTGCTTCCATAAGCTGATATTTCACACTGCTCTCTCCCTTCCATCTCCTTACTGCAGCTCCGCTTCCAAGTCCAGCCATAGGATGACAACCCATCTCTTTATTCTCTCCTAATAGAGACCAATCATCCTCTCTGGTCCCAGTTCTGCTGACAGACCAATATAGATTCTGGCTGGGACCCAAAGTCAACCATCGCAAGCTCGAGCGAAACACAACGTTCGTCCCTCATTGAGGGCACTTGAGGCTCCAAGCCGACAGATGTATATCAAATTGTCTCACTTTGGTCTGCCAATATCAAAAGCAATTTCAACTGGAGACACCTCATATATAGACAAAAGACCTTGAGGTAAGGCCTTAATAAAGCAAGTGATCTGGTAATGATGACGCACACAACGGCCCGAGCTAAACTATTCCCTTAGGAATCTGGATATTACAGCAACAGCATAATCGCGAGTGATAGCAGAAAGACACAAATGCCTCTTTCTCGGATGGAAGGAAACAATAGGCCACAGTCTGAAAAGTATTAAGCTGCATACCATGAGGCATTGCAGAACTTAGATATGGCCTTAATAACCACAACGGAGCATAAAGGGTTGTGAACTTCAGAGAATCCTGTTTTAGAGCGGCGCTCTGTGAATGACACATGCTCCCAAGCCCCCGACTTTAAGCTGTCTCAGATGCCTCACTAACACTCGTTCAGATTCAGTAGTTGGGAGTAATGTACGCGGCCTGGGGGAATCATAGGGGGTGTTGTTTGCAGAGCTAAAACTCACTGCAAACCAGGATTTGTGCAGCCAGTCTAGATGTGTTAGATGTGTTTTGTCTTAGATGGAGTTCATGTTATGAACATGGATGGGCGGAAAATTAAATCGCAAAAACGTTCATAAAAATATAAGAAGCATTGGCAGACACTGAAGGACCTGTCGAATCGAAACCCAGACTTTTATTATATGTTCAACCACCACACAATGTAAGTCGATTGCACATACTGAATGGGAAACTGCGATTGTCAACTGGGGAAAAAAATGATCTGAAATCCTATTTGTTATCCAAGTGTCGTACATGAATTACTTCCTGTTCCTCAACCTCATTGGCCTGACCTCTGCTAAACCTCTGGGGCTGTCCGGACTCTCTGCAGCTGTCCATAATCACCCGTCACCCCACAAAATCATCCACTATCACAAAGTAATGTTAAACAGATGGACAGCTCCAATGGCTACTTGCAAATGTAGCCATTTGCAAGTAGCCTTTTATTAAAGTCAAATTTTGGTTTAAACAATGGGTTAAAGAGTGATGGCAAATATAACGGCTCTTTCCAGGAGAGGCGAGAGAGAGAAAGAGAAAGAGAAAGAGAAAGAGAAAGAGAAAGAGAAAGAGAGAGAGAGAGAGAGAGAGAGAGAGAGAGGGAAGGAACGGGTTCCACTTCCTGTGGAAACGCCCACTTTTCCCATGAGCTCATGCAAACCAGTAAAGGTCAATTATTCAATACCTAGACAAAGGGAACACACAATGTGTCCACTGCCTTAAAGGACCCTTTAGGGACATTTTCTTCACCTCAATCAGGCTCCTTACACAATAAATGCAATAAAAATATTACATGCATCAATAATTCATTACTGCATCCGACTAATATTTGAATACAGACAAAAGGAATAAACACAACCTAATTACATGAAAAACAAAATAGTGTCAAGAATAGCTGTGATAGATGGTCAGGGGAAAGAGATGGCAAGGAACTGATACTGGTTGATGCTGATGAACTATCTACTCATGACAAGTGAGGATTGCATTTCCTTAAGGTGTGATTTATACATCCTTGTTTAGAAAATCATGTTATAGAGGAGAACATGTCTATGCTTACTGGTGAAGTGTGAACTGATCAAAGAGTATCCTATAGGGGTCAAGTGAATAATGACAAATGAACCAATACATCATTAATTATCCATCTAACCCTATTTTTTTTTATATATATTCTTTTTTTATACCTATTTCAAAAATATTAAAACAGATTTATTAACAAACTTTTTCATGCTCATGGCAATTCCTTCAACTCAATTTGGAGTATGTTTGGTTTAACATTGAGTAGTTGACTGCTATATATTTGATGGAAGCATATTCCAAAGCCCCCATGGGTGAGGACCGTGAGGAGTACAAAGACTAGGATGCCCCGCCACCACCTAGCTCCACACTTTGTCTCGGCCCCCCGCTCTCCTCTGGCCCCTGTGGCATTAAGACTTCAATCGTCCTGCTAAATATCAATGTGTGCCGGACTTTGGCCTCTTTCAAAGCAACTCAAAGGCCTGAAGTCAAAGAGCTGCCATTTAACCGCCTTCATCACCCACTGGATCACAGCGTAAAGCCGTTCTCCTCCCCACTGGATCACAGCGTAAAGCGGTTGGTCCATGCGACTTGGATGCTCTTCTATTGGCCACAGCAAAATCAGCGCGGTCTGTTTTCGCCATTCTAGAGTCCCGGTAACTGTAAAGTACAGGTCAGTCTGTAAATGACCCAATAAATCCACAAACATGGAGCTGTGACAGGCCCATATTGTTCTGTCCAGACATGTGACATCACTATAATGTGTCCCTTCCTGCAGAAAGCCAAGCCTAAGCCTTATTGATGCAGTCACCCGGTTGTTTTGCTGTGTGGGGCAGAACTTTTAGACGCATTATTATGATAAGACTATTTCTCTTTGGCCACACTAAGCCCCCTGACATCGCCTTCTGCTCTACCGCATCATCCTCAATGGCTTCTTTTGTAACCATGGATCAAATGTGGCCCTTGTGACACTATTTAAAATCATACACACCCGCGTGAGAATCAAGACTGTGCATGAGAGTGTGTGTGTGTGTGTGTTGTGTGTTGTGTGTTGTGTGTTGTGTGTGTGTGTGTGTGTTGTTTTCTAATAAGGGCAAACAATTATCTAACTATGGTATATAACCAGTTGACACTCAATATAAATTCACTGTAATGGTTATTCTGTGGTGGTACCTCGCATCAAAAACAAAGATTACTGGGAGAGGTATGTTTTATGCAATTAAAGAGTGTATATACGTGCATGTTACTATCAACCATAAGTCTGCAATACACCTAAAACAACCACCTAGATTAGAGTGAGCATAGGGAGTATCCTGCACACAAATTAAAACCAGTTACTGAAGTGACATGCTCTCTGATGGGAAGGCCAAAGCACGATACTTAGTCAAGACATGCCCGAACCCACTCAGCTGCAGGCAGCTGTTTGCCTGGCTAGCACTGCCTCGTGCCGATACAATATTCGATGATCAGTACGTTTGTTGACAACTGCTGAGATGATAGACGGAGCAGTGTGTTCCCAGTGTCTGTGTGTATCTTTGAGACCTCCATGGGCAGTAGTGGAACAGCTGTGTCAAAGGCTTGGTAAAAAAAAAAAAGAAAAGAAAAGCGGACTGTGTTGTTTGGTTGTCTAACCTGGACAACTGATCCCTGTGCAGCCGTTCTGGATATGACCTGCGGGTGATCCTATCCATAAGGTCTGGCTTTGCGAAAGAGGACCAAAAGGGGAGGCCGTGCTTGCCTCAGACATAAGGATGATGCACTCGGGACACACAATCGCCATTCGATGGCAGCAGTAGCACGTAGGGACGCAGTCGCTCATACTGCAGTGTCACCTGTCGAGGAGTGGTCCCGGTGGGGGCCGTGGCTGACCCAGAAGAGGGAGCAGGTGCCAGGCAGGCGAGCTCTGGACACAATGTCTGCATCAACAGAACCAACTGTCCACCAGCTGCACCACAGGCAGCAGGGACCTTAGAAACAGACCCATCAACAGGGGAAGAGGGCGTTCAAATCAAATACTTCTAAAGTAGAGGTTTCTATTGCCGCTTTTCCACTGCATGGTACCAGCTCGACACGACTCGACACGACTCGACTCAGCTCGCATTTTTTGCGTTTCCACAGCGGTACCATGGTATCTGGTACCTGAAGTGGCTGCTTTTTCTAGTACCTACTCGCTCTAGGTTCCAAGCGAGCTGAGCCGATGCTAAAAGGTGACGTCGGCAGACGGCCGGCGACTGATTGGCCAGAGAGTGTGACGAAGTCACGAGAGCGACATGGCAACCATGCTGGTAACATCCATAGCAGCGCCGCAGCCAACATGTTCCACTTCTCCAACTTCTTCAACATGCCAGCTAATAATAGTAATGCGATCGATGTCCTCCATTGTTGTTATGTGGGTTCTGTCCATGTGTGGGTTGCGTATGTGTTGTTTGCGTCGCGTACACAAATACGTCACGGCCCTTTCGCGCAGCCGACCCCGCCCACGTCCAGGAGGTACTATTTGCGGTGGAAAAAAAGGAACCGTGCTGCTACCGTGTCGAGTCGTGTCGTGTCGAGTCGAGCTACATGTGCGGTGGAAAAGCGGCATAAGTTGCATGGTTCTAGACGAGCGCTTACTTATGGTTGGAATGGCCGCCATTTCCCATCGTAAGTTTTGTTATTTGAGCTTTAGATGGGAGACATGATACAGAGGCTGGTGATTTTACGTCAGGCAGATGAGCAAACAAAAAGAGAATCTCCAAATACAACAGCGGGAAACCAGTGGTCTGTCTGTGACTAGTAGATAGCTAAATAGGAGCTAAATAAAGGTTTCTATGTTTAACTTTGGCTTATTACCTTCTACCTTAATGTATGCACACACTTGTTGATTTGAACAATTGCCGCTTGACACTGGTTGGTCAATGGCTTCTTTGAAAGCAAGATTAGCCTGTGTACCACTATCTCATTTAAATAGGTCAGAAACATTGCTTTGCTTTAATGGATTTAAGGCAGCAAGTTTGAGGGATATTTCCTGTAACTTATAGTGATAGTGTTGGAGGTAGCATCCTCATGTGTTCATTTTATAAGAATTGGGAAGCTACTGTTATGTGATTACGTCACAGTTTTCTGAATTGACAGTCCCTCAAAACATAACATGGCAACTATTTTAACCACATTCATACGCAAGCACACAAATGTACAATACTTCCCCAAAACCATATATTGTGCATATAGCTTGCGTGCTTCTCCGTGTGTGAGAACGGAGAAGAGTTTTCCACACTCTACTGTAGTCAACCTAAATATCTCCCATTAATAGTGTCCAAGGTGTCCAGGGCAAGCTATGTTCCATGAAACTTGATACGCAAGTTCTGTATTATTTTTCATTAATAACTGTGGTTGGGTCCTGGTTAACCTAACTAGAATGCTGCATGACACTTTGATACACACGCAAATTTGAATTTCCAAGACAATCCATAGCATCATAAAGGACCTCTTTTGAACAAATAACTTACAAATAAATATATTATATACAGTTTAGACACTTGATTAGCAGTGGTCTTCCGAGCTCTTCATTCAGAAACTGGAGGCAAATGGGATTGCTTTCTTGTCTCAAGACCATAGCAATTAAAAGAGTGGGAGGATATTCGCAGTCTGTGGCCTTCACACATAATGCTATGGTTGGCCCCATGGCACTGTTCCAGATCCTGCTGTTACCTGGGAAACCGGGGAAGTAGTCCTCTATAAATTTTAAAAAAGAAAGGGAGAAGAAAGGCAAATGACAAGAACTCTGACAAATCCTTATTTTCTCCATGTCCAGTCAGCTCCCACTGAGTGATGCTACATAATAAAATGGATAAACACTACAAGTTACTGACCGACTGTTTTACTGCCCAAGTTAAGTTCTGTCATTTTAACTTTAACCTTATTTCCATATGCCTGTTGTTGTTGTTGTTGTCGTCCAAGGGCACATTAAACAGGCGGCATAGCTGTCATGTTAGTTGGTCTCCATACAACTTTACGTCCTCCAGATTAATTTGGTCAGCATATTTTTCTTTTAAATAAAACATATTCTGTGCAATGTGACGGCTTTAGAAGCAACGTATGTTTATGACACAAATCTGTCTACTCACTGCTTATAGCAGATGTTTAGGAGAAATTTGACGGGCTTATCATGAGAATCGATTCTACAAAGCAACAAAAAGCAACATGATGGCTCTATTATTCTAAAATGGCCTCAACAACAGCTATGGGAAGGGTCAATCTGTCGTTTGTTCGGTGGACCACACAATCTCTTTTATATAACCTATAAATAATCAACATGATTTTAACAATCAACCAATAAAGATTCAGGTTTGTTTTGTACGCTGTGCACAGGCTGTTGCCTTCAATGATCCAGTTGATGGAAAGGTTAGAACAATTTGAAATGCAGTCAGGGATGGTTCAGTAACTTCATGAACATGCGTCTGTTTAGCGGTATTTTTCCAAAGGTGTGACATCATCCAACAAGCCTTTGTGATCGCGACGACTTATGATCTGCCCTCATAAAGGTGTACTTTGAAGGAGACCGCTCTTTGTGAGAAATCAACAGGTGACCCTCATGGGGAGCTAAACAAACATTGAGCTTTCATAACACCCATACACGCACACAGCCAAACACATGAACTACAATACACAGTACACAAACACTCACACTCTCACACACCTGCATACTATAATAAGTAATAAAAGTCCTTATGACACCAAAGCCGCATTGAATGGATCAACAAAGCTCTGAAGCAAAGCCATGCGTCAGGCCGACCATTCTCGTGTTGCTTACGTTACCTCAAGTGTTGGTCCTTCTCAGAGGACAGACCCACACGCAAACCACAATGGAATTTATTTGGAATCAGCTGAATGGCATGTGATGTGACACATTGCAAATGGAGATAACGTTTTACAAAAACGCACACACACACAAACACACACACACACACACTTTTCAACGTTTATTAAGTTCAAGGACTTATCATGGCAGCATTCCTCCTGAATGATATAAGAACAGTGAGTCAACCTGACAGAAGTGAGAGGAGAGAGGGGTGAAAGAGAGGGGAGAGAGCGTGGGGAGAGGGAGAGCGGGGGGAGCAGTGGAGAGGGAGAGCGGGGGGAGCAGTGGAGAGGGAGAGCGGGGGGGGGGGGGAGCAGTGGAGAGGGAGAGCGGGGGGGGGGGGGGGAGCAGTGGAGAGGGAGAGCGGGGGGGGGGGGGAGCAGTGGAGAGGGAGAGCGGGGGGGGGGGGAGCAGTGGAGAGGGAGAGCGGGGGGGGGGGGGGGAGCAGTGGAGAGGGAGAGCGGGGGGGGGGGGGGAGCAGTGGAGAGGGAGAGCGGGGGGGGGGGGGGGAGCAGTGGAGAGGGAGAGCGGGGGGGGGGGGGGGGGAGCAGTGGAGAGGGAGAGCGGGGGGGGGGAGGGGGGGAGCAGTGGAGAGGGAGAGCGGGGGGGAGAGGGAGAGAGAAAGAGAGACTTTTTTTATTTTATCCAGAGGTCTGCAGTGGCCTTTAGCTAATCTGTATGAGAATTTGATGAGGCTGGAAATGTTGCCGTTACACATTAATCATGCTAAAAGAGGGACCATCAGCTCACCACATATTTTCCATCATTAGTAACTCACCCAATAGCACATAAACGTTCTCAGTAAACACCTACCTCGTTACTATTCTCCATGTTGAGTCAAATAGTCTCTCTCTCTCTCTCTCTCTCTCTCTCTGTTTCTCTCTGATGAGATGACGTATCAAACGACACATACTGTTTCACAACTTGTGTCAGATGACTGTGTTATGTCGCCCGCATGCTATTTCAGCTGGAGTAAACCGCCTGGCATTTGTGTGGCCAACAAGTTCAGAGGAGCTGCCATTCTGTTATTGCTACTGATAACATTCTATAGTCCCCCACCCCCCTGGGTGTCCAGAGACTAGCCGCTACGTCAGCACTCGGTGACCGTGTTGTACCATAACTACTCTGGACCTTGCTACACTCCGTTGTGTACGGGGGAATGGGTTAACCTAAAAAATGGTGGCTTGGCACTTCTGACAAATGTACTTATGTAAGTCGCTTTGGATAAAAGCGTCTGCTAAATGCCCTTAATGTAAATGTAAATGAGTGGTCGGCTCTCTCAAAATACCGGCCTACCCGCCTGCTCTTGCTTTTTCTCCCTTAGCTCCCTTCCTACTTCTCAGTAGGAGAGTCACCAGGCTCTAAGTTTTTGGTTGGGCCTTTGGTGTATTTACACATACCCACAAATGTATTTGTTCCCATCTTCTCTGAGACTAGGTCAGAAAAACACCAAAGGATTAGTTGCAGTCCTAGTGTATCTAGAAAGCACAATATCCAACCACAATAGTGCTAGAGCAGAGACCACAGACTAGCTGGTAGTAGTAGTAGTGATACGTTTTGCACTGCAGGCTGTGAGGATGTTGGGGTTATGAAGATTTATGAAGAGGAGGTGCGTATCACTTGCATTGGGAACACAGTTTCTGTATGCAAAATAAGGTGACAACAAATATTACAAAGATTGACAGTATTCAACATGCTACCGTTTTTTGGTCGATTAATTATTTTGACGATGACAATATTTTGTTTATAGGCCTACGCCTTAAGTGGAGAAGTTTGCCATGTGAAAAATAGTTGAGCAGTTGGTCCAAAGACCTAAAAGTGGAACAATATTAAGCTTGTTAAGGCTAAGCTTGTAACTTTAAAAGCAAAACGCGGGCAATCCTTCGGACAGAAGCTGAATGACCTCTTTTGGAATAGAGGCTAAAATACCAGATAGTCTACGAGCAACATGCCACCCAGCATGACTCAGACAGCTCCCCAACACACCCAACCCTGAACAGTTGTGTTGAAGCGCTTTGACTCTATAACCAGCTGTTAGCCTATTCCTTTGGCAGCTCACTTCTATAGAAACCCCAGAGACATGGTTGTAGCAATTTCTCTCTTCATGCCAACAATAGGAACAGCAGGACAATATTTTGCACTCTCCATTGACCACTTGATCTCTGATTCAATGGTAGATGCAATGATTTTTAGCGAAATTGTGATTGTTGAGTTATAACGGTGGATGGATCATTATAGAATGCACTCCAATTAGCCCCACTCCTGAAGGAGGCGAAGTATTTAAACAGCCTAGTACTAAGCTTAATAAACTTGTTACGAGAATGTTAAGGATTAGCCTAACTATCTACTACTGTTCAGGCGCCTAATTGCGGAGATATAACACTGATAACAGGGTTATGATTTTGTCATGATGCAAATGGAATCTACAGGAAAGAATTTAAGTACAAAGCGAAAAAAAAAAGAAACTGAAATGAATTTGCTTTCCTGAAAATGATATTAGGCTGATGTTAGGCTCATTATCGGAACAAGCGGCATTGGTGCAGGCGCGCCGACACTGGTCTTGATGCCGCTTATTCCGATAATTGACCTAACTGATGTAATTTGAACTGATATCCCTGATTAACAGATATCATGTGCACACGTATACACACAAACGCGCACTTGTTCTTCTATCATTCTCCACTTTGTCCCTGCATGCATACTTTGTCTGAACACTGAGAAGAAGTGCAAACTGCAGTCACATCTTAAATAATATGCAACATCAACAAACCTCAGAAGTCCAGCAAGCCTAACGATTTGAGTCGTAAGGTGTGTGTGTGTGTGTGTGTGTGTGTGTGTGTGTGTGTGTGTGTGTGTGTGTGTGTGTGTGTGTGTGTGTGTGTGTGTGTGTGTGTGTGTGTGTATCATTTTGCTCAACAATATACATCTGTTGATCATATAAATGCTAATTGGTTTGCTGTTACGGATGTATTCACTATGTACTATGATCTTTTAATTACTGATGGGCTTAGGAGGACGATGGTGCATGCAGAGCAAATAACGTTGGTCACACAAGAGCATGAATCAAATTGTTCCAATTTCGTCATAAATTACTTGAGAAATTATAGGCTACAAATGGATGCAGCGCCTAATTTCACTTCATTTTTCTACAATTTGCAATACTGACATTATGTTGGCTGAGCTCATTCTAAAAAATCTCATTCATGAGCGAGTTTTCAGCATGACGGAGGATCCGGCTGAAACACAACACTAAATAATTGTATTGCAGGCCTCATAAACTAGTCCCGCTTGTGAGAACAGACCCCCGTATCCGCTTACTGTGGCTGCCAGTGTCTGGCCATTGCCATGTTTTCAGCTCAAACAGGAAAAGAACAAATCAGGACAATGCTAGGTAGGGTACTGACCTGAATGAACTGGATAGTTAGGGCTGATTTCCCGACACCGCCACCTCCAACCACCACCAGCCGATACTTTTCCTGCACCGAGCCGTCTTTCCAGCCAGCCATCGAGAACACTTATGTGTTCGCCGCTGCTTCAACACCGCTGAGCAGACACCCACTTTTCAGTAAACTGGAGAGGCCCGCAGTTGGTAGAACAGTGCGCTAAAAACCCACGTATACGAATAGCAACCAGATTCTAGGCAGTAATCCGTTCCGGGGACTGTTTGGAGATTCCAGTACGTTCGCTCGGTTACCACCGCATATGCCCTGCTATTTCACTCGTGTCTGGTCTACACAGCGAATGCTATGCACACAGGCAGTGATGAATCCGAAAGCACTAGCAGTTATCAGCAAGTGCAATACACCCGTCTGTCGCTAGGGGCACTTGGATAAACCAAGTAACTATCGCTCCCCAGCTTCGTCCCAAGACGTAATGTTACGCTTATGCAGTTCAATTCCTGCTGACACGATCCTACCTCAGATAGATGTGAGGTTTCGGCTACTAATCATACAACACACACACACACACACACACACACACACACACACACACACACACACACACACACACACACACACACACACACACACACACACACACACACACACACACACACACACACACACACACACACACACTATGGAATTTATTTTAAAAAAAAAATGGAACGGATAGATTGGCAATTGATCTCTGGCCTCCAAATTAACTTAACATTTATTGAAACTCCAGCCATGAAACTCATGTCACTGCGCTTCAACAAACTTGGTGCATCTTGACGCCCTCTGGTGTCCAAAATGCAGAAATCAAACATTGTCTAGAATGACTACAGTCTATTTTTACAGCTGTAATTTGGCCACATGCCACAGTAGGACATTATGGTCTGTAATAAGAACTTAAACACATAGGCCACTGATTAGAAGCCTACAAGGCGGTACAATTGCTATTTTTATTTTGTTAGATTAAGACATTTTAAGAGTTTGCCTTAACGGGAAGGAAAGCTTATTTTTTAGTACTAAGTCATTATTTGTAATACAAACCGAAATATCCTCTAATATCAATGATATCCGATCTTTATTATTATTTATTCTTAGAAATTACCAAAAATTGATTAATTTGGTAATCCAATTCATAGAGATCTTGGAAAAAAAGTGTTTTGAGACATAGAAACACAAGTTTTGAAACAGTATTGGCCACAGCGCTGCATTTGTAAGTTACGTCAATCGAAATATTAAAACATTTATTTTATTATTAAAAATGTATACAATACTCATCATCCGTCAAGAGGCCCAAAGCTTCCTATTAGAGTGCAGAAATCATCATGCATGAGGACTTATGGCTAAACACTCATAATTAAGGATTCATAATAATTCACCAATGGAATTTAAGGCAGCACTGCTTTACAGAAGTTATGAAAAAGGACCCTGATTTATTACTTTACACTAGAAAATATATCATTCACTGCTAAATTTTTTTGAACTAATTATGATTGACAGATGCGTTTGTCCTACGATGACAACTCTTTGAAAATCTATTAGCTGTACCCTTCTCACAAGCATATCTAGATAATAGCACGCTACATTACTGGTGTCAGATATGCATTAAGCCGGCATCATTAGCATTATGGGCTGCATTGCTGTTTGCAAGGTTGGATATGTTGTTGGTACATCTGTAAGAGGTTTTAAATGTTTTTAAATATGTTTAATGAGTGTTAAAGTATACATGTCAACTTGCTTTCTTGGCAGGTAGCACAGTCATATTAACCAATATTTTATAAATTCAGTGACCAATATGTCCTTAATCCTCCCTTAATTGTCTTGGACACAAATTAAGACACCAATGTTAACAGTGAGACAGTGTGTAATAGAACACAACAAAAACTCAGTGTTGAATTATTAGTAGGAGGCCTTAAAGCACTAGTAATACTTTTTTAAATATATATGTTTATTGAAAATTACAGGCAGGACAGGGCAAGGGACATAACTTGGTGTAAGATAATAAAGAGTTAACATACGGCAGAGAAGGGAGAAATAAAGTGGAAACGGCAAAGATCAATGAGCACGTCTTTAACTCTTACTTCACTATGATCAAGGGGTGGTAAATGAGGAGCACTGAATCCAGAAGGAATGGAGGATTCAGCAGGCCTGGCTTTTTCAGACAGACGTCTTCTTCTGGGAGAGATTGATCTTGTCGCCCAGACTCAAAGCCATCCCCTAGAGAAGGAGAGAGGAAGAAAGATGGAGGACATTAGCATTACGCCACACTTGTTGCAATAAAACAAACCCTCGCCTGGAAGGCATCGATTGAAGGGGTTTGATAATAAGGGCGGACTCTGCAACCCTCACCTGGCTTTTGGCTCTGATGCGGATGTGTCCGGTGACGGGCGCGTCTGGTCCCAGGTGGATGGGCTTCTCTATGCTGACGTTGGCCAAGGCGTCCTCTCCAAAGATGGAGCGAGCATACAGGTTAGCCGCCATGAAGCCACAGAAGCCAGAAAGTGCCTACAGGTACGAGAGGGGAAACAAGGTAAGGCATGAGAACATACAGCAAGATGGATCATGCGCGTCTGCTCTCGGGGGGGCTCCGGGGGAATAGGCTGCTCTGTGTCGCCATCAGTGTGCTGTCAAACTGAATTTATGTGTGCTCCCAAGTCACAGAGTGTTTCTTTGCACATTGGATGCACATTGCACAGTCAATGTGCCAAGAAGGATGTCATCCTGTATTAGTGGAGGCCATGTGTTGACGCGACAATTTAAGCACCGCAGATAACATTGGTTAGGCTGGAGCCAGGCTTTCGAGCACCTTCCGTTGATTGCTAGACAGCATTTCCTTCCCAAAGGTTGACGGGACGCTCATTAAGACAGTATAAGTGACCTTTGCCTTTACGTAATCTTAGTCCATCTACGCTCGCCGTGCAATGACCTTTTCGGGGGTGAGGCACTTCATGTTGGTGGAGCCCAGGATGTGCTGGAGGTACTCGTTGAGGTCCGTGATGTTGGTGTTCACCGTCACCTAAAACAAAATGGCGGGAAGGTTGGAAAGGCGTGGCCTATGTTTCTGCAACATGCGATAAGAGATCTACCGACCGCATCTGCGAGGGTGGGATTCTGAACAATTAGATCTCGACCAGTCTGCATGGAAAAAGGCGGTATCCCTTGGACCGTATACCTTGTTCTCCCACTCGAACTCGGCCCACATCTGTCTGAACTCTGCGTCGGTGCAGGATGCTGGCTGGATGTAGTCCATGATGTCGATGTGGATATCGCTGAGGACCACGCAGTTCCTGTCACTCGCTGCACCGGACACGTCGTACACTAGAGACAAAGAAAGAGTACCCACGAACCAATGAGAACATATCTTCTCTTTGTCAAGTGTGTGTGTGTGTTGTTGTTTCTTTCATGATACGTTAACAGTATGACCTGCATGATACTTTGGTGTTCCAAGTCGTGTTCTCTTACCAATGTTGCCGAATATAATGCCATTTTCAGTAGAAGCCACCTTGACATTAGCCTTGATGTTGGCAAAGTCGTGGGGGGCCAGCGTCAGAGGGGACGGCTTCTCCACCAACTTGAGGTCCCCTGTGGGTCGGAAAAGAAGCAACATGAGGCTTTGTGCGTTGTCACGGATATCCATGGCAACGAAGTCACACTGTTTAAACGTCATGAGTCATCCCAGGCTTGAGGAGGTAAAAAAAAGATAAAGTGAGTGGTTTCTCACCTAAAGTAGCCAGCTCAAGGGTGCAGTTTTGTAAAGTATCACTGGTTTGGTTGACCACCAGTACGTCCAGCACAATGTCATACTGGTTAACATGAACGTAGGCCTCGGCGTAGACAGGATCTGAAAAGCCTGTGAGCTGGGTCACCTGGAATAGAGACAATTTTGTTTTAATCTGTTTGTTTGTTAACTTAAGCATGCATACACAATTTCCAAAAATAGGGTGGAGATTTTTTTTTTGGGGGGTCTACAATTTTGGTTAATAATGAGAAAATATTCACTTTAGCACCATCTGCTGGTATATGTATGTCACATTGAATGAGCCAAATGGTCAATGGTTGCAAACACTGATATTAAGCAGACACCTCATGGGTTTTTAGTTTCACTAAAACAGATTTCCTCACACCAATAGACAACAGCCTTACCACAGACGTGAGTTAGGAAGAGAACAGCAGTTTTGGTTGGCTGCTTTGAATACCAATAAAAGCATGCATCTAACGCAGACCAGCAGATTTATTTTCTAATAAATACCTGACGGCCTTCACTGTGTACCTGTGTGCCGTGTTAGAATTGTTTAAGAATCTTAGAACAATAAATATAAGCAAATCTAAAAATCGATCTTATAATGATCCTGCATAATATGAGTGAGTGGGAGAATTAGCTTGCTCTCAAGCTGTACCTTGTTGAGCTTGGAGGCCAGGGGATCGGCAGCCTCTTTCCTCTGAGTGTTGCCCATGGCAGCCAGCAGGCTGAGCTGGAACTGGTCATCCTTGGAGGTCATCTCGTTCTTGGCCGTCAGCTGCATGAAGGAGATGGGGTCGTCTGCCTGCACCGCAACGTTGCGCTTCTCAGACTCTTTCTGTGGATGGCAAGAAAAGAAAAAAACATTTGGATTACAGACTCATGGACGTTGTTCCTAAAACACAATAAACTATGGGTCTAGTTAAGTGTTACAAATCCTTGACCATCAGATTTGACAAGATTGGATCAATCTTTGTAATGTCTGTAGTCTGTCTTAAAAGGAGATTCAATGAGTGATCAGAACTTGCTTTTGCCAATAATCAACTTATGTGGGTAGTACCTTCTGGGACAGTTTCTCCTCCTCCAGCCGGACTGTGAGCATGTGAGACAGCGATTTACGGCACTCCTTGTTGAAGATGTCGTTCATGAGCGGCGAGCACTCTGACAACACCTTGAGGCAGAGCGAGATGCGCTCCACGTCGTCATCTGTGATTGGCTTCTTGGGCAGCGAGGACTTGCCCAAGTGCAACACCGTGACCATGATGAGCATGGATTCGGCAATGAACGACTGCAGATAGACAATACAAACAGCATTGAGTCTTGAAGAAATAAACCAAAATGCTTGCCGTAGCAAGCATTTTGGCAGCAGCAATGCAACAGAGAGGACAGAATGTTGGATGATATGTAACTTTCCTTGTGCTCAATGTTGGTATTTAAAGCTGCAGTAGGTAAGATTTGAAGAAGCGCATCCCCCTCTCTACTCTTCTCTGCCATTAACATGATTGACCCGCAAAAGTACCAATAAGGGAAGAGATGCCAATTGGTCATAAAAAAGCAAGAAGAATTCTCATATCCTAATTGTTTCAGACAGAGGCAGGTAGTCAACAAAAATAAATAAATCTCACAAAGTATTTCACTCACAAATAGATGGATGACTGGTATTTTACAGATTACACTCAAATTATTGCTCTTAAAAATCATACCTACAGCACCTTTAAGTCACTGTTGAAAAGGTAAATAAAGACAATAATTGAACATACGTTTTGTTTCTTTTTGTCTTGAACAATGATGACGTAGCGCAAGGCCAATTTGGTCAGGGTGGTGGCCAGAGAGGCTGCCACATAGAAGTCCCCATCCATCAAGAAGCCTCTGAGAGGGGGCCTGAAACAATACAAGTGCCGTCACACAACAAACCCACCAAAACATCATATCCAATCAACGGGTATCCAATAAATCAAAAGGTGTGTACTGTGGTAGTAAGGGCACCGACCTGTCCTCCTCTTTTTTAGAGGGCCGTGATGAACTGAGGGCACTCTGGGTCACGTAGGTGCCCATCTCCGTCACCAGCTTCTGGGCAGGAGCTGCGCTCACCTCCTCCTCAGCCTTCACCTCTCCAGACTCTCTCTTGATCTCGTTCTCCACGATGGGGATCTGAACAACACAGGCACAGCTCAGGCCACAGAAGCTGGCACCGACCGTGTGGGAATTGCACCTCGTGTTCTTTTTGTTTGGGGGGGGGAGGCAGGAAATGAAACACACCTCGCCCAACGACCTGCGGACCTCCGTCATCACACTCTGGATATCGTCCTTGGTGCTGCAGTACTCGCCCAGGATCCACAGAGCACCTCGGTAGATTCTGCACACACAACGTGTAATAAAAACATGTTTTAAAATCGAAATCCTCCAAGCACCAAGCATTGGCAGCTTCAGCCTGTCATTGGCAGGTAGTGCCAGATATTGTTGTAAAGAGATGGAGGTCATTAGGGGAAAGTTTGTTACATTTGTATTAAACAATGTACATTTGAAAAAAAGTCAACCAAGAAGTCTTTGGGTTATTTTCTAACAGAGTATTACAACTTTGAGTGAGAGCCAGCAAAAATTGTCTTTGGGCCGGAAAGTTTTAGGAGGCTAATTGCAAAACAATTTAACATTGAAGCCTTTCTTTAAAGTGACATTTATGTTCATTTATTATGTGCAACAGTTTTTTATATAAATAGCTTGCATTATGAGGGGCAGTCTTGAATGGCCAATATAGTATACATAGTATAAAATGACTATTATATGGACCAGTACAAACAAAACGGGGAATGCTGGGCTGTTATGTGATAGTAATCCAAGCCAGGTTCTTGTGCGGCCTTACTTGACAGTTTTGATTGCGTGGAAGACTTCCAGCATCTTCTCAATGATGAGGGGCCTCAGGCTCTCGAACCTCTGAATGGCCTCTCGTACAAACTCCAGCACGTCGGCCGCCGCGGCCTCATTGGTGTCACTCAGGAACTCCATCAGCTGTGGGGTGCAAGATATTCATGCACATGCCATTTTTTTCATGTACCGGGCAAGTGGAGTAACAATTTATTTTGAATGAGTAGACCGTATACACGGTAAATGAATAATAATTAAATTAATCCATACGTGTTAATTTTTAACCCTATAAAAAATAGGTTCTCATGAGTTCAACAGAGCCATGTTACAGAGTTACAGAGCCATGAAAATTGAGCAATTTAAAGCATAGTATTTGGCTGTGTTACATTGAGACAAAAAGAATGACGCAAACTCACCACTGGAATGACATTGGCTGCCATGTCTGGGAAGCGCACACTACAAGAATGGAGAGTGCGGACCAACAGCTGTCTGTATTTATCCGTGTCCTCGTGCTCGGTTACGTTGTTGGTCTTTATCACCTCCTTCTTCAACACTATCACCAACTGAAAAAGAAGCAGGAATAAGATGCCTTTATTTATTGCAGTGTTTATGTTGGAACAGAAAAGGATGGGAGCTTACATAGGTGGCCCGTGTTAACTAAATCTGGATCTACAGTTCAATGTAAAACACAGCTAACTCCTCATCTTTTGACGCAGACATACAATGCAGACGTTTGCTTACGTGCTGCGGAGCAGAAGTAGAATTTAAGCCTTACTAAACTCACCTCTTCCAACGATTTCTTAAATAACATTGTCTCACAAATCAGACTTCTGATAATTAACCTAAGCGTGAAATCTGGGGCAACGGGGCATATATTTTTCATTCACTTCAATTGTTTGGACCATTCATGTCGCTGTAGGCGGTGCTGCGCTGGAAGCGCTTAATGGTGATTAACAGCAAGCACAAACTCAGCGAGCAGAAGTAAAAAGTAAAAAAAGTGTGACCAAACTCACCTCTTCAACATTGCGTTAACAAACTAAACTCACCTCTTCAACATTGCGGGAAGAGACCAAGTCCAATGCCAGCTGTAAGGTCTTTTTTTTCACCTCCAGGTCTGGGGTGGCAAGGACGCGCAAGATGTCCATTACAAGGTCCTGTGGATTAAAGCATTCATATTTGACATAGCTTCACTACATTTAGCTTTATAATGATCTAATGATTCATCATTAAGATTATTAGCATTTGTTTAACGCTTTATGTACCATCTCCAATGTCAATATACCATACAAATTGAAGTTATTTTTTAAGTCTAATTAAAACCCTACAAGATGTATTCACCACTTTAAGAAGTATATTTGCATTAATTGCCTTTTAATAATTGACTATGAAATAAAATAAAATCAACGACCAAATCACCGCCTCATTCACCTGGAGCACGCGCTCGTGAGTGGGATGCTCCTTCAGTTCGATGAGACGGTCGAGCACAATCAGTTTCACGTTGTTGTCACTTTCCTTGATGATCAAGTCAATGTAGCACTGGGCGGCAGCCTGTAACCAGGGAAACCAGAGTCAATTCCACAGAGCTGCTAGCTTCAAAGCAATCCTGTTTCTTAAGTAAACAGGATACATTGGGCTTATTTGTACATGGCTTACTTCTCATTCACTGAGTTCCAGACAGTAGTATACCTTAACGGCTGTTGGGGCACTGGACAGGGTGACGAGTGTGCCTGCAGCCTCATACTTGACGGCCGGACTGGAAGACTGCAGCAGGTTGTAGATGCAACGGATGAAGCGGGCGCGCTCTGAGGGGTTAGCGTGACACACCTGGCGAAGGGGAGACAGAAACGGGAAAAAACACAAAAATGGTGTCAACCCTACACAGCCTTGTTGAGTCTGTAAATAAGATGATGGGGTTGGACTCACTTTGTATATCAGCTCCACAATAACCAGCTGGAGAATATCACCAAAAGTGTGAACTTGGTCGATACAGGTGCTGAGGTAATCCAGAGCTCTGTCCTGCAGAACCAATTATACACAGGGTTCAACATCAGCAAAAGCCAACTACCATGTCTTTATACGAACCACAGCGGGGAAAAAGGCGCCGTGATTACATACCTGGTCAGCATGAATTAGCATCATGAAGGCATTTCTTTTACAGCTGGCATCCTTCTCATTTACAAGGAAATCATGGATTAACTCTGGAGCATCAGGTATGAGATTCTCAAAATTCCTGAGCAAAAATAAAGCATAATAATGTCATTAGAGTTCTAAAAAATATATATATATATATATTAGGTACATGTATATAGGGTGTTCAAAATATGAACTTAAATACTGCATGGGGTAAATGTATGTAATTCATGCAGCTAGGAATACAGTTGATGCCATTAATACACAACTACAAACAAATATAAAATAGTTTCTTTAAAAAATAACTCTTAGCAATGAGAGATTATAAAACGGTGTGATCTGTGCACCTGTAGATAGTGTAGATGGCCAGGACAGCATTGCGTCGCACATAGCTGTGTCTGTGCTCCAAGCAGGCACGGATGGCTGGCATTAGTGGCTCCAGCAACTCAGACTCCTTCAGTTTGCAGAGGAAGCGCAGGGTGGAGCCCCGGATGAACTCATTGGGGTGCTGCAGGTCCTGCGGGGGTAATTAGGAGGCCGTTTAAGAACGTACACAAGTTTGGCACCAGGTATGTTTTGACTTCCACTTGGAGAAAAAGTGTGATTTTCAAATGTTTAGGTTAATTTGAGTCCACCACCAGAAGGAAATAGCAAGTCACATCAAGTGACTGAGGGTATGTGCATGGGCATAAAACAAGCCCAGTAGCCATTACATCATTGAGTGAAGAGTGAAAATGGTTCCGGAGGATTTCTATTCATGGAAAGTAATGTGACATAGTGCAAAACGTTCATGCTTTTTGGGGTGGCTGTCCATTCAGATACGTATCATTCAGTAGCGTCAAGAGGATATATTAATCCCACTGTCAAACCTACCTTTCTGTAGGCGTCACAGACCAGAATCATTTCCTGCAGCAGCTTTCCATCTGTTGTTGTCTTTGGGACAATTTCCCAAAAAACCAGCAGAAGCTTCTTGATTGTGTGATCTTGAAGCGGCAGGACAAAGCGGATGATGGTCATCAGCAGTCCTGGCAACTTCTCGCCATTCAATATCATGATGATCACCTTTTTAAGAGCTTCTGTCTTAGACTTGATTTCCCCCTTTTCTGTTGACAACAATGAAATTATAATCAGTGATATAATAAGGTATGTCTATGATGTAAACTACAAGAAATGTATATCTCGATATATTTTTTTCAGTTTTTCTATGAACAGGGAATCAACCCTTCTGCACTTAGTTACCTAGATCAGTTTTTAGGCTGATTTCAGATGGGGGCTCCGAATCATTTGGAACGTTGATCAGAGTATAACAAACGTTCTCTGCAGCCGTCATTGCGCCGGTAGTTTTGCGTCACTCTTTGAAGAATCCTACTGAATGTCACCTTCTTAAAATCTGTAAGAGACATAACATCATACAATCGTTGAGCAGTAGAAACGGATAAGACAGTTCATGTGATAAAAAAAACAGACACTATATATATATATATATATATGATACATTTATATAATACACACACACAACACACGTCAATTGGTCATAGTATAACCAGTGCAAAGGCCTAATAATATCGGACGAAATGTATCTAGCAATTCTTTTATTTTGAAAACGAAATGTACACGTAACGAAATGTCCACATAGAGACGGGTTGTGGGTGTACATGCAAAGAGAGTCTCGAGTGTTGTTTAGGGTCGAGGCATCTTTACGAATTGGAGTTGGCTATGTCTAACATTGTGTCCAATTACGACTCACAGCAGACAGGTACGTTGTGCCCCAAAATTACTTGACAACTTCTACCAAGAAGGCAAAGCACTAGCGCTATACAGCTATCACGTCTTACATACATAGAGTCAACTACTGGCTTCCAATATATGCATACAATCCCACAAAAGTTAGATTAAATCATAAACATTGAATCTGATTTGTTGGCGACACGTCGCAACCTGAGGAATAGCGTTTGATGACATTACGCTAAACTAGCTAGCAAGGGTTAGCTTAAACGTTGACGTGCGTTAATAATGCAATGCAGGGCAATATTATTCATGATAAAACCAGACATTGGCCACAAGTAAACACATCAAAATAGAGTGATTTACCTGTGTTAGTTTCGTATCCCGGCAAATACGATTGGATGTTTCACTATTCCACCTACATCTGTGAAAATACGATGGATATGGGATTCACTGTCGAGTGCTCGAGTACTTCCTTGTGACGTGGAAGATTATTCTCTGAGCCACATCACTGCTACAGTGTGCATAAACGGCCAAAACTAGGAAAGCCAAAGCAAATATAAAATACGTATCATTACGTTTTAAACGTAAAAAATTGTACATGGGGAGGGTGCAAATGCAGTCTAGTTTAATGACAGATACAATTGCATAGCAATTCCTCCTTATATTTCGTGATTTGTTGAATCATACTCAGTTATTTAATGAGCCCACCCTAGTAAAGTCACCCTATCCAGACAATAATGCATAAATATCACTAGAAGGTATTATCACTGATAGTTTTGAAAGGCAAGTTGCAGGACATGCCTTCCTCATTTAGAATTCTATCAGAATACAGATGAGTTCTTCACAGACAAATTAAGCAGGCGCCTGCAGCTGAGAGAATGCAAAGCATTCAAGAACAATAATATATGCTCTGAAACATTGTTTGCGATGAAGTGTATGGGGAAAACTAAAGATATAGGAGAGCATGTGAATAACATTGTCTAAAATTGTTACATGGCAGCATACGTTATAAGAATGACAAATAATCAAACCTAAAGGACAATAAGCCTACAACTTGAAAACCTTTTTAGAGATAAAAAAAAAAAAGTTTGCTTAAATGTTTTGATATTCGTGTTTAATATAAATGCACCAGTCTTTTCACTTCAGTATTTTATATAGCAATACCATTAGCAACTGATTAGAAAGTTAAATTACTTTAATTCTACCCACCCTTAACAGGATGACCAGAGCGAATCACAGACTGCTATTGGCAGCCCCAGACTGACCAGAAAGGGGTTTCTCTTCTCCATGGCCCCTCCTGGAAGGCAGTATCTGGCACCCAACCTCAGTCGATCACTGCTCTTGGCAAGACCTAGATCAATGATTCTGGCTACCATTTCCATGGTCACATCAAGGTTTTGACTGAGACTAATGAGAACATCACAAGGCTTTGTAAGCCGCTTCCAGAAGGGAGTTCAGCAAATGTGGCCTTCACAGATTTGAATCATACCATCCTGGGAAACTGATGCTGGGGATTCTATCGAAGCCACCATTTGAGGGAGCACCCTGGCCTATTCCAGCATTCCAACCTCATGGTTATTCTAACCAGCCTTTTAGCTTGGCAGCATTTGAGCCTTCTTCACAAATAATTAAGAGCCCCATAATTATTATGAGGGGATTGCTGTTTTTGCAGTCTGATGCATTGTTTTCTTGCTACACAGGGGGTGAGTATAGCTTCTTGTAAACTGGTTGATATGTCATCCAGGTGCATATGAACCACCTCTGGCAGTAAGAAAGAATGAAATAGAACTTGAATTAGGAATGTAACTCGAGTTCTACGTGAAGAACGCCAGAGTTGACTTGTCACTCAGAATCTTGGCAAGAAGATTGATTACTGGTCTTTAATTCCAAGTCGACAAAAGGCTTCACACGTGTGAAACCTCTGTCTAATTGTGAATGTTTTTGTTTTCTTTGAAAGAGTATTTTTTAAGTATTTTGTATTTTTTCCTGGGTAAGAGTGATATACAAAATAAAGTAAAGGAGATCCAGACCAATGTGCCTGACATCGCCAAACCATTCCAAGTCTGGAACATCAGAGTTCATTTTTGAATTCATATCCAAGGGCCGTTATCAACTGCGAATTGGACCGACCTAAAACCAATCAGAGCAACAAAACCTTACACATCAGCGGCAGCCAACTTGGTTGTTTATGAAAAGGCCTCAATGACGCTCTGTTCAGTTATCGAACCCGCTCCATATTAAATAAACGGGGGGGGGACTCTTGAAACCAGGGTAACCATTTGATAAAAACAATATGAAATTGAGAAACGTTGTTCATTTTATTAAGAAAAGTCTAGTTTGATATTTTACATTTGCTATATCAAGGCTTCCCACTTTGAACACAGGTGTTTGCCCCATCATCACTGTTATATAGCCACAGTCTACATGCTGCTAGTGATGTCACAACTTGGAGTCAGTCCGTTGATAGTTTTCCTTTTACGATGGAAGGGGTAACATCACTTTTCTAGTGGAGCGTAATTCAGCAACTTCTCAATAAGATCCACGTGGGCAAGGAGCATCCTCCGACAACAGTACCTCTTCAAGCCCAGAGCATCAAGAGCATCACTTCAAAGAAAGGGAGAATAAAAGAAGTTAGACATTTTAAATGAAAACGTGTTATCAATTAATGGACATGATCTCATAAAGTAACTCACCCTTCGGTATACTCGGCTTGAAGAAGGCCAAGGTACGCTTCCCACTTGTTACCCACAATCTTTCCACAAGTGAAGCATCGAACTGGAATAATCATCGTTAATGCCTGGGAAGCAACAAATGTATGCATTAACATGTGACTACCAGTGGTGGGAGAACACCTTTTACAAATTAGATGTTGTTGTAGATACAGATGGTGCTATGATTATTCTCACAAGGTGGGGAAAGGTAACCATGCACAATTACTTTCCTGCGACAATCCATCCTGCTAAGCTTCTAGTTAACTTTGTGTCCGAACCGGACCAATCGGCGAGAGATTCCTCGGGTAGCTTGCGCGGTTCATTCTGCTTTACAGTTCAGACATTTTTCAACTAAGTAAATATCCATGGTAGAAACATCCTACATCTGGTGGTTTAAGAATTACGTTAACGCTTTTTGCATTAAAGGTCCCATGACATGCTATTTTATGTATTATTTAATATAGGTATTAGTGGGCAACTAACACAGTATTCAAAGACATTCCCGAAATTCAGCCGTGGTGCAGAGTTACAGCCACTCCGAGCCAGTCGCACATTGAGCTTCCCCCAAATGCGCTGTTTTGGTGTCTGTAGCTATAATGCAAATGAGGAGGAGCGAGGCGGGTCAAGGAGGAGGGTGGGGGTGTGGCACTGAGCAGCTTGCAGCCACGGTACCATGCGCTCTGTTTACAGTGGATGTATCGCAATGGCGAGGCGCACACAGCCTTTAGCCGTGTTCTGTAAATATTCTAGAACACACGGGAGTCCTGGAGCTCTATATCTAAATATTATCATATAGCCTACATAGATATCTATATCATATAATATATATTATAACGGCCAAAAGCTGTGTGAGCCAATATTATGAATCTCAAACGACCGCGTTGGGTTCTCCGACGTTCTTGGTTCTTCAACGTCCTCATCAATGTGAAGTAGACTGAACCGCGACAAGGAGGAGAAAGGGATTGTTGCCGGGCAGCGCTTAGGCACCTCCGCCTCCGGCGGTGGTCCCTCAGCGGGTCTCAAGCTGGAGACATTCACCGCCAACAATCCCTTTCTCCTCCATGTCGTGGTTCATGTTCTTGAGGGAGTCAAAGCCAAAGTTCCTTCCCCCCAATTCATTCTCAACCTTGGCTGAGATAACCCCCAATACGAGTCTCGTTGTAGAAATACCAGAGACGAGAGTCCGACAGAACGGTTATCCAAATAACAAGGAAGTGTTTGCGTTACAGTCCTGGAGCTCTATATCTAAATAATATCATGTAATACATAGAAATCGATATCATTTAATACATATTATCACGGCCAAAAGCTGTGTTCGCCTCCAGACGATATAATGAATCACAAGTCGACTGAACCGCGCGCTGCCTGCTGCCGGCTGCCCGGCGATGGTGCCTCGCGGCAACTGGCGGCATGACGCAGTTCATGTACTTCAGCCAGTCAAAGCCAAAGTTCCTTTCCCCCAATTCCTTCTCAACCATGGCTGAGATAACCCCCAATACGAGTCTCGTTGTAGAAATACCAGAGACGAGAGTCCGACGTGTTATGCACCATAACGCCAAAAGCAGAACGGTTATCCAAATAATAAGGAAGTGTACAACACTTGCGTTACAGTCCTGGAGCTCTATATCTAAATAATATCATATAATACATAGAAATCTATAACATTTAATACATATTATCACGGCCAAAAGCTGTGTGCGCCTCCAGACGATATTATGAATCACAAACGACTTTGTCGGGTTCTGTGACGTCTCTGGTTCTTTCCACTTTCACATCAACCTGAAGTCGACTGAACCGGGCGCTGCCTGCTGCCGGCTGCCCGCTGCCGGCTGCCCGCTGCCGGGCGATGGTGCCTCGCGGCAACCGGCGGCATGTCGCAGTTCATGTACTTCAGCCAGTCAAAGCCAAAGTTCCTTTCCCCAATTCCTTCTCAACCATGGCTGAGATAACCCCCACTACAGTCTCGTTGTGGAAATACAAGACACGTCTAAGAACCGACAAGAAACACTTGCGTTACAGTGTGTGTATTCACACACACACAGACACAGACACACACACACACACACACATACACGTGGCGCTCGCACGGTCGAGTCTCATTGGCGGGCCAACGTCTCTGGGCGGGCCAGGCAGAGTAAGGGGAGGAGCTGAGATTCCTGATGACGTCATGAATACAGACATTCCAAATCAGCGCACTTGAGCCTCCGTTTTTTTCAAAGGCGAGCAGAACAGCTAGTGCTCGTTTTACACCAAACGCAAGTTTTAGCCATTGGGGGACCATAGGCAGGCTAGGGGAACTCATATTTATATTAGAAAACCTCATAAAGTGAGATTTTCATGTCATGGGACCTTTAAATAATTATTTGGTCGTATGTAAAATGAAACTAGAAAATGCACTTCCTACAGAAAATGCGGTGAGTGCTGTAGTACAAAGTGAGGTTGGAAATATTTATTTTTTAATAAAGCCACATAGATTAAGACAAAGAAACGTTAAATGGCATGAATCAAGTGAAGGGATTTGAACAAAAGTTCAAAAGTCTGAAACGAGTAAACAATGTAAACATGCACACCATTTAAGAAAAAGTAAATGGTTGGAAACCAATAAAGTGACCGCTGAATGAAAAGCGCAAAGCATTGCTAAAATTGTAAAATGAATTGAACTGAAGAATCTGAAATGACAAATGTGAGTGAGTGAGTGAGTGAGTGAGTGTGTGTGTGTTTAGTTACAATTTTAGTTTCCCCCCCATAATTTTTTTTTTATTTAATTAATTTGATTTCCTGTATTCTTTTACCTTTTAAGTATAACATTGCTTGGGGAGTCCAATTCCTCCACTGAAAAGGGTGGAAAGTGCTTAGTTACAACTCTCTGCTGTTTAGCGATCTCTCTTCTCTACGTGTAGTTGTGTTGCGCGAATGCTGCTGAGGGAGGTAGCCTATAGAGTGGCGAAGTCACGCCCCTTCCGGTAGGGCTCATGGGACCTATGAGATCGAAAAATATGAATGGGTGTCTGTCAATGGAGAGAAAATAATTATTTTCTGGTCCCGGTCTTTATATGCCCTGGATTACACATATGTTGTTTGTGGATTTAAAGGATAATTTTTCATGCAAAGAAAACTAAAAATGTTCGTGAAGAAGTTTGATAATTTTAGGTTTTATGTGAGGCCGCTTTGTGAACTACAGCTCTTCGCTGCTCTCGACGCATATGATATACGTCACCACACCCGCCCTTGGAACTCGGCACAGAGATGGCGATCTCTCTGCCCCACTTCGCCGCTTTTTCCAAGGGGAGGATAAAAGCATCGAAAGAGGTGAAAACCATTATAAATCGGGGCACATGCAGAGTTTCAGTTATGCCGATGGGAAGATTGTCGGTCTTCTCCACGCCAGTCGCAGGGAGCGTGACGTCACATACGAGCCGTGTAGTCTTTCTCGTTGTGTTTTCTCTACAGCCTTTATCTGAACAATTGCACAATAAACGGTCGAACTCTTTGCATGAAAAATTATCCTTTAAATCCACAAACATATGTGTAATCCAGGGCATATAAAGACCGGGACCAGAAAATAATTATTTTCTCTCCATTGACACCCATTCATATTTTTCGATCTCATAGGTCCCATGAGCCCTACCGGAAGAGGCGTGACTTCGCCACTCTATTTGATTGATTCGCTGAATTGTCCAATCATGTGGCGAAAACAAAAAAGAAAAGCGAATGGTCTCGAATGACCAATAACTAGCCTAGCCCAAATCATTGACGTGCAGACGCATTTAAATGGTTGCTGGAAGTGACAAGTATATCACACAATTTAACGAGGATAAACGCTGTGTATTTTTGTTGATTCATTTCGTATTGATTAATAGTTGGCAGATATATTCAAGTGAATATTTCACGGAGGGCCGGCGCCCTCTATTGACCCACTGCCACTGTTTATAAGTAAACAAGTTATTAAGCTAACGTTAACTAGTTATGTTGGCCACAGTATCTTACTTGATACCTGGCCGTTTAAAGGAGTGATTAAATATAACAGTCGATTGAATATATATATCTGTGTGTGTGTGTGTGTTTCGATGCTTACCTATCGTTTGGATTTGATTGAATGTTATTATAGTGAACCTCCACGCTTGTTACAATGATGCTTTGCTATACGTCTGCATGCGTCGCCCGCGCAATACGGAAGGCATTTCCTTCCTTTCTTCTTCTTCTTCTGCTGCTTCTTGTCAGTTTCCGGTAGTTTGGACGCTGTCCAGCATATTACTGCCCTCCACAGGTCCGATGTAGAACTAGATTTCCAGATCAGATTATGGTTATCACAGTGTCCAAACAAGGAAAAAACAGAAAAAGCCTGAACTCCATGCCCCAACAGTCTACCAAGTAGTACATGTCTTTCTGTCTTATATTCTCTACACTCCAGAAAAACTTTCTTTCCTTTCTTCTTCTTTTTTGCTTATTTAATAGCTAAGAATATCAACTATTAGGCGCATACCACCACCTAACGTTCCGGAGTATGTAGAACAGGATCTAGTTTACATTACGCTATAATATGAGTAGCACTTTATTCTATTATAATCCGGTGTTTATTAATGCATCCACCACCCTTCTCTGTGATTCCAACACCTTATCTCTTCTTGCTCCTATTTACCCTGAAAAATCCCATTGTAGTCCGATGTCCCTTTCTTCATTATAGTTACACAGTGCATAACATCATGCTCTTGATTTTCAGTTAAATTGCAATGTGCGCATACATGTGAATTTGCCTTTCCTAATATAAATAAAGTCTTATTTAAACCAGTAGCCTTACTGTTGCAAAGTCTATTCACAAAGCACCACCCTCTCTGACTTCACTTCTTCCCCACACTGAAGATCACCATGTCTTGATGCAGCCGATTAAATGATAACTGTATTTCTATTCCCTATATTAATTGGACATTTTTTAAGAGGAACAGATTAATTAATATTTATTTTCCATTTGACTTATGATAACAGTTAGACGAATGAGGTTCCACAACGTACTCCATTTGGTAAATTCAGGTTTGTCTTTGGATCTAACTCCTAACTTTCTATTTTATTTTATGTCAGACTGAATCTTCAAATTGGACAGTGCTTACTTATTTTCTCCTGACATCAGTGTAGACACGCTCCCTCTACCACAATTCACATTGATGCCAAAACAATCCTGCCAACCTCAGAGTTAACCCAGGTGATTCTTCACTTTTCTATCATATGCTAAAATTGGGATTTTCCCAAATCAATGGGCAGCTAGGTCTTCTTCACATCTTAAATAAAATATTTTTACCAATTACTTTCAATTTGTAAGAACGGTGTATGACATTCTTCCGCAATGGATGAATAAAGCTTAATATTATATATAACTGTTAATATTCTAAGTGCATCATCCCTCATATTGTCCCTTATATTGTGATGTGTAATTTGTAATTGTGGACAAAGTTATATTGATAGAAACAGCTGTTTGGTGTAGTCGATTGCCTTTAATATATTAGTCATTACAAGGTGACTTCTGTACATGAAATAGCTTTGAAGGCAGATGAAAGATAATGTATGAAGAAAAAGGTAGCAGGGATTTATAAAGAATAAGGAAATCACCGTCAATGTCATCATGACCACCACCACTGCCGTCAATGCTATTTGAACTGCTACAGCAATATTGTGCTAAAATGAGATTCCTATCTGAATTATTGCATTTATACGCTCTTGAAATAATGAAAATAAAGAGACTTTTTAAAATTCTGTATACTATATTATACAATATAAGGTGACGGTCTCCTTACACGTCTGTATGCTATGCTAGGGCTGTCAAATACTGTTATTGTTTCATAAGATAAACTTTCCCTAAAAACTATTTTAAGGACCACTTAGTGTGTGTGTTATAACACCTTGCTGCGTGGTTCCAAGACTAGTACGTGGGTGTGCGTGTAGGTGTGTGTGTGTGTGTGCGCGTATGTGTGTTTGCGTGTGTGTATGTTTGTGTGAGTGTGTGTGTGAATTGACATATAATTGCAATTGATCTGTACCTCATCTTCATCAACATTATACACGTGAGGTTTTAAGGACAACTACTTGGCTTAGTCCGGGTGAAGTAGCCACTATGCCTGTATGGATACGATTCTAGACAAAAAATTAAATAATTGACTAAAGGTTCAGTTTTTAACCTTCCAAACTATTTTCCCAGAGATCAGAGCAATACATCTAATCTAAGAGGCAACTGACTTGTCAAGCCACTATAAATAAAAATAATGTATGTACACCGTTTTTACCAGGTATGACTATTTTACCATTAACTTCCCTCCACTTCTTTTCCCCAAACAGGTGTTTTGCTTTTAACTTGAAATGTGATAATCCCTTTGAAATGACCCTATTTGACCCATAACTAACTGTGAAGAGCAACGTAAAAAAAATCAAGAGTGACATATATTATTTCTAATGCAAGAATGTACAAATATTGCATGCCTCGGTCAGTGCCCGAATGTGCACACTAGAAGTGAAAGGAAAAAGATAGAGCTTTTCCACAAGGTGAGAGCATTTAGGTATGTTGGCTCAGGACTACAGTGTGAGTGCTTCCATGAGAGGGTTATTACGAATCAAAAGCAATCGAAGAGATAAAGAACATTCATGCATTGTTTGGTATATTTTGGTCCCATAAAGGGCATCCTTTTTATAATCCAATTTTCACGGCAAGCTTGTTTAGTGAGAAAGCAACACAAAATTCACAGTAGCTTCCTACCTATATCTTTACAAGGACAGTGTGCGACCGACTCAATCCATTTACCCAATAAATAGCTATAGAGAATGTAGGGTTTAGTTTCGCCTTGCTAGTAGCAGGACGCCCAGTAAGATGGCGCCCACTGCAACCACGGCGCCGCCAATCAGGAATGGTTTCATGTTTTCAAGACAGTCTGTGCTGGGAGTCGCAGCCTCTTCTGCCTCAGTCGTAGCTTCCGTCTCCGCCTTGTCATCTTTCAAAGGAAGGTTTTCGGTCTCGGGCACCACTGGGACAGGGTCAGGTTTGCGCAGGGCAGCTGGCTCCTTTTTCTCCACCTTGACCGCTGCCCCCTTGGGCGTGGCGGCTCCGCTCTTGGCCTTGGCCTCCATGCAGGAACAGAGGGGTGGTCTGGACAGGAGAGATCTGGCGAAGGTAGGCTTTGTACTGGTGCTGCTGCTGGTGCTGCTGCTGCTGCTGCTGCTGCTGCTGCTTTACTGCAGAGAAACAGAGTCAAACAGATTACAGAAGCTCTGGTTGGCTTTAAAAGTATATATATTCATCATGGTTGCAATTCTGTCAAGTGTCACCATAGATCTTTAAATCTGACCTTGGGGAAATATGTGACATTGTTGGGAACATTCTGAATTTAAGAAGGTCAGATTTGTTTTAAGCAGCGGTGAAATACATATTCAGTGCTTTATGTTATTACAAGACAGCTTGCTGAAGTTCTCCTGGGGAAAATGTGCATGTAATTAAATGGGAGCAGGAACTAGTGTAGACAGTAGCCCGAGAAGAGCTACGTCATGGCCAGATATGTTCCCTATTCATCCCTCTTATATAATATAAAATCACATCATCAAACCAAAACCACAACTATGTTCTCTCTCGTTAACACGAAAGGCCCAAGAAGAAAGTGTAAAATATTATGAGTCATGTGTTCTATAAATGGCAAACAAGATGGAGGAGTAGTCAGGACCAAAGTCATGACTGTCATAGGTGATATCGTGGAAGTCATAAAAAAATCAAACAAATATCACACACGTCTTCATAAAAATCAATCATAACAACGTAGCAAGTTAAATTACAATTTAAATGTAAACGTAGGTCACACAGGTGTAAAATACCTCATATCCAAATCTGCAATAATTTGAGTAAAAGAAACATGGGCATGCCATACCATCTCAAATGGTTTGAATTAGAAGGATTTGCTCAAATAAATCAAAATATGCTTACAATTTTATCTTCGTTAACTGAGAATGTCCTCAAGACCAGGCAAGGAAGAGAAGGCAAAGAGATGGAGGACCGAGTGAAAACAGTGAGGAGAGAGGAAAGATTGGACCGTACCATCCCTTGTTCCACAACAGGGGGGTCACTTACGTTATGTGGATTCGATTCGGGAATTTCATCAGTGGCTTGACCGATTAGATTTTGTGATGGCTCTAAATGTTTAAGGGCATATTATATACTATAAATACCAGTACAACTATAAGCATCATATACACAACATGTATTTTTTTTGTGGCTGTGCGTGTGTGTCTGTTTATGTGTTTGAATGCGTGCGCCTATCTGTGATCTAGCTATGGTGCAAATAACATCTAGATTACCTTTTAGGGAGGTTTAATAGAAAGTTCCTTTGAAATATTGAATCTGAACGATTGATTATGTTGGAGACCCCCCCCCCCGCTCTTGTAGCACATTTCCTATCGTCCATCCAGTAGCGCAGCGCGATATCTTGATATTCTCAAACCACCAGTGGCGCACTTTCTCCGCAGGATCCCAACCAATTCCACCAGTTTGTGCCCTACATGTTGCCTTGTAAGGTGTACGCAAATTACGCAGATCTGATTTTGTCCATACACAAGGAATGGTTGTAAGGTCAAAGATGACGTAAGTTCTCTACGTAAAACGCGCAGAAACCAAAAGGCATGTCACGAAGGGAGGCGTAATTGGAAAAGGGAATCGCAACGACGTACCTTTTCCGGGAGAAATAATGTTCTGGGGGGTGGGCCCATTTTCTGGGATCTGATGCCGCCGCTGCCAGGCTATGAAAGACTGGCTAACGTGATGGTGAACGGAGGGCTCTCCGGTGAATTCTACGGGTAGCCCAGTTCCCAATCTCACCGGGTGCGTTGAATATAGGCTACAGATTGTGATAAACGCCGACATGAACGGGAAAAGCCACCTAGTCAATGAACTGCTACAGCCGACGACGTGTTGCAACAAACCCAGCCTGTGAAGGGAACAACGCGCGTTGACATAGATCTTTGGTGGACACTGTTGGACGGTATGTGCGGAGCCCATTGGTCAGATAGACTACCTGTGGGACCTTCCAATTCTAAATATCCGTCAATATATAGATTTAGATCCTGGGTTGTCTGCTGCAATTACGCCTTTGTAGTAATTTATTTCATCGGAAGGACATTGAGATTCTGATCATAAACCGCTGGTGTCTTGGATCGAGCAGTTTTCCTTTGAGGGATATGGGACAGCGGACGGAACCGGTCTTTTGGGTTTTGACAAGGCATCTTCAAAACACAGGTGAGTAGATGGATGAAAAATATCAGCGATAACGTTAGATCATGAGGTATTATGTCTTCGTTGTAGTGGGAAATGTTTATTTTTTCCAACTCTGTATAGGCCTACAAAATCAAAATCATCACTATACCCAAGCAGTTGATCCGGTAAAAAAAAAAGATAAAATACAATGCTTTTTGGTAGCTGCCTTAATCTATATTTTTGTGTGCTGTTCTATTTCCTTATACTAAATTAAGGGTTGTTGTGTGTGTCCTCTTTTGGAAGCACTGGTCCAGCATCAGTTAACGTCACACCCATACATACCCTCAGTGTCACTGACGAATAGGTTAACGATTTTGTTTAGAAATGTTTTTTTGTTTTTCCCCCTTTTTGAATTGTTACTGGCCTACCTGCTGTTCTACCTGATCGTTATAAATGCTTCTTTGTAGAGTTGCTGGCCTTGACCACAGAACAGTGTACAGATGACTAGCATGTATTGTAAAACCTTAGTGTCTACTTTCCATTTCTTCTTTTAATCACGCATTGCATATCGTAAAGCATATTTAATCTCAAACACAAATGGGGCCTCTGTGGGAGCGTCTATAGTAAGTACTTAGCAGGATTTGTACTCTGTACTACAGCATTAATGTAACAGATATGTTTAGTGACAGATATTGTGTAACATGTAACTTCCACACAGCCTTAGCTCCTCCTTGAAGAAACTAACGCCTAGTTGTTTTGTTTAAATTCCAGCATGGCACTGGAGTGCTTGTCACCATCTATTAACTTGTGGTTCCAGTAGTTGCAATTGAATTTGGAGAAAAGACCCTTGCATGATAAACGTATATAAACGTAACTATGGCGCAATTGTTTGTGACTGACTAATAATCCTCGTTCCCACTGGCAGACCTGGACAAGGTTGTAAAATGTATTTCAAATGAATAACTTTTACCTTGAATGTCTAAATTGAAATTACAAATATCAAAGAAAAAACAATGAGCCGGAGCCACCAATAAAGAACCCTGAACAGCTGTGAGTTTCCTCCTGCTTCAGATTTGTTCTTGTAGGTTCTAGCCCCCACAGAGATGTTGCATGTCTCTCCTTTGTGTGGGTTTGTCTTGTCTTGACTCCTTCTGTAGCAGCTAACGTGCTGCTAATCTTACTGGCTGCCGGGGCCAATACCAGATTGAATACACTTCGGTGTTATAACTGAGACTGCTGGGGTACGGCAGAATAGAGGCAATCCGCTGGCATTATGGGTATGATGCCAACATCCATGATATTTTTAACAAATACATAAAGTCTTAAGAGTCCTAAAGACTATCAGGGCATTGTTGGATTTGATCAATTCCTGGGGTTGAGTTGGTTGGGCTGAAATATGTTGAATGTTAATTCAAGTGCAAGTTAAAACAGGAGGCTAAGAGTGGGCATAGACAGTCCTGCTATTTCCATGTTTTATTAGTTATAAACTGGTTTTGTCTCGATGTTAAAATATCCAAAAATTTTACCGATATGACCATAGAGTGAAAAATGGTTTAGATGCGCTCTCTTCGATTTCTCAGATGTATTTAACAGGATCTTTATTACTTCAATATTACACTACTTCCATGTATAGCTACAATACTACATGCAACATTTCAAAAGCAGGTTCGTTCAAAAGATTAATCTGTCAAGATAAAATGTCAACGCCTATTTCCATTCCAACAATCTTGTACACATAGGCTGGTGCAAAGGTAAAGCCCATGTGTTAATCCTCAAATGCTCCATCTTTATTAATCTAGGTATTGACACACGCAAACACACATACACGCACACGCACGCATAAACACTATCACATCAATTGACAGAATAAAAAGGATTGAACGCAAAGAAGTGAAAGGAATTGAGTGGGCGGCAGTGGGAAAAAAAGATGGAGATGCAGGCAGAGGGATAGTGGGAGTGAGTGGCACATGGCTTTCTGTCTAAAAAAAGAATGACGATGAAGCCAAAAACCTGAAGCTGGATTAGCTAGATAAGACTAGATGGAGAGAGAATGGTGGGGAGAGAGAGAGAGAGAGAGGGGCTGGAAGATGTATTCCTGGTCCCCAGTGTTGACCTCGGTGCAGATGCTTGCTGTTGGTTTGATGCTCATAAATACCTTCTGAAATAGGACTAGTGCATGAGTGTGGGTGCTGAGAGAAGGAGTCAAGGACGGGTGGGAGGGAGAAGGAGATGAGGAGAAGGAGGAGACGGTATAGTCACATGATGGGTCAGGGCGGGGGGGGGGGGGGGGGAATGTATGATATATCTACGTACGTCCTTTCGCTTTGAAAAACAAAGAGCGTCTAGTGTAAAGGAATAATGAGGAAACTACAGAGATACAAGAGGATAAATGGTGGCTATGAAGCTTTGCAAAGCGAGCAAGGACAAGGCGAGCACCATAGAGAGGCTCCTTCTGAGCTGTAAGAAGAACACTGACCCTGGGAAGAGCAAAGGGGGAGACGGGAGACCACGCCTTGCCTGCCCGGCTCTGCACTGACCGGGGGGAGCATAGCCATACTGCCCATGCATTTCACCACCAACCCACTGTTAGCTAGCCTCACTTCGCAGCTAATGTGGCCCCTCCTCCCGCGCTCTGTCCATTTGAATGCCATTCCAGATCTTTTATGACCACTTACGATATGTGTTGCATACAGCAACCTGCTTGCAGCGCCCCAGCCTCACAGCATTTCAGCATCTATCTACCCTATGCTTACAGTTTAGACAAGAATTTAGTGTAGAATTCCACGCAGCAAACAGGTATTTTGAAAGGCATCTCAGATGGAGCCTGGTACTGATTATGCCGTGAGCTGCTAAGAGCCTCAGAAATGCAAATATTTGGTGACCTAGGTTTGTTTAGGCTTCTTCTCAAACAAAACACGAAGATTTAAGACGTCACTCTGGCCTCTTGCAACTTTGTTGATGGGGAATTTGCACCAATTATATTCTAGGCTAACTTAATTTAATTGATAAATCGTGTAAAAATGTAAACTTATATTTTCATACCAAATAACAACTTAATGCGTCTTGTCTTTAATAGATCGTTAATACAGATAGAAGTTAGAAGGAAATGTTATGAGACCGTATTATGAGCTCAGTCAGTTGCCTTAGTCGATCTTAAAATCTATACACCATAATGTTTTTTCCCTGTTCAAAACAGGGGAAAAAATGTTTTGAACAGGGAAACTATTGGTAACTTACCACCCTTCGGGTGAGGGGGGCGCAAGCAGTTTGAGATAGTGAATGGCTTCGATTGCCAAATTTCAGATAATTTGCAACCAAATTGATGGCTATGTATAATAATAATAATAATAATAATACATTTAATTTAGAGGCGCCTTTCAAAACACCCAAGGTCACCTTACAGAGCATATAGTCATCATACAATTTTTTTAAAAAAACAAGGCATTGTGGAAAAAGATAAATAAATAAAATATTTATTTATTTATTTAATATTTACAGTATAAGTGCTGCTGTGTCTTTCGACTAATTCAGTTTGGGTGAAGGTAATTTCAAGACAACAGGGCTGTACTTCTCAGAAAAAAAAGGACAATTGGTATTAAGAAGATTTTGGAAGGCTCGACATATGCAAAGCAATATTTAAATATGAGATGATTTGCAGGACCAACGTGCCATAAGTTAATGGCCAGCTGCTTTCAAGCTTTTATATACTGACATCTTAGGAAAGAGAGCAAATCGTTTCATTATTTAAAACGATTTGTGGTAACCCAAGCAGTGAGAGGCCTCAAGACTCCTTACAATTGTTCAATTAAGATTGATTTACAACCGACACGTTTTGGCAATCCTCCCACCTTTATAATGCTGCTACATCCTCGCATCGTGGTATATTGTCTGAAAGCTTCTTGTGTTCCCAAGCTGTGTCATGTGACGTCACATTTATCGGCACGTCACTGTATAATACTCATGGTAGTAGCTTTGGAAATGGCACTGGAAGCACTGGAAATAGCATTAGAAGCCATCTTTTTATATTTGTACAAAAGTACACAACAAACTAAAATATATGTTTTACTTTATAAATTATACATCCAAACATTCTAGCTTCTGTAAATGGCATCATTAGTACCAGTAACCAAAGTGGCCAACCCATTGTCCAGAATCTTTTATTAAGCTGTTGTGCTGTGGTCTGGTCACACACGTTTGCATTCTGGTCTTGATGGAAGTGCTCTTCAAACAACTAATTTATGGGTATCTCCTCTGAAACATAATTGAATAGTCTTCTTTTTCAGTTTATTGTTAATAATACTAGTTACCTATTACAATCAAACACAGACCGAGAACTTAATCATTTGATTGCAAAAGGTTAACTGATCACACGCCATGCTGAATCAGCGCTACACTCTTATCCTGTTTGTTTTTCGCTGTGTTGCTTTGTGTTCGATCTGCATGACAAAGTATTTTTGTTTGCACTAATCCTCCCCGGGTTGAAGTGTAGTAGTAAGGTCAAGTGTGATGCTGCAAAATAGAGAAATAGTAACCCACTTGCCAACCGTTTGCTCCTAGAATTCGAGTGATCAGCTACTGCAACATGATTTAAATGTTATTTAGAAAAGATAATAGTGCTTCAATATGCTACCAACTGCATTCATGCTAAATGCAGGCAACACAGCTTGGCTGATCATTAAACGTTACTCATGGGAGAGGAATAGAAGTTGGGTTAGACTGCCTAATGCAGTAGGCTGATAACAGTCATTGCTATAGATTACAAGAAACCATCCACAGTCTATAACCAGTCCCAAAAGCAATGTTTTCAATATATTGTTTTGTACTGTTCTTCGATAAAGGGTCTGTCTTGGCCTTTTTATTTTAAATGTACCAAATGTATTTGGTACATCAGTGTGTCTGCTGGAATTTCATAAATATGCAGCCGGTTTGATCACTTGTTCCCCGAAGGAGGAAAGGCACGTGAATGTAACTGTCTTTAGGTTTGGGAGGTCAATGTGTAAATGCGTCACAGGCATGAAGCCATGTTGGACTGCATACCACTCGCTCCCTGAGCCATACCCTGCCCATTTCAATGGGTCCACGTAGTGGGGATGGCACAAAGATGGAAAGCCAGCGCTGTCATTGTTGTTACATCATTGTTGTTACATCACATGGCCTGGTGCAGAGTAGCACACTCAAACACAAAAGCATTTCACACACATGCTGTGACTTGTCACAGGCATTTCCTAAAGCCAGGGGCATTTAGTTTTCACAGAGAAAATGAATAACTGAGTATAGGTGATTTTTTAATATTTATTTATTTAAAGCTAGGTTGGCAATTTTGAGAAACAAGCCAGGGCAAGCTAGATTTTAAAGGTACCCAACCCAAAAAAAACTCCCTCCGTCCCTACACAAAGTAATTTCAGTCAAAACACATGACTAGCTGGATAGCTTCAGCAATAGGTCTACCTAGCCTTTCGGAAGACTGTGGTCATGCACATTTAGGCACGTGCAGGTAGCCGACAGGGTAGATAGGTATTTTTTTTCAGGGCAAAATAAATTATATTTCTAAGACAGACTTAATACAGGCCTGTGACATCCATTGATTTATTGAGGGCTGTCGAAATATAAAGAGAATTTCAAAAACATGTGACAAAATAAAAAGCCTACCCTAGCTTTGAATGAAAGTAAACTGCAATCATTCTAGCTAAACTCTCGCTGCAATACCGCTGTTGGTTCCAAGCAACAGTGAAATTTACTGAATGTTTGTGCTCAAACTCACTAGATCATAGTCTAGATCTATCTAGACTTAAACACACACACTCGCGCGCACGCACACACCGTACCCACAGGAGACTTTATCCATGGAGCTCAGACTCGGAAGTGCTGATCCACGACTACACTAATGAATTATATACTCTTCCCCATATAAAGCGCTGTCAGAAAAGGAGAGTGTGAAGCTGCTTTGCAGGATTTAATCACCAACTTGGGACAAAACAAAGTGCTGTTTTCAAAGAAGAGTTCACCTCTAAAGGAGGGCTCTGATATAAAAGTAATTTATTTGGGTGCATTTCCGACCGGCATCCATTAGATTAGATTTGATTAAACTATATTGTAATTTGGCAGAGTTCAAGAAATTCAGTTGGCGTCTAACCAGAAGTGGAAGAAAGCAGTAAGATGCAGAGTTGGTAAAGGTAATGCGGGTTGCTTCTTGTTATTAGAGGGATTATTTTGCTCTGAATAAGATAGGAGGAGGGGAATATGAGAGACATTCAATACTTATTATTTCTGTTTATGCATCTTGCTAGGGCAGCTGATTTCAATCACATTATAGCTCCTGTTACCACATTCTTAGGCAACTCCTTTTCGCTTCCTATTTCTTGTTTCTGTTGCAACACTTTCTGCTTTCTTAACTCGGCTTTTGATCGGTTAGGTCGGTTTATTTGCATTTATTGTCAACACCCCTTGCCAAAAATTGGAACTTGAAAAGTTACACCAGCAAACAGCAAAGTTGTATAGAGAACAATATTGACTGTAGACCATTCTTGGAGGTCTAACTGCTAACATGCTTCACTTTCTCCACTACTTGTGTCCTTAGGCCAATCTTTGGCCTTGGTCATCAGTTGACTGTGGGGTCACAAACGGGAAGTAGGCCAACTGCAACCTTAAGCCATACCTGATGACGGATGAACACAGCATGCATGGTCTTATGTGACAAAAGTGTCTTATGTGAGTTAACTCTTAACCCTCCAAGCTCTTAAACAAATATAACTTAAACATATATTATTTATGTATGGACTGCAGTTGGTTCTGCAGTACAACAGTTCAGATTTCCTGGGCCTGGCTTTTAAGAGTTGAGCTGCTGTCCTCATTCCTTGACCTCGCTGTCTCCCTCTGGTTGTTCATTTTACCTGGGGCCTGAGGCCACTCTGCCCGGCTCAGTGCCCTTCTCTCTCAAACCGAGTTAATTGCGAAGGGAACAATCCTTTTGCTTTGCCATAATGCCATGATGCCATTAGGTATGAAAGCCAAGTTGTCTTTCTTCTCATTTCTTCGCATTTGGTTGTGCAGTCTCCACTCCGTATCAAATCAATACTTCTAATTCTAATGCTTGCCATCTCTAATCCGTGTTTGTGTTTTGGCAGATACTTATGCTTGTGTATTCCCAATCATAGTGTTGATAGGGAGGATTTAGCTGCGTATCTTTAAAACGTTCATGCATTTTCCTTAGATGTTGTTAGAAAATAGAAAAGTGTTCATCAGAATCGGCATGTTTTTTCAGTTTTTTTTATTTCATCCTCACATGTTGTACTGAGATGATTCGATACTGTGTGTGTGTGTGTGTGTGTGTGTGTGTGTGTGTGTGTGTGTGTGTGTGTGTGTGTGTGTGTGTGTGTGTGTGTGTGTGTGTGTGTGTGTGTGTGTGTGTGTGTGTGTGTGTGTGTGTGTGTGTGTGTGTGTGTGTGTGGGCCCGACCGATTCATCGGCCTGCCGATTTAATCTGCCGATTATAGCCTTTTTGAAAATAATCGACATCTGCCAAAAAGACGCCGATTACAACCCATTTATTTATTTTTAGAAATGTTATTGCGCTTAGTATCCTGCAGATTGCGCTCCTACTCGCCTAGCTAACTAACAACTTTATCTGGAGTAAAAAAGAGGAGATTGAATTTTACCGTACAACATGAAAGCACGCTCGCTCAGGCAGCTGCGCGCTCACCTCACCAATGTACACAAGACGCGTTGTTTGAGCATGTTGTGCCTGTTTTTCTTTAGGTCCCAGGCCATGTTAATTTGTTATACTGTAGACTCTAACGGTGAGACCATACTGCTCAGCACGCACGTGTTAGTCACTGCTCACGAGCGCAGCACATTGGGAGTTAGTTATTTATTTTACATTTTAAATTACACTAATTTTTGACTGTAAATGTATTCTAAAAAACTCAAAGGTTCTGCATTCAATTCACATATACATATTCCTCAAAAGTGTTTAAGGTATATTTAAGGTATCAAAAACTATGTTTTATATGCTTTTTTTTTTTTTTTTATCGGCCGATTAAATCGTAATCGTAATTTTTCTCTGAAAATAATCGGCATCGGCACTCAAAAATCAATATCGGTCGGGCCCTAGTGTGTGTGTGTGTGTGTGTGTGTGTGTGTGTGTGTGTGTTGATAGATCTACACATAAATTGTAAAGAAATTAAGTAGTAACGGGAAGAATGCAGAGTGCAAGATGCTGAAATACCTATGGAATAGTTAACAGGTTACTTGATATACAAGCGATAGGAGGACTTGACATGAAATGCATGTTTACAATGCATATGTGTGGATTCCCTCCCCACAGGGCAGTGATGCCTGGCATGGTGATGTTTCGGCGGCGCTGGTCAGTCGGGAGCGATGACCTGGTGCTGCCCGCACTCTTCCTCTTCCTGCTGCACTGCATCTGGTGAGTTGGACAGGTCCGCATGGCTCTGTGGGCTGTTATCCATCCACACATCGGCAGTGCATGAGGCCAGGTACACTGGGGACACGACACGCTCGGCTGAGGTGGAAATATTTTCATACGGAGCTTGAGCTTTTTATTTATTTTTTACTTTGCACCCATTTCTTATATTATTTTGTGCCTCTGACTCACACAGAAACCCACACAACAATGCCAGTCTTGATATGTTATCGCTTCCCTCACGGTTTTCATTTTTGAAGAACTTCAACCTCAGTGTGTTGATACTTTCTGCTAGAAGAACCGGGTAATATTGACATGGAAAAGAGATAAAAATAAATAAATGAACATGATCCATACATGATTCATAAATGTAACAATATAGTAGCATTCACTGCAAGTTTCCTGTCCCTTTATCAACCTCATATTGATGTATTTACATTTACATTCCTTAATTCAGCACATGTGTATATCCAAAGCGGACTCCCAAGTCAAGCTGAACAATCAGAGCTTGCAATTGATGTTGCTGTGACGGTGCTGCACAGTCAAGGTCCCAAAAGAAAGCGGAGAGCACCAGGGATTGGTATCGCTCAGAGCGTAGGTTCCGGTTCATGTTTCGGTTCTGGTTTCAGATGATTTAAATTGGCAAGCCTGACTTGAACAAGTCAGTCAATACTCCGCTGCCTTCAAAATAACCGTTCATCAGAGGCATTATGATAAAGCACTTCTAACATTGGAATCACATTTCGACTACAAAAATTCAGTACTACTCTTTTCCAACATCATTTGGTCGGTAACCTAACTAAGTACTGAAATTTGTAACCCATTCCGAGATCCAATGGAATGTTTGTTAGTTTGATGTTTGTTCTATTGTACTTCAGTAATTACACATCATCCCTAGTGTCCTGAAGCCTGTGTGTGGCTCTCCTCAGGCTGGTGGTGCTGTCTGTGGTGCTATTCGGCCTGCCGTACGGCTCGGAACAGTCCTGTACGGTGACGCTGGTGGACCATGGGCGGGGCTACCTGGGAATACTGGTCAGCTGCCTCATTTGTGAGAGTGCCATCATGTGGCTGAGCATGCGCGGCAGCATCCTGTACACGCAGCCCAGGGAAGCAGTGCAGTACGTCCTTTATATACGCCTTGGTAAGAGCTGGCCGTAAGGCCTTCACGCACACACACAAACACACACGCACGCCTACACACGGACACACATAACTTCCTTAGAGACACAATAAATGTTTTATGGTTGAATAATCAGTGGTAGGTATGAGAGAACAATAGATTATTTGTATTCGGCAACTTGGTAAGAAATGAATCCCTTGCAGATGCCGAATGCGTGATAAATGGTACTATTTGTGCCTCAAATTATTAACAGCTGCTTTATCCTACATATTGGGAGCTGCCAAACGGCTAACAGTATATTATGGATGCAGCCAATATCAAGCGTCCTTACAGTTTCATGATATGAAAAGATGGAAGCATATCCATCCTTTCCTCTCAGCTCCTTTACTTTTTCAATTAAGCCCAAAGCATTTATTCCCTCGTATTCTTGGAGCGACACAGACAAGAACTAGAATCCTATTGTTAACGGCGCATGGCCACAGATCTTGGATGTAACGGGGCGGGTTTTCTCTGTACTTTTCAGCCATTCTGGTAGTAGAGCTGGTCTATGCAGTGGTGGGCATTGCCTGGCTCGTCCAATATTACCAACCATGCTCTGATGTCACCGCCAAGAACGTGGCCCTGGGTGAGTTCACAGTAGCTTGTTTTAAAAAAAAATCAGAAATAGCCCTATCTTGTGTCACTAACTCCCCTTTTCTCAATATTTTGCTCTTACTCTTTTTTCTTTCTTTATTCCTTTCTTTCTTCTCTTTTTTCCTCCTTCCTCTCTCTCTCCCTCACTTTCTCTTCCTCTTTCTCTCTCGCTCTCTTTCCCTCTCTTTCTCTCTCTCTCTCTCTCTCTCTCTCTCTCTCTCTCTGTCTCTCTCTCTGACTGCAGGGATCGTGGCATGTAACTGGATGGTGATCTTCAGCGTATGCTTCACCCTTATGTGCACCTTTGACCCCACGGGGCGCACCTTCGTGAAGCTCAAAGCCACCCGCCGGCGCCAACGCAACCTCACCACATACACACTCAGGTACCAACTGTCCTCCTCTCTGCATCGCTACGTTACACACACACACTCGGGCACGCATACACACGTGCACGCACACACACACACACACACACATACACGTACACATTTACACATAGACATTCAGGGACAGACAGACGGGACCCCATGCCACAGCATATATTTGTGACCTCAGCCGCACCACATAGTTTGCCTCTCGGTGTTATGTGTTGCTCTCTCTCACATAGACATCGGCTGGAAGAGGGCCAGGCCAGCAGCTGGAGCAGGAGACTCAAGTTCTTCATGTGCTGCAGCAGGGCCCAAGACACGCAGTCGGTGAGTCCCAACCTATAGCTTGACTCGTTTCAATACCACCGCCAACCGTTTCGTGGAGTCGGCAAGGGTTCCATTTCATTCCTTCATCCAGAATTTGCAGAACCGTGGTTGCATTTATTATCTTTGTTTCAGTCGGTTCAGTTCTGTTTTAGTTACCCATTAAGTTTTCTTCCCTATTCTAGTCCCCCTCACACCTCATTCACTACTCAAACAGTTTACTGTGCTGTTCTTTATACTAAACATACTGTACTGTATGATACTATACCGTATTGTACTATACTATACCGTATTGTAGCATACTCTACTCAATGCACTGTATTATTTTGGGTCAATCGCCATTGATTTCCCAAATCATTTGATTCTGATTCACACCGTCGACTTCGGTTAGTGATATTTCCGATACAATACCAAACTTGTTCAACCTCAGCCCTTTATAATACTGTACTGTACTGAACACGTGTGCTGCTCTTTGTGACAGGATGCCTACTCTGAGGTGGCCAGCCTGTTTGCAGAGTTTTTCCGAGACCTGGACATTGTGCCTAGTGACATTATTGCTGGTCTGGTTTTGCTCAGGCAGAGACAGAGGTCCAAAAGATTCTCAATCCTGGACCAGGTATTTGTGTGTGTGCATGTTTGTGTGTGTGGCTTGTTCTATTACTGTCCTTTTTATCTATTCATTTGGATATAAATAACTTTCTATTTGGTTCTTGTTTCTTCCCAGGCAAATAATGACATTTTGGCCTTCCTTTCCGGAATGCCTGTCACTCGCAACACTAAATACCTTGACCTCAAAAACTCGGTGAGTTCTGTATACACTAATGGCCTGCTTACAATGCTAAAAGCAGAACGCTTATATTACCAAAGTTAGACACCGTACGGTATCGTCTTCCCACACTCTACTGGATATACGTCATACTAGTATTCATACTTGTCCTTCAACAAACAGGGCACTGTAAATGACAATCCACTGACATATTGCAATTGCAAGTAAAGACCTTGCATGTTTGCATAGATGCATTTGACAATCGGCAACTGTTCTTATTGGATATGATTTTGGAGATGACATTGACAACCCTCTCACCAACTATATGTGTGTCCGTATATAATTGCAACAAAATGTTACATTTTGGCAGCATTTATAGTTTGGTTGAAAATACATAACATGTATGCTTGTTTGCCATTCCTTCCCGTAGACGGAGATGGGCATGTACAAGGAGGTGTGCTACTACATGCTGTTTGCCCTTGCTGCATATGGCTGGCCCATGTACCTTATGAGGAAGCCTGCTTGTGGGCTGTGCCGTCTTGCCAGTTCGTGCCCGTGAGGACATGCACGCGCACAAACACAAGCATATTGTCATGGTTTCTGCATTCACACAGAATATTGCATCATCAGATCTGACACACAGCTACAGGCACTATCAATGCTTATCGAAATCTCATGACGCCTACTTTGTATACATGCCTTTATACATCTCTACTTTGAATAAAGGTTGTATTAACAATGTATGCATTCATTGTTTTCTCCACTATCAGTCTCCATCTTACATATGCGGTGTGTTCTCCAGATGTGTGGTGAATGGTTCCCGCCTGTCCCAGAGTGTGACTGGTGAGGAGGACAACTGTTGTGGTTGTAACGTCCTGGCCATCCGCAGACACTTCCTGGATAGGGAACTCAAGCAGGTCCACATTGTCTACACTTCCTGCCATGATGCTGTGAGTATGCTGGCGATTGGCCGACAGTGAAACAGAGGTCATTTAGACTCACGGTTGATTGGCTGATGGTGGATGTATAGTTGTTGGATGGATGGATAGAGGTCATTCAGAATCAGTCTTGGTGAAATGGAAGCGTTAAGGCTTAGGCTAGTTGTCAACAGATTAATTAGCCTGCCCAAAAGTGTTCTGAATGACTTTCAATTAGCTGATTCCAAAATTCTTGGCATTTTATTTATATTGTTTAGATTGGTTGAATCCAGAAACATGACATAGCCTTTATATTGTAGTGGCATAAATCTTTTGACTATAGTATTATCTCAGCCCACTCTTGATTCTCCACTAAGCCTTAATTATGTAATTTAATCATTGTGTTTGTTAAAATTTTCTTGTTCACTGTTTAGTATTATCATTTGAGTTCAACTCTATTTCTGTCTGCATTGTTTGTGAAGGTGTACGAGACGCCATTTTTTGTGGCAGTGGATCATGGCACCAAAAAGGTTGTGATCAGCATTCGAGGGACCTTAACCCCAAAGGTGAGGTTTGTGTGTGTGTGTGTGTGTGTGTGTGTGTGTGTGTGTGTTTAGTTACAAATTTTAGTGTGCATTAATAAGAGTCTTGAAATAATGATAATGGATTATACTTTTCTGTACAATTATCACATTCCTTTTACATATTAAACACCAAAATCGGACATTGAGGCAAAGTTCAAAGTGCCAAAATAATATTGACAGTGTTGTAAGTCATTTGCCATCTAAAATACACACAGAAGCACTATCGAAAGCAGCAAACAGTATTTGTTTTGTTTAATTTGGCTCATTGAAATGGCCCAGATAAGCCATTAGTCCTGGTCAGTGACATGCCCATTCTGTGTGTTTCAGGACGCCCTGACTGACTTGACTGGGGACTCTGAACGTCTTCCTGTGGAGGAGCAACAAGGAAACTGGCTGGGACACAAGGTCAGATTAGAGCTGGGCCCTGCAGTTCTCCTCTAAGTCGGTCTGATCCCATCGCAATTAAAATGAGAAATATTATTCCCCCGATCCATGGTCGTTTTTACCTGAGCGTAGAATAATTCATCTGAAAAAATACATTAATTTGACTACTGCTAATACTCTTACTAATTTCTTATTTTTTTCTTCATTCTGGTCTCAGTCTAAACCTCGTTTTTTAATTTTCTTTCTCCCAGGGGATGGTTTATTCAGCCGAATACATTAAGAAGAAGCTGGAGCAGGAAATGATCCTGTCACAAGCCTTTGGGAGGGACTTGGTAAATGACTGTTCTTCTATTCTGGACCTTCTATTACACTGTCTGTTAAAGCCAGAGGAGGCCATTTGTTTCTGAAGCATCTTTGGTTGTATTTGCTGACATTCTCTCTCGCGTGTGTGTGTGTGTGTGTGCGTGTGTGTGTGTGTGCATGTCTTTGTGCGTGTGCAGGGTAAGGGCACCATGCACTATGGTCTGGTGATAGTGGGACACTCTCTCGGTGCGGGCACCGCTGCTATCCTGTCCTTCCTGTTGCGGCCTCAGTACCCCTCCCTCCAGTGCTACTCCTACTCTCCACCTGGCGGCCTCCTCAGGTTGGTTAGTTAGTTAGTAAGTTACTTAGGTAGTTACTTGGTTACTTTGAGGCTAGTCTGGCTGAACGGAAGTGGACAGCGTCTATTGCCTAGCGTCGGATTTGGCCGCGACTCCTCCCCTTCCGGTTGCTGGCGTTCCCGTGTTGTGCTCCCCCTCAAACTCGGAAACTAGGCAGTATGGCGAGTTTTGAAGAGGACTTTGACGGCGCTGTAAAGTTGGCATGTTTGGCTCTTTCCGTCAAATTGCAAAGAACTGCAGAAGATTTGCTTACAGCATTTGCTGAGGAAGAAAGATGTTCTATTTTGCATGGACACCGCTGCTGCTTCCCGGGCTTAGCCCCGCCCTAGACGATTGTGATTGGTTTAAAGAAATAAAAACAGGCCCGCCCAGTTTCCCCACGGATAGACGGCTCGAGGTAGCGTGGCTCCAGACCATTCTACTTGCTGTAGTTTGGTCTGGCTTTGCGAGACTACTTTGAGGCCAACCAGAGATTCCAGGCACACTTGCATCTGTTTTTTTTTTTTTAAAGGGACCTATACAGACAAATGTGTCTGATGCATTGCAGTATCGTATTTGTAGTTTTTGCCAATTTACAATACCCGTCCCTAGATAATTTTTTCTCACCACAATCTTTTGTGAGTTTAATATATGAAAATTGACACTTGAGAGGGCAGGGGAGTTCATGCATGAAGCGAATACGCCTTCAGGGACAACAAGTTCCCCTCAGATGCAAATGATGACACTCTTGTGTACCAAAGACATTCTAAAAAAGGAACCAGAAGTAGTCAGAAGCCTTGGTTTGGCTTTTGTTGAAGAGCATATTGTGCTCGCAAGCTGCCGTCCTAAACAGTCCATCTGTTGTTTGTGCCATTTCCTAAAATGCGTTAACTTTTGTGTTGGGTGTAGCATACTGAAGTCTATTTTAGTTTATTATCATGGTGTTCTGCCGAGTTCTGGGCCTGAATAGACCACCTGAATTCACCCTCACCTTGCGCACCTCACACCTCTAAGGAGGACATTTCAACAGCCTCGGACACATGATGTCACTGGTTGTGTTAAAGCCTCAGATTTAACATAGGGCTGAACACTGCTTTGCAATTCAAGTTGGAAGAGCGGAATTAATATACATATAATGAGTGATAACTTAGTTAACATGGACAACGTAAGGGATAACACCATAAGTGACCTGGTTCTTCTGTAAAGTGTAATTAATCAGATAGGACATTATCCTGACATCAAACATGATCCATTTCTATACCTATAAATCCTAAGTCAAAACTTTACATTAAGCGTACATTGATTAACCATGAAATAACATTAGTTAATACAGTAATACACATTATTTCTATGATAGGGTTAGTGGGTTATGGATAGGATTAACCCTATTGAATGTATGAATTGATACCTTCGTTAAAATTAACAACATGAGTGAAAATGAACACCATTAGTATTAATTACTAGATTGTTTGTCAAGCATTAACTGTTAGTTAATTCTTATTACTGCATTAAATCATGTTCATTAATGGTATATTGTATTGGTTACTCTCTTATTGAGGTTACTCTCTTATCCCGTTCCACAGTGAGGATGCCATGGAGTACTCGAAAGACTTTGTGACATCTGTGGTGCTGGGCAAAGACCTGGTCCCAAGGTAAGCCTCTACCATTCCAATCTACCATTTTGAGAGTATGACAATGTCCTATAAAGACAAATATTGAACCCATAATTACTAACAAAAAAATTACCAAAAAACAGGAGCAACAGAATAACGATCATTCCAATGCTCCTGTGCTTCCAAAATGGAGGCGTTCTTTTCGATGTGATGTCAAGATTAACAAGCCCATTTGGGTTTTATGAGCCAGGCCCCAATAACCTTTTCTCTCCCTCAAGGATCGGCCTCTCACAGCTGGAGGGGTTCCGGCGCCACCTGCTGGAAGTCTTACAGAAAAGTAACAAGCCTAAGGTGACTTCAGTTATTATATCAGGTTCTATGTCCATCATGCTTGATAGATGTCAACATAGCTCAGCTGGTCAGTGTGGATTTGAGTGTATGATTATTCGCACAAATCAGACTTCAATCAGACAGATTATTTATCTAGTCTAGTTGCAGACAAGCTCCAAACTGGGTGAGCCAGGCCTTTTATTTTATTCCTCTTCATATTTGTTTTGAACCAATCGCGCTGGCGTTGGAGATATGGACACACAAACACAAAATTCGCACGCACTACTAAAGGTTTTCAGGTGGGAAGGCAAGCTAAAACACCAGCTTATATAAAGGGTTTCTGAAATGTTTCAAATCAACCCTGTGTAGACATTGTGTATGAATGTTGCTTATCCTTCGGTAGAATACCTCTGTAGCAAAACAGAAAACGAGGCGTCAGCCCGCCTGGGTTTTGTGTTCCACTCTAGGCTCTGTGCCGTCTCTCCCAAGAAGTTCTGCCTGAGCTCTAGCATAGTTGGACTACTGGATCCCAGATTAGTGGAGGATGTATTGCGCTCCTTGTCATAACCAAGTACCCCATCCAGCCCAGATACAGTGGTACTTGTACTTTAAATCACATGTGAATCACAAGATAAAGCTTACTACAGCATGCCTGGAGGTGTGCACGGGTTTATGGAATGCTGTATTATTATGCAATAGAATACTGCGTCATTTCTAGGTCTTTCTAGGTCAGCTCGTGAATACGATACTTTGCGTGTGTGTGTGTGTGTGTGTGTATAAATATGTCCATGTAAATATGTGTGTGCATGTATTCATGAAAAACGAAGCACACTGAGACACGGGACATGAATCATTCAGCCAGATGCCCCCTTTCAATGCCGTCTATGTGTCTCTTTTCAGTGGAGGATAATCGCGGGCGGCACCAAATGCATTCCTAAGTCCGAGCTTCCTGTCGAGGAGGATGTGGTCCAAGTCCAACCTGCTGCCCCCCCGAATAGCCGCCTCTGGCTCCACCCCAGTGACCTCAGCATCGCCCTGTCGGCCTCCACGCCTCTCTACCCCCCGGGCAGGATCATCCACGTGGTGCACAACCACCCTCCAGAAACCTGGTGAGACCGCGGGTGAAGGTGGGACAGGACTTGGCGGGGGGGGGGGGGGGGGGGGGGGATTTGGTGTGTGTTTGTGTGTGGACTATAGTGCGAAGATTCTACTTTGAGCCGGATCCACTAGTACGCGGCCATGGTTTACAATGGTTGGCCTTTTGTTTACAGGGCCACTATTAAATAACTGGAGAACACATAAAAAGTGCTGTTTAACACATAAACAGTGATAATTAAATGTCGTACCCATTTCATGCTACCATATTTCCTTCCTTCCTTCCTTATCCCGCTAGCTTTGGCCAGGAGGAGCCCACCTACTCAGCCCTGTGGGGGAACAACAAGGCCTTCGATGAGGTCATCATCTCCCCGGCCATGCTTAACGAACACATGCCTCACATGGTGATGGAGGGCCTAAACAAGGTAGGACAGACCTCCTCCTCCTCCTCCTCCTCCTCCACCTCCTTTCGTTCCTTCTTTAAACCGCGAGAAGGTGAACCGACCTCTCTGTTTTGCTATGAAGAACAACTCATTCAAGTCGATGCATTCCTGACGCCAACTCGCACTTTACCATGGAGACCATTCTTCATTAGATCCGAAGAAGCTGGATGCTTTGTCTACGCCGTTCAGTGTTGGTGATAGGTGTGTTGCCACGTGTGGGACAGGAAATATCCTCTTCGGTGTAACATCTTTCTGTTTTGTGTCAGCGTGTCTGCTTCTGATCATAATGTTTCCCAGTACGGTGTGGGGTGGTTATCCTCGGAAAGCAAATTACGTTCTTTGTTGACGCCATATTCTACTTGGGATAACATTGAACTTCCATGACCGTTCTCTGCAACAATACACCTTTTCTGTGAACTCACACTTGTAAACCTGTGACCTCATTGCTCATTCACTTGTTCTGTGGTTTTACTTTTGGTTTAATTATCTAGAACAATAATACATTGGAGCATTTTAAGATGGGTAAGAGCTTGTTATGTCACATTTTAGATTTGATTTATTATGCAGACAATGGAAAGAAACGGCCATTAAGCTCACAGGGAGACACGTGTGTCTTAAACAATTCTGTGGTCCTTCTCCTCTGTCACTGATAATTGGTATGAGGGGTGGTCATTCTGGAGACCGCATCGGTTGTTTATGGGTAAACGGTATAAGGTTTTGTTTGAACTCCTAACCCTTCCCCCATTCTTTTCTAACTGCTCCAGTAGTGAGGCATGGAGGCTGATCCGTACTGCTGGCCTTCTTTATGCTTTCTTGGTTCCCTGCAAATATATGAGTCACTGGCAGAGCATCTCTCCAGATAAGGCGCTGTATTGATTTGTTGTGTGTGTGTGTTGGCATGTGACGGAATTTGCACTTGAGGTTGCACAGAGGTGATTCTTATTCAAGTGTGAACGCTGCAATGTTGAAAGTCTGGTGTGTCATCCTCCATAGAATAGTGTGTGTGTGTGTGCCTGTGTGGGTGTGGTTGCGTGTGTGTCTGTCCCGCATATGAAATGTTCCTGTTCAACATGACTCTAATTAGGGTGTGTGTGTGTTCATGTGATTGTGCCAAGGTTATTGTTTGATGAATCCAATATTCCTACAGGTACTGGAGACGCATTGCCCTGCCCCGTCTGAGGGGGCAGACTCTGAACCATTGGAAGTGGAGGTCAAACAACCGAGCAGCACACACATCGTGCTCCCAGAGTTGAACTCTGACCTCCGTCTCGACAACACTGCCCCTCAAACAGAAAAAAATGGGGCGTGCGATCCCCCTCTCTCGGAGTCTGACGCTCCTCCTTTTACCGTCACCGTCTCTCCCCTTTCGACCCGTAGCACCAGCTCTGCCGTCAGCGAGACAGACTCGTCCAACGACCTGTCGCTCTCAAACAGCCCATTAAACACTCCTTTAGGAACGCCCCCAAGCCAGCAGCGTTCACACACGCCACAGATGGACACACCTAGGTATCCCAGGTGTATAGAGGTGGAATCCTCTATTTGATTATGCACTATGTGCCTTTTTGACGGCACAGGCATTTCATTTATCACTCCCTAAAACAGCTCTTACCAACTGTCCCAATGGGCTCAGGAATCCGTCTGCATTTGTGTAAAAAAACAACAACAGCCTGTACCCATTTCGACGTGCTTCCCTTGGGGGGGTTTACATCACTCTGTCATTGCCTAATTCTATTTTCCTGCTTGTTCAAAGCTCATTATTGCCCTGAGATGTTACAGAGTGTCATTATTCCTCCGTGCTGTGCCTTAATCCTCAGGTGCAGAGTGGTCACACGTGGCTTTAGCTTTGCTCAATTCGCGTTTGTGACATTAGCCAAGCAATAATGCACACAAGCCTTATTTGAGTTGTTGGATCTAAACAATGCCATGTTGGGAATTTTATTTGTGAAATAAGTTATGTATGGATATCATTTTATGTGCTAGGTTCTATCTTGGGATGTTATTGAGAAGCAAAGCCGTACGTTTTCTATGAGCTGATTCGTGTGGTCTTATGCATTTCATTTTAATGTTCCTTTTTTTATTTTGGATGGGGATGAATTAGATCTTCAAAGTATTTGGTGCTGTCGGTCACTGACGGCCGAGGCAGTAGGATCTAATGTTGCTCCCACTGCCAACAGGTTTTTAATGTGTTTGCTGACCTTGTTACCTAATGTTACTATCATCTCATCCGCGTATACCTTCTACTTAGGAATAGAAGCATACCTGTTGAAAGCCATATTAACTTTATTATGCCTATCGCTATCCATAGGTGTTAATATATATATTTATATATATAAATATATAAATTTACATGATGCCATTAATATAACACGCATGTTGCCATTGTGCCATTATGTCATGTTCAATTGTTGCATTTTACTTTTTGTCTGTTTACGTGTCCGTCATGTTTACCCATCCCATTCTGTGTTTACATTTGTTTCCCATTCATTAAAAATAACCACATGTATCTAACTCTGTGTCTATGTGCTGGCTATCATAACCATAACAGAACATACTATATCTATATATTTTAGTTGGAGATTGCATCGTACTAAATCCATGAGCACATCCATCATGTCATCACATTTCGATAAACTTGACTGAAACTTATCACGAAAAGCAGCTATCGGCTGAATAGCACCGTGTGTAGTGATTCATCATGCATTAACATCAACCCTAACAGTAACTGTATGATGTGAACGAATGAGTGTCATGGTCATCACCTAGTTAGTAGTCTAAATATGAATGACAAACAATGTACCAATTAATTCATCTACATTCTTCTGATTGCATGACATCTGTTTGCAACACTTCCATTATTTGATTAACCAAATATTGTTCCGTTGATCCCTTTTGAAGGGAGACCAGAGGCAGTGAACTGAAGTCATTGAAGTGTACCAGTTACACACGTAACTGGTCTTCAGCATTAGGTTATATCGACTAATAAAAACAACTATAACTCGGAGGCATCATGCTCAGCAAGTTTAATATTCAAACCACTATTGTTGACAAGTTGATCGCCCCTGATGGTTACCCCCCGTGTGTGCGTGTGTTTGTGTGAACAGGTGCTGGAGAATTACAACAAAGGAAAGACTGCTTTGCTGTCTGCAGCCAAAATCATGGTTAGCCCCACGGAAGTGGACTTAAACGCAGAGACCATCTTCATGGGTGCCTCGACAACTTCACACCAACCCACGCCGATCGGCCAGCACCGGCGGAACAGCAGTGTTCGGTTAGTAGGCTACGTGGTCTGTCCGGACGCACAGCACTCTATCATTTAACCCACAAAGATAACACCGCTTAGCACTCAATGTGACGTAATCCTATGTATAAATGTCGATTTTGCATCGCTCAGGGCTTGGTCTATTTATTTATTTTTTTAAATACTCACTCTCAATATTCCCTTTCACTTGAAGGAATGTGATTCTATCTTGGGTTTTCATTTGTCACAATCTGTTTACATTTGGATGTTTCATTCTTTTTAAAGCCTAAAAGAGTTGTCACGGTAAGCAAATTAACCAGAACATTAACTTTTCTCTATCTATGTACTTTCCTTGCATGCACGCACGCCAACGCACGATGAACGCACGCTGTCCCGCTATAGAACTCCTGTAACGTATCGTCATATCCAATTCCCTTCCAGACCACCTTGGTTCAGCCCTGCCAAATCTAGACCGTATAGTATAATTATAGTTAATGCTATCCCCTCTAGACGGTTCTCTGTAATCAGCATCAGAACCCCCTCTTTCCCTCTGTTTAACTTGTTTTCTCCCTCACGTTGTCCCTTTAGGGCTATCAACCTTTTTTGTGTTGTATTCACAAGTTGGTATTATATCCTCGCAATTCCTCTTGATGTCCGGTTCCTAGTGCTTCACATTTCCCTCCTGACTCCCACTTCTTGTGTGTTTTAAATCTCCCTTCATCCCTCGGCTTCCCCTGTTCCCCATCTCCCACCCTTCCTCCATCCTGTTCTCTCCCCCTCTAGCTCCTGTGCCCACTCCGAGCTCTCCCTTGAGGGCTTTTCTGAGTGCCCTCCCCCCCCGGCGCCCGTTGTGCTGCGGGGGGCCCGCGAGCGCCTCACCGTGGAGCTCCGGGGGGGCAAAGCCCCGCTGGCCGTCATGGAGAGCCTGTCGGACGCCGAGTCCGTGTACAGCCTGGACTCCCGGCGCTCCTCGGCCGCACTGCGGGGCTCTCCCATGCTGGCTTGCCTCCCCTTCCCCCTGGATGCCCCCATCCCCGAGGAGAACCCCTCCCTCAGCTCGCGCACCGAGCTGCTGGGGGCCGACTGCCTGTGCCCGGGCACTCCGGAGCACCTGGGCGAGTCGGGACCCTACTTCGCCTCCTTGGATTCCGTAGCCAGCCCCGAGTACGGCATGCGCCTCTCCCCCGGCACGGCGCACTACGGCGGGAACCACTGCCTAGCTCTGCGGGGTCAGGGCGCGACTCAGGCTTCTCCTCCTTCACCTCCTCTCAATGCCGGGTTCGGCGGCGGCCTCCAGGAGGACGGCTGCGCCGTGATGCCCGCCGTCTACAGTCCGAGGAGCACTCCTCCCCATCAGCCGAGTCCTGCGGCTGGCTGCAGGCCCGCAGACTCCTCAGACGGGGAGGACTGGGCCACAGAGAATGGCCAGTCGGGTGTGGAAGCGGGGCTGGCGGCGGCCTCCTCCACCCCCGATACGCAACTGTCCAATGGTAACCCGAGCCAGGCGGTGCTGGAGTTTGCCCAGTATCTGGACTCCTTGTTCAGGTTAGACGGCAGCAGCTCCCCGCCACTGGAGCTGTCCGACGGGGAGTCCGAGTCGGGCCGCGGCTCCTACCTGGAGCAAGAGGAAGGTCTGGGTGAAGGACAGTCTATGGACGATAAGCGGCTTCTGGCCAGGGCCATAGTGGAGCCCAACTTGGTTCCCAAGCCCCCTCGCACTTTTGCTGGATCCACGGACCCTTCCTCTGGCATCTCCCTGTCCCCTTCCTTCCCCCTCTCTTCGTCCGGGGAGCTCAATGACCTGTCCCCCGGTGAGGGGGCCACACACTCTCTACGAACATCTCCTCCCGGCCACTACCCTGAAGAGAATACTGTATCATCCATGGTGTGAGGAACCGCCTAAACTCCTGCCCTAACTTTATATGAGAGCATCCATCCGATATTCAAAAAGCATATCACAGAAAATGCATGCGATGGAATGCAGTCTGTCATACAAGTCATGTATCAGAGACACAACAACAGTACCAATATTGACTGATCTATAAACTCTTCATTTTTTTCAGGTGTCTTTTATGAATGCTATGTTGAGCATTTTTCACACTTTTGCAACAACTGTAAAGAACAAAATTACATTCTGCATGCCAGAGAACAGTGCTGCTTTTTGGGTGAATTATTGTAGCTTTTCATTGCCATTCCAATTCAATGCTATCTCACTCCATCAAGTGAGCATTACATAAGCATGATATTCATTCAATGACAAGACATAACTCAATTGAATTGACAACTGTGCAGGGATTTAAACAATTTAAACAATGACAACAACATCAACAACCAGACACTGTAGAAGAGGTTAGAATAGGCACACTGTTGTAGTTTATATACCGTGTACTTTTCTGGACCCTTAGCAACCTGGCTCTACATCCAGGCCTTACTTTTATTTTAATCAAGAATGTGAAACGCAAGAGAAAATGATGATCAAACAAAGGGAGGATGATGGAAAATATGCCTCAGGTTTACCGGGAATCGTCTTGTGGGACGAAAAGAAGTGTTCTTTATTGATGAAAATTCATGTGTCTTAAAATATTGATAGATGAGATATTGAAAGATGTTATTCAGATCTTTTGATTCTTTCAGTTTTGCCATTTGTGGTGCATGATGTTCTTTTTGAAAGTGTTACTAAGCCACTTAACAATTCACATTTGGATCATCTCGCACATCTCCAAATGCTTTATTTGCCCCTTTGCCAAAAAATAATGCAATGTATTGCCAAATGTATTTATGAGATGTAATATTATGTATGAATGTGAATATTGTTCAAGTTAGGTAGACGGCATTCAAGCTGAGCCCACAGGAGAGGAGGATTTACACCACACGTTATCTGCCTCTTCACCGGTCTATTGTTTTTTCTCGTGCCCATCGTGTGATGTAGCCGCCCCATAGAAAAGGATATCCTGACCTTGTCTCACTGCCATGGCTCCAATTCCAGAGACTGGAAACCCATCCTGTATCTCCAGTTCTCAACATCTAACTGACAAGCATCTTAACTACCACACTGTTGTTGTTGTTTTTTGATGCAGTTGTATTTTTTAAAGTATGTTTTGATGGGTCCCACTGGTGATCAGAGAAGCAGGTAAACTCACTCAAGTCGGTTCTACCTATCAGGTCAAGGTCAAAGTCAAGGCGCTATTGGTAAATGACTGCCTGTCTGAAACACAAACTGAATGAGGGATTTACTAAGAGGCTGGTTCACCAGGCATTTACCTGTGAGTGAAGCATCCTGGGAGATGTTGTGTAGTGGTGGAGGTTGTGTAGAGAGTGTTATTTCTTGTCAAGGTGCTAGCTCTTGACGCATTTACTTCCCTTTAAAAATGGTTCAACACAAGCAACCTTGGGTGTCTGACCGGAGAATACATATTGGTCTGCTCTATGGCATACGATCTTCCATATCATTTAAATGATTGGTTCGCAGTTTGCGTTATTTATTATCATGAATGTCATCATCTTTATTGCTGTTAGATGGAATATTATACTTATATTACTTTTTTGCAACAGGTTGGATTTATCTTCTGTAAGTGTTATTTCAGGGAGTTATGGGGATTTTCTTTTGTACGATTTACACAGGAATAAAAAACGATCAATGTGGATTTTATTTTGTTTGGTTCCAATTGAAAAGTATGAGACGTGTCAATGCATGGCCATATTTTTATTTGTTTTTATCAAGTCAAGGTGGCGACAATGCTCTATAATTAAAGCCACCTCACAGTGAGCTATATTATATTCAGTTATACACACCAACAAAGCAGTATCAGGTAGTTGCGCTGTTAGGAACTGGATTGTGGGAAGACGAAGCAGCCATGTTCTTACCAGTTTACGGACACCAAATGTATTCATTGTGTCGGCTCCAGTAATCACAAGATGTCACTTTTGTACAATAGCTTTGCTTTCTGGAGTCACAAGCCAAGCATTACTGAAAGAAAACCCTACTGTATAGTACATCCTCACAAAGACATGCACAGCACTGTCTGTTTTTGTGTAATTATTTATGCAGATCTCTACTTAAAAAAAGAAATTCCAAATATAATAATCTAGGAAATCACTGTATTAAGAGGAAGAGATATATTATAATCTATATCAATATTGACATATAAAGTTTATAGAAAAAAAGAATATATTTAGACAGAACTGTAACAGATCAAACTATTGGCAGAATTTAATAGATTAGGAAATTGGTCTGTATTTAAAGTATTCAGAATAATTCAACTCTGTCTTGTCCATGTTTACTTGGTTTGCTTCCCTCCCCTCCTTCCCCAGAATCAGAATGTTTCTAATCTTTCCCTTCCCTCCCTACCCCAGAATCAGAATGTATCTAATCCCTCCCTACCCCAGAATCAGAATGTTTCTAATCCTTCCCTTTCACTGCCCTGCCTGTAACGGAATAAAGCAAAACCAACTACCAAGACTCATCTGTCTCTGCGATCGTCATGTTTGTTCGAAGTGAAGTCTTTTTTAATGTTTTTATTTATTTTTTATTTTAGAATTTGCACAACCAGATTATTTAAGATTGTCAACCTCTTGTTTTGTGTCAAACCATTAGTTTCATCCATCAATTTTGCCTACACTTTGCACTAATTCAAGAGGTGCTTCAAGATAACCTACAAACTGAATATAACATGGCTGAATGCTTAGTCCTTTGATTCTTAAACTTGTTTCCTTCATGACAAACCATATGGTATAGTTCATCCATCCTCCTCAGCTGTGAAAATGTCATGGTTGAAGTATAGCATATTATTGAAATGAAGGAAAAAGTCCTCAAAAGGGACATAGCTTGAGGGTGTGGTCTTAATCCATAGCAAGGCAGCAAAAAAAAACTTGTTTTAAAGAGTATGTTTTTGAATGTGATGTAGGTAGGCTACCATGGAGCTTGTCACGTTCCTGTTGTCCGCCAGGGGTCTTCGTGTTATTCTCTCTAGCAGAATCACATTATGCTTGCAGTAAGAAGAAGAGTGGGACTTCCGCTGAGAAACACCGTTAGCAATCTTCATAATCCTTGCAATGATTTTTTTTCTGTTCATGAGATTGCTATGAATTGACACCGACATTTATCGACAGTTATCCTGTCAAACGTGGAAGGTATGTGAAAACGTATTTTGATAACAGTCCTTGCTTTAATGTTAAACGGTCCCCCAAAAAACACTAACCCGAACAGCTGTTATTAGCAAGCTAGGAAGGCAGTCGATCACAATAGCAAATCACTGTTTTGCCAATTCAAAAACTTTTTGGGAGGAAATTATATATTCGCAGTTGTATTACTTGTACTCGTACCCATAGCTTTTAGCCTTCACCTGACTCGCGGATTGGCTGATAACTTCCTACTATTGTTGTCGCACTGTTGGATGAGTCACATATCAATCAGCTTTACTCGTATACAATTGAAGTGTGGGTATATTTGTGTCTGTCTGTAGGTGTGGGTGTTGATGTGTTATACATATAGTGGCAAATTCAATAGGCTACATGTACGTACAACTAACCGTTTTGTTTGTTTGCTATGTATAGTTGGCTGGGATTTATCCGAGTGAGGGATGTGTGCCTCTGGAAAGTATAGCTCGCGGGGTCCGGCTCTCATCCCACGGATGAAGACCAAGCACCGCATATACTACATTACCCTGTTCTCTGTGGTCCTGCTGGGACTCATCGCCACAGGGATGTTCCAGTTTTGGCCGCACTCCATTGAGTCTACGGCCGACTGGACCTTGGACAAACGCAGTGTCCACGATGCACCATTGGTGCGCCTCCCTGTGTCTAGTCCAATACCCGAAAGGGGGGACCTCAGTTGTCGTATGCATACTTGTTTTGATGTTTACAGATGTGGCTACAACCCTAAGAACCGAATCAAGGTAATTATTCCCTCTATAAATGCCTACAGCCCTTTTGTATTGGGGTGTAAATGTAATGTGTCCTATTACACCTCTGTGATAAACGCCAATAAGGGCTTTATCACATTAGTGTAGTAGTAGTAGAATGGCCAAACACAGATTTATCTCTTGACATTAACTAAGGTCACTGGCATGCCCATAATCCTCGTAATACTTGAGCTACAACTGTTGGGGTTCAACGTTAACATTTGCCCAGTCCATTGGCCTTAATACATTTTTACTTTCTTTCACTCAAAGTTGTAGGTAGAAAATAACGTATTAACTTGTCCTGTTTCATCATTTCTTAAAAAAAAATAAAAAAGCCTAAAATAACAATGGCCTTCATGTATCCCATTTCTAGCGCCGTCCCGATCGGAACAGTGACTTTAAGAAAGTTGTACTGTCCGGGTGTTACTTTTTAGGCCCAGGCGATCAGGCACCCCATATTGTTTCAACATTTCTGCCTTCGTCGAAATTTTTTACACCTACACCAATGTGATAAAGGCCTAATGCTTAGTGTCTTACCTTTGATGTCCTCCTATTCATAGATGTATTGTTTACATGTTTGTCCTGAAGGTGTACATCTACCCGCTCCAGAGGTTAGTGGACGAGGTGGGCGTGCCCATTAGTAGCACGGGTCTATCCAGGGAGTATAACGACCTGCTCAGTGCCATCTCTGACAGCGACTTTTACACTGACGACGTGACCAGAGCCTGCCTCTTTGTGCCGTCTATCGATGTGCTGAACCAGAACTCCCTGCGCATCAGAGAGACTGCCCAGGCCTTGGCCATTCTGCCTAGGTAAACCAATCAAAACCTTTTCCTGAATGTCAGGATATCATTGTAATGTATCTTGCGTTTATTTGCCTGCAGAGTAAAAGGCCGGAAATATGTGCGGACAATTGTAGTTCAAATTCAAATTCTTTGTCTTTTATTATGTGTTTGTTAGATGGGACAGGGGAATGAATCACCTGCTCTTCAACATGTTACCCGGAGGGCCTCCAGACTACAACACAGCCTTGGATGTGCCCAGGGACAGGTGACTCCTGAAGCCCACCAAAAGTTATGGATCTTTAATAACTTGATGAAAGCGTGCCTGATAGGCTAGCCAGCGGTTTACATCTACACAAAAAAACAGCTGGGATTTTAGACAAGCGCTGCAGTTTCTATTTAAAACACTAGATGGAAGCACCCCATTAAGATGCCTCTCACACGATTTCCAGATGTTGATATAAAAAACACACATTGCCATAGGTTGAGCATGTGTTTATTCTTTGTTTTACATCTTAAATAATTGTAAATATTATTGAAAGATGATCGATATTATTTGATAAAGATTCTTGTCCTGGATTGAATGATTATAACTCGTTTTAAAACTGACTTTGATTTTAACTGCATTATTTCTCTCATATTGTCCCAAGAATCTACAAAATTCATTAATCAATTTTATATAAAAAATGTACGGTAATTTATAAATCAATAGTGAAATGTGGAACAAACAAAACGTTACATCGAGCTGCTTGTAACTCTTTCAAATTTGATATGAGGTGCATTATACAATTGCATTATACAATATATGAGGTGCATTTTACATCCCGGCTACATGTGTATCATTATGGATGTTTTTGTATCATTGTCTCGCTGTGTGCAGTATCGTCGGCCAGGATGTATTTGTATTGGCTGGTCATTTGGAGAGGAAAAGTTGGCTTTGACAAACACCCCAGATGATAAGCACTTAGGTGGGAGCTATAGGGAATTTCCTTGGCTCAAGCAGCTGTGCTCTGTTTTCTGCCGAGCCTTATCGGTACCAGGTGTGTGACATGAAGTGTGTGTCTGACCATCTATGCACTAGGTCCAGGTGGGACGGATTCCAAAATGGGCTTGTTGACCTGTACTACATTTGACTCACATAGTCGCTTGCTTGGTGTGGGAAAATGGATCTCTAATGATATATCTGTGTGAAACCACGAATAGGCTGAGGACAGGATAACACTTTCACCATCAATATTACTCAAGAGTCTTGTGTACACAATATTATAATGCCTAATGTATTACTTTGCTTTTTCGTAAAGTTTTTTTTGTATTAATAACGTGTAATTCAGCTATATACATAAACATGAGCTAAATGTGTATAGTATATAAACATGATGTGGAAGTGCATGCAAGCCGTGTTTGTTTGTGTTTCAGAGCACTGCTAGCCGGTGGGGGATTCTCCACATGGACCTACAGACAAGGCTATGATGTCAGCATCCCCGTGTACAGCCCCCTGTCTGCAGATGTGGAGCTGCCTGAACGACAGCCGGGGTGAACACACACACACACACACACACACACACACACACACACACACACACACACACACACACACACACACACACACACACACACTTTTAACTAGATATCATTAGTTAGACTTCTTTTTTGGTCTGGTTATCCTCATGGATTATTCCTCAAAGCAAACCAAATGTCACGTCTTTTAACTGAATGACACTGACCCAAGGTTTGGCCTGCCCTCGTCCCCGCTATGCCCCCCGCCCCAACCAGGCCACGCCGCTACTTCATCCTGTCCTCCCAGACGGCCATCCACAGGGAGTACCGCGGGGAGCTGGAGCGCCTGAAGGAGGAGAACGGCGAGGCGCTGCTCCTGCTGGACAAGTGCAGCAACCTCTCCCAGGGGGCGGCCTCCGTACGCAAGCGCTGCTACAAGAGCCAGGTGTACGACTACCCGCAGGTCCTCCAGGTGCGCCCACACTTCTTGGTTGCTTCTCGTCCAGAAGCTCTAGAATAGGGTTATAATCACAGCATAAGCATCACAATGACGGCTTTGAATGCGCGTGACACCGTGTGAAACCCTCCTTTTTATAAAGCACGGTTTGTTATATAAAATACAGGAACGTGTACAGAGGGGTCCCAAATCTGTCCCTTGAAGGACCTGTCCTATCTGTGCAGGAGGCGTCGTTCTGTCTCTCTTGAAGGACCTGTCTTCCGCTTTGTGAAGACGGCCTCGTTCTGTCTCTCTTGAAGGACCTGTCCTTCTCCTCTTTGTGAAGACGGCCTCGTTCTGTCTCTCTTGAATGACCTGTCCTTCTCCTCTTTGTGAAGACGGCCTCGTTCTGTCTCTCTTGAATGACCTGTCCTTCTCCTCTTTGTGAAGACGGCCTCGTTCTGTCTCTCTTGAATGACCTGTCCTTCTCCTCTTTGTGAAGGAGTCCTCGTTCTGTGTGGTTCTGCGCGGGGCTAGGCTTGGCCAAGCGACCCTCAGTGACGTACTGCAGGCCGGCTGTGTTCCCGTCGTCTTGGCTGACTCCTACATCCTGCCCTTCTCAGAGGTCCTGGACTGGAAGAGGTATTTACTCCTTCCAACCCAAAGCATCTGACGCTCAACACTGCATTTCCTTGATCTGTTGATTGTCTTGGTTACTTTGCACTGCGCAATAATTTGTCTGTTTTGAAAATTTCCTCCAATAGGGCATCAGTGGTTATTCCAGAAGAGAAATTGCCTGAAATGTACACCATTCTGAAGAGCATTCCTCACAGACAGGTGGAAGAGATGCAGAGACAGGTACAACTCAAACCTAAGCAAACACATAAAGAATGGAATATTTTGCTTAGAATCAATTACGATTTAACATTTAAGGGTTTGTCTCTGGATGTGCTATTTCATCAAAAACTAGCATAGACACTTTCAGATCCTCACACTTGCTTTTCACAAAGCTTTAGAAGGTATAATACTATTGTAGATGGCCAATCTAGACAGGTCATTTGATGGAAAACACACTTTCCTTATTTGAGAACCTAAATTTCCTCTACATATTTGTTCATCTAGATTAGACGCCTATTTGGACGTCCCTTTTGGATTTTCAAAAAAGAATTCTCACTATCTCCTTCTATTCAAAAGTAACATTGAGCCACTTTAAACGGCAGTGAAATCCCTCATATGAGAGAAGTGTATCGGTTCAAGCTGTTTCTCATTTGCCTTGTATCAACGCTGGTCCATTTACCAATTATGCTGGCCAAACACACATCGTAAGCCCACGGCTATTAGGCGATCTTGGGGTTAGATTACTCCAGACAGGGCTCCAAGACCTCCTTGGGGAGACTGTATGCTTACGGCTACATTTGCAGCATGAAGCTGATGTGTCCATCAACTGCTCCCACTGGTGTTAACTCTTATCTTCCGAGTATGAAGCTGGCACATGCGTGGTTTTCTATTTAAAAATGTGTTACCACAACTTTTAGAGGTAGATGGATGTGCCATTGATGAGGGAAAAACCTGTCTTGCATAAATTCCCTTTTTAAACACTACATTTAGTCTTTAACTGGCAAATCGTTTTTTTCAGTATACTGTGAAATCAATCAATTTGTATGTAACAAAGGTATTATTAAATTGTATGCGTCATCTAAAAACTGCATTGCAAGAAAATTGCCTGCAAGAAACTGTTCAAGGATGTTTGGTGTGCCAAGTTGGCCAAAGACACATTGTCAGACACATTGTCAGACACATTGTCAGACACATTGTCAGAATTCAGAATTAACTAAATGATCCAAAGATTGGAGTCAACACAGTTCAGGAACTAGGATAAATGGACGCCATTTATAAAGAATACCAACTGCTCTGAACCTAACATGTTTTGTATTGGCATATGCTTTGAGTTATCTCTGCCCATGCCTGCAGCACCAACAACGTCCATCATGCAGCTCGGTGGCATGGAACTTTATATATCAAACAAGTTCCTTCTTGGATTGTTGCAGCACTCTGCTTTAGGTTGCGAATGAAGCGTTGCTTCGTTGTAGATGGTCCGTTATTTGAAAGTTAAAGACATGAATATGTTTATGATTGTTTTAAAGCAGGATTTGTCATATTGAGAACATGCGTGTTGAGAAACTCAACACGACACAAACTCAAGTCCCTGCTCTAAGGAGGTTTACTGTGAAGCAATATTTGATGGTTGGCCATTTATATTTTTCCTGACATTGCATTCCTGCAGCCTTTTTGGTGGATTTAAGGACTGAGGATGCATTAAAAGCTTAAAGTTTCCTTCAAAGTGAAAACTTTTAGTTTTGGCTGTGGAGGGAAACAGCGCACACATACTCCAAAAGTGATTTCAAATTGGGCAGTGTGTCATCTTTCACTTTCTGATGACTCGTAATCATTCATTTCAATTTATATTGCTCCCAACCTCCGGTCGCATTGCACATCCACTGCTTCTAGTTTGTGCATTCTATTTGCCCTTGAAGGAAGAACTATTTTATGTAGGATGACATAAATTATGCCTATATTTAGCTAAGAGGAAAGGTGCCTGGCTAAACTATGAGTGTGCGGTTGGTGTGGGCCCCTGAAGTGGTCATTCTGTGTGGACTTGATCTATGTGGGCCTCCTTTGGGACCTGTACTTTAGAGGGCCCCAGCTGGCAGGATGAGGTGGGAGAGAAGGGCACATTTAGTCAGAGGTTTGTTTCATTGTGAATGGATGGAGTGACTTGAAGAGCCACTTTGTCTGCCTATGCCTGCGCACATCTGGATTCAGGAGTGCACAACACTGCTTAAACCATATTATTGGGTATAATATTTATCATTATTGCCCAAAAGGATGAGTGAGGGGATGAGGTTGATGGGATATGTTATCCAAGAATGGCATCTCGACGTTCCCTGGTTTTAAAGGTCATTCATTTCATTTCTTTGTAACTATTTGAGTGTACAGCTCAGTGAGAACCAGTCGAAATCGACTGGTATTTATTTAGTTCCAGCAGGGAATCATTCCTAGTTTCCGAACATTGTTATTGTTGTTTCCCCAAATGTATTTCATGTGTTATTTACATTGACTGACCAAAAGAGGGTTCAACAGCCGGCGCTTTGCCCCCAGGCCCTTTCCACTTTTCCACAGTGGATGACTTTGTTCTTTGTATAAAGATAGACGTCGCTTTGGGCTTCTCTGAAAGGAGTGAAAGCCATTCACTTTTTGCAAATCAATAAGTCTTCTCCCGAGTGGGCGACAGGCAACCCCTCCCATGTTCGGTTTGAGGAGATTAATGTCATCTTAATAATGCCTTGAGGGAATTTGTTATGCATTCCAATATTATCTAAACTCAGACCTTTCTGACCTCTGATGAGCAATTGAAGAACTCGGGGGGCAAAAGATCCTCAAAAGAAGCACTTTGGAGCGGTATGACATCAGAGCGGTATGATTCTTTGTACACGCTGAGATTACAGTCTTAATGTGCGTCTGAAGGCCATTGTGCAAACACCTTTCTTGAAGTGGCCTCTGATCAACGTTAATAGACAACAGCTAAATGTTCCCAACTAAATGGGGACGTGGTGACATTGATCACGTCTTAATTCGATCCATCATGCTTGTTAAACTGACCGCACAAGTCAAGAGGTCATTGGGCACAACAAAGATGACCGCTTGGCCACTGCCTGTGAACGGCAGCTTGAATTTGAGCATGTCGTTTTCAATCTCGAGTTGACGTTTTGACGTTGATTACTTTGTCATACATTGTAAAGGCTATGTGTTAAAACTGGATGTTTGTTCACAGGGTTTAAAGGAGGCCTCTGAGGCCCTGTGCTTACCACGGGGTCCCGTGAGTCTTGTATGGGTCAGACTCCTGCTGCTCAATACATGCAAGCCTTTTATCACATCAGTCATGCCCGTGTCAACAGGTTTTGCCCCATATAATGACAAGTTGCCGTATTGGAGTTTTGTCATTGCGCGGTTGGCAGGTTGCTCTGATCTACTACTGTGGGTACAGACTGAGAGAGCTGACCGCACAAATCCAACCACAGTACTCGATAATTCACATGTGGAATTCACATCCAAAAATGTACAGAAATTGCCACACTGAACGCTCCCTGCATTCATCTGTCAGTATTTTCATTCGTCCATCCGTTCAAATTGTCCATTTATTTGGGCACACCTTTTTGAAAGATGGAATCGGTGAAACTTAATCGTATCTCCCCAATTTGTCGCAAGAAAGCACTGTTGACTGGCTTGGGTAGATGAAATGAAGTCCTCTGCTGCTGTCAGTGTTCTCCTCCGCACCCACAGCCCTGTCTCTTCCCCCCTCATAAAAATTCCTGCAGGCGCTAGCCAGGGGAGGTGTGGCGGGGGGGGGGGGGGGGAAGGGTAACAGTTTGCCTGAAAGACTTTGTGCCTCCTCCCCAGTCGGAAAGCAAACTTTTATCACTCGCTGATTTATGAGCCGCCCGGTTCCCCCTATCTCAAGGGATTGGAAAGACCTCTTGAATTCTCTCCACCCACACTCTAACACACACAGAAACAAATGATGAAAAAAATCGAGATAATCTCGGAAAGAACTGTGCGCTAACCAGCTGAGATAGGGTCGGCTTTGGGGATTGCGTTCAGAGCTGTGTGGGAATGGGTGTGGGGGCCGTCTGACAATTTCCAGAGCAGTCAGTAGAGTAAAATATGGGGGCATGTGACGAGAGGAAAAAAATTGAGGCACTTGTTTCACAGTTACTGTCTGGTACACTAACAGTCAAGCACCTGAAATGTATGTACAGTCACGCACTTACGAAGTGGTGGTGCAACCAAATTGAATTTACTGCTTTTTGATACTAACTTGTGGTTGCTAAGGGACTTTGAATGGTAACAAACTTATGCATAGGTGGTTTATCCCAGTCAAGGTGCTCCAGATACTGTTGAGCTGCGGCCTTTGAGCCAGGTCTGCACGGTGTTACATGGTGACTGACTATAGGTCGGTCTAAATCCCTACATTTTACATGGAACCACAGGACAGGCTGTGTCCTCATCCTGTCTGGCTCCCAGCGTCTCCTAGCAGGGGATGCAGTAGTTTGACGCTTCGTTAACCCTCAGATGCTCCTCTGCGCTCTCCGCTGTCCCTTGAAGTGTTTTAATAGAGCGGTTCTCTGGAGACCGGACCTGCTTGTAACAGGAGCCTCACACTGACAAATGACACGTTGATGTTTTTACGGCCAGGCTCACAACCACACAGGCGGCCTCGGCGTTGATGAGGGACAACTCTGCTGATTTGAATTAATTTGTCGCCTTCACAATGTGCTCAATTATACAGCAAAAAGGCCTTATTCCTTTTGGATGGTGCAAATAAAATAAATGTATAATAAAGTAATGAATTGTATTCGTCCAATAAAAACAAATTAATAATATTGCTGATGTTATCGGCTCTGGTGACGTTAAACGGTTGACTGATAAATGATAATTCAAATTAAGGCTTCACTCAACCATATGCCATGCGGGAGCTTTAGGTGTGCATTCCATTGTTAATCTTGTGTGCAGATTCCTCTCTCTAGCCTTAATGATTTGGTTTACATGGTAATCTGTTAGGGGTGTAACGGTACACAGAAGTCACGGTTCGGTACGTACCTCGGTTTTGAAGTCACGGTACGGTACAAGACGCTACGGTTCATAGGGGAACATTTGAAAAAAACGCTTGTTTGTCAAAAATGGAGAAAGGCAGTAGATCAGCGGCAATGAAAACGAAAATAAACTTGGTTATGGCATTTGCATTTCTAAATTCCCAGACAGGGGTTGTTGAAATAGTGTCGTGAGCTGGGTTTGAACAGCTAGTTATTTATTTTTTTACAGCAACGGTGATAGTAACACCTGGATGGTGCCTTTTCAAATGTGGGTGCATGTTTAAGGGCTGTACGTAGACACAGAGAGCCCTCTCCGTAGCCGGAGAGCCTGTCGGAGACCCTCTCCGTAGCTTACGTGCGTATCCAATATTTTTTAATTATCCGTTGACGCAACGGAGACGGCAATGGCTGTGCTTGGTCCTCTAACAAAATCATTTCTGGAATCACTTCTCCGGTTTGACTTTGCACCTTATTTCCTTTGTAAATTGTTTACTTTGCACATTAAGGACCAATAAAACACCAAATAAGATTTGAAAAGCTTTAGAGGTTTACTTACAACACTACTTACATGATTTGTAGTCAAGATATAAGATCGATCGGGCAGCGAATTGCCTACATCCCGACGGAGAACTGCGAATGCTCGAGGGGCCTCTGTAGTTACGGAGTCGGATTACGGAGTCGGAGACGTATACTTTTGCTCAACAGTTCGGGGGGGAACTCTGACTTCAAATTTTTTATTCCGCATCGCAAAACAAGCCTTTACATTCGCCATATTAACGCTATGTACGCCACATTTACGCACCGCGGTCCACCTCTGTAACCACCCAAAAGTGCCTTTACCGTGACCGTTTGGTACAAATACGTGTATCGTTACACCTCTATATCTGTTTTCTTTTCTCAGGCTCGATGGTTCTGGGATGCCTACTTCAGCTCCATGAAGGCCATTGGCATGACAACCCTTCAGATCATCAACGACCGCATCTATCCGTATGCTGCGCACACGTACGAACAGTGGAACAACCCACCTGTGGTGGTAAGTGTACCTGAAGCTGGGATGTTATAATAGCTTCATAGTATTTGACTGGATGTGGCTGTGTAGCATTCGTGGTGTGGTTGATGTTTTCGATACAGAGTTTGTGAAACTAAATTGCCCCCAACTGACGCAGCCTTTCAAGGTGGGATTGTTTTACACACCTTGGTTTTGTCAAATATTTGATGCCTTGAATGTTAAAACAAGAATTCAAGGCAGCCCTTTATGAAGTTAATATATTTCCTTATAACAGGGATGTTGGGAAATGTTGAAAAAGAGGAGGCCTTAAGTTTCTTCTGGGCTATCCTACACTGGCCTCCTTCTTTAAAACCTTTTTTTTTTTTTTTTTAAGATTTTTATTCCAAGTCTACTACATTGCCACATTCTGTGGCATTGCCACCTATCCGGGAAGCCTCTTCCAAAACGAGACCCAGCATTTATCTTTTCAAGCTGTATGGAATACTTCCGAGAGCTCCATATTAATTTGCGGTGGACGGCGAAGGGTTCCATTTCCGAGACTCAAGTCCCCCATCTCGCCCCTCTAAATAGAGCCTTAACCATATGGATGCCCCGCACGGCAGCGTTTGACGCACGGTGCCCCCCCGCCGCCCTGTGCCCTGCGCTCAGGCTAACTGGGTGCCAGTGAATAGCAGCGTGAGAGTGGCTCTGGTCCCCCTCTCCCAGGGAGCCACGCATGCGATGCTGAGCTAGGTCGGTGAACGCCCAGCTCCAGCTCGTCGGCAGCAGTCAGTTCTTGTCAGCAGTTCTGCGCGAGGATTGTGCCTCCAGTGTGGTGAAAAATAAGTTCCTGCATGTCTGAGTCATGCTTTGTGTGTGTGTGTGTGTGTGTGTGTGTGTGTGTGTGTGTGTGTGTGTGTGTGTGTGTGTGTGTGTGTGTGTGTGTGTGTGTGTGTGTGTGTGTGTGTGTGTGTGTGTGTGTGTGTGTGTGTGTGCGTGTGTGCAGCATCCCTGTGGTTGAGGGAGTGTGAGGCTGCAGACATCCAGGCTGAGGGCCCATCTCTCAGGAGTTGTTAATCAGTTTGAGGGGTTGCGCCTCCTACAGAGGCAGTGGCGGCGCATGCATAATGGTGCCTGTGCATATGTTCAATTAATGTGTGTTTACCCATTGGAAGTCAACTTCAGCCAGACTCCAGCGTTGTTGAGTAAACCCAAGGCGCCTACCTAAGGTTTTGCATGGTTTAAACAATGCCATTGCTGGAAACACAATGCGATTGATGGGTATATCCTAGGACCCCTGTGCCATAGACTCCTTACAGGATCAATTAGGATTATAAGCAGACGACTTCTTAGCGACTTGAGTCCGCCTCCTTTTAAAGGGTAGCTGAATCAACAGCTATTCGAACGTTAGAATTGACATTGGCCACCGCTGTCAGAAGGTTCGGTCCGTGCATCCATCCCCAATCGGCTGTCCATCAGCACCACACAGGCCTCTGGGTCTGTGCTGCAGCCACAGGAGACTAATTGTGGCAGGGTTCAGAGCACTGGCCGTTTGGGCTTTCAAAAGAGAGATGAAGTGCTTTCTCCATGGATTCAGCGGACAGACGGTGAGAAGAACTTGAACTAAGCACTAAATAAATCAGGCAGCGTTGGGTTGTTTTTTTTCTCCCGAAGTTTCGGGGATAGTAATTGAGAACACATTTCCCAGGATTGCTAGTGCATTTCAAGGGGGCTGTCAAGAGCAAGGGGACAGGCTGTCTTTTGTTTTTGAGCTTGGAATGTAGATAGTAAGCGGAGCTCAAACGTTTTTTAAATGACTTTGAATCCAGGCAACTTGCCTAACATTTTGCAAAATATGGGCAAAACCCAGCACAGGTCTTTTATTTTTTTGTCTCTTGTGAGCATTATTCTTTTCTGTTGCTCTTTTTGCCCGGTAAGCAAGGAATGGTCTTAGCTAAACTTCTATATGTGTGTGTTTCATCTTGGTGCCCTATATCAGCGAAAAAAAACTCTGCTTCTTTTAATAGAATCTGCTTTGCGTTTGAACCAAGAGTTGTAACAAGCGCACTTAACAAATTTAAGACCCACTATGACACTTTGAAACATGGCCTTCTTTTCATCTCATTTATGTAGTCCTGACAAATGACTTAAGTGGTCTCAAGCACTTTTTTGGCACGTATGTGTTGCCCATGTACGTTTAATTATTCCCCCCCCCCAACTTGGCTCGTGTGACAATGTCAGAACGACCACAAGGAAATTTCCACTTTCCAGTAAAGCAAGTTTTTATTAGTGCAAGGAGCCACTGATGTGGAGAATAACATCGAGGCTGGTGTCACTGCTGACAGACTTGCACCGACGCCAGTGGAAGGAGCCACTCAAACCACTGGCTCGTGTTTGCGGGCACCTGGGGATAAAGCAGCAACGTGCAATCGGCACACTTCAAGAAGGCCACAGATTTAAAGTGTCGGATCTGCACTCTCTCCATCCCACGCAGACATGGTGCAAAGCCGCCGGCCTGGAACACATGGGGTGGGGGCGGGGAGGGCAAAACTTTCATGGGCTCCGATAAAGGGAACTATTTCATGGCGCTAAACTTGCGTCTTCCAGTGTTTCGTGTAGAGGCTATGACAAAATGTGTTTCAAAATATTGTTTGTTGGTTAACGGTTAATATCATTTGGGTTAAAAAACGGTATCTACTGGATGATTGTGTAGCCTCAATAATTGATGACGAAATCATTGAACCTCCATTATTTCAAGTCTTGGAAGGTTTTACTTGATCTTCTTCTTCAACGACTACAGTTTTAGAATAGCATCCACTGTGATACTACTACGATTGCCTGTGCTGAACGTCCTGTTTTTCTTGTGGTTTTCCCGTAGAAGTGGTCCAGTGTCAACAGCCCCCTGTTCCTGCCCCTCATCCCTCCACGCTCCCCGGGCTTCACAGCAGTGGTGCTGACCTACGACCGCATCGAGAGCCTGTTCCGGGTCATCACGGAGATCTCCAAGGTGCCCAGCTTGGCCAAGCTACTGGTGGTGTGGAACAACCAGAACAAGAGTCCTCCTGAAGGTGAGGCCCTTGTCAGCTCCTATGCATTGTGTCTTTCTACACCACTGCTTCATTAGCCATTCTTTAGTTGGTGCTCTCTCAGACGTTGAATGTGCTGTTACTGGGCGCTCTACCATCGACCTTGGCACCATGCTAGTTGGTCCTCCTAGCAGAGTGCCTGCTCTGCTAAGGTGAACTCCGGGCTGCTGGCGAGGTGAATGTCCTGGCACTGTAAACCGGCCACTCTGCCAGGGGTGGCGATTGGAAACAATGATTAGGAAAGAATCTGGATCGATGGGACGAGTCAAGAATAATTTGCAACAGGGATTTCCCCTGTCCCAGTGTACTTCGGCGGTTGACTGGGCCACTAAAACATCCCTGTCGTACAATATATTCCGAAATGCGACACCCCGGAGTGGTTTCTTCCAACTATGATTACATATTCGTAACTTTTTATGTGTAATATCTGCCTAAAAGGCCGAGGTGTCTCGTTTATTGAAAAATAGTGCACACCCTGTGGTTGTTGGGAATAAGCAGTAAGTAATTAAATGTCAGCTGTAGTTTTTACTTCCTGAAAGGTTATTTATCCAGGATAGGGTTCCCTTCACCATGCCCTGCCATGCACCCCGACATGGATCAGAGTAGGATAGTCTCAACATTTTATAATGATGTTTTCATATGTGTGCTGTACGAGTGTCATTATTGCTCGCCTTCTTTATATTACGGTTCCCTAAACGGTTAAAATATGTAAGCGCACACACGGCTCCAATCCAAGGACCCATGCAAGGGGAAACTCTGCAGAGCGCATTGTATTAAACTGCCAACTGGGTTTGTGTGGGAGCAGCCGTCTTTCGTCTGTCTGTCTCCTTCCCTGCCTCCCCTGGTGTGTCTGTCTCTCTCCCGGTCTCTCCCTACCCTGGTGGGGTTTAAAGCCCCTCAAGGAGCACCCTGATGTGCAACAGATGAGAGGTAAACACCGAGAGCAGCAAAGACTCCTCCCTTTGAGCTGCAGCGAGAGCCGTCTCACGCTGGGGAGGAGAGCCAGGCTCTCTCTGGCTCCACTATAGACAAGAGAGGCGGTGCGTAGTGCCAGCGTGGGACACGTCGGCTCCAAGGCACTCGTTTGTCGACCCACCCAGGCCGCCCCCTGTCCGCTCACGCACACCCAACAGCCCGGACGCCTTTTCACCGATCAGACCTTTTTAACCCGGGCATCTGCCCGTGAAGGCGTTTCCCGAAAGGCAACGGCGTTCATTAAAGTCGAGCAATTTGCGCGTCTGGGCCCGCGGGTCTGCCTGCCCGAAGCTCACTGCGGCTGCAGCTCCACCACTAAGGAACCACGACAACGCGCCCCCGCAAATATGATAAATGTGTCGGGGCCAGCCGTTAATAGTTTGATTAATGCCACCACGTGCTGCAATTATTTGGCTCCACTTGGCGGTGAAGTATTCAACTGGTCCCGGGGCCTCACCCGGGCTGACGGCTGAGCCCCGCCCTCGGTGCGACCGGCTCCCGGCTGTGATTAAACCCTTCCTCCCGCCGTAGCCGTGTGCTTGGTTAACGACGCCGCGCGGCCACTTTGAAGTGGCTCCTAATGGGCCCGGCCGCGCCGTTTGATTAGAGGCGTGAGCGGCGCCTGGCTGGGGCTTTGTGACCCATTAGAATTAACAAGGGGCCGCGGACGGGTCAGCCTTTTAACGGGCCGACCCAGTGGGGAGCGGTCCTGCGTGGCGGTGGACGCCAGAAGAGCCGCCTTTAATGTTGTTGGACTGAGATGCTCGGATTTAGTCCCTGTAAATCAGAACATTTTGTTAATAAACACTTTGTCTTTATTAACTTTAGAGGATATATAAGAAAGTAAAATGGTAGCGATCTGGACTGCATGGGTTCACCGGTTGTTCTGAAGTCAGGATTTTAGCTACCATGACTAACTCTGAGCCCCTGGTTTAAATGTCTGAATAACAAAAATATGTGTGTGATGTCGCCGCCATCCTCCAAATTGGTCTTGACCAGACCGGGGAACGCCAACGAGAGAGGGATGCACAGGGTTTAATAGGGGCTTGGGTCTGTCAGGCATCATTTTGCAGCAGTAATGACGGGACACACAGTTGTGTCATGCGTCTCCACCACACTGCGTGCCATGGACGGTGCCCAAGCTCTTTTGAAACGCTGCAGAAGCACACCCCCGTTGATGTGCCTCCACCAGAATGCTCCCGCGGTCAGTCTCGCTCGTGTGTGAATCTGGTGCATAGATACCAGGCTGGGGAGCCCTGTCAGACCTTCCATCCCATTTATTCTTCTTCTTCTTCTTCCAGGGATCAATTTGACTGCATCTTGGCTTAATGTGCCAGACCTGTCGATGCAAAGTCTTAATTCATGCATGGCTTTTGGAAGGTAGCAACGGGTTGTTGGAACGTCCCAGTGGTTCAGTTTGTAAACTGTATTGTTAAGGAAAAACTTGGAAAGGAGAATGACATCAATCTTTGTATGGTTGCGTTATTGTTTCTATGATTTTTGAAATCACTCAACATTCCACTTAGTAATAATAATAATATTGGCTGCTTCGTGGGTTGTCCAAATGTTTCCATGAAAGTGAATCCCCTCTTTTAGCTCCAACCAAACAAATAAAATACAATTTCTAGGAACGGGTTGGTGTTATCCCAATGGTTAATATCGTCAGCATCCTTTTCTATTGTGTTTTTTTTTTTAAGCTAGCTTCCGTCTTTGTGAATGAGCATTATAATGAGCGATGTTAGCACACACCGTCATTTTAGACTATAGCCGTGTTCACCCCAAAAGTGAAGTTACTCGCAAGTATGACGCAGGGAGTAACGAGGGGCTTAGCGGGCACAAAAGCCAACATTTCTTTCCGCTAGCCCTGCCCGAGGTTACCGCCATCGCGACTCAGTACTTGTTGTGGTAGTCCCGGAGGCGTCGGAGAACACGACGCCGTCGCAACACCTACACTACACCAACCGAAGGCGTTAAAGATTCGCTGAATTTGACCTCCTTCTCCAGGAGCAGGTTGACTGCCACTTATGTGATTCAATCAGGACGCCAGTAACCCTGAGAGGATCTCGACACTGACAGGCTTTGATGACACGGCTTCATGCGCATTGCATGCCAAAGTTCAAATATTTCAACTCAAGTTATCACACGAATTAGGTGAATCCTCGTTGTTCCTGCAATCAGAATCTCAAATGGTATGTCATTCGCGTGTTTCGCTTCGTGCAACTGGCAACTCCCGGCGAGAAATTCTCATCTATTCGCGTCTTTGCATTGACTTTGTATGTAATCGCACCGCACAATAATTTCGTGGTACTTGACGCCAAGAAACGAACGGTACTGGAGTTTGGAAGGGAGTGGAGCGTTCACAAACTGGGTGGTGGAGACTGGCAAAAACATACATTTTACACCTGTACCGTGCATGGCTTTATGCACTTTTTTATAACAGTAAAAATATGGCATAGATACTATGTTCAAGATCAAAGAAGACATACCAACAATAAAACACAAAAAGTACGTTATTTGGATTGTTGGATCATGTTTAAGAATCCAGATGGAATTGTGCAGTCTTCATGTTCCAGATTTGATCCTTGTAACACTCTATATATCTATAAATATCTGATCACATCCTTAAGGTCTCCTTTCCTATTATAATGCGTTGCAGAGTCTCTCTGGCCCAAGATAGCTGTGCCTCTCAAAGTTGTACGCACCAAAGAGAACAAGCTGAGCAACCGCTTCTTCCCCTACGACGAGATCGAGACGGAGGCAGTGCTGGCCATCGATGATGACATCATCATGCTTACGTCCGACGAACTGCAGTTTGGCTACGAGGTGAGAGGCGTTGCACGCCTATACATTACATATGTACGCAGCATTATCCCTCATTGTCCTTCCATTAACTCTGGCCAATGTAACCAGACGTTTCACACTGATCCCCGGAGTTTAGAACCCAGGTCAGGGAAACGAAGAGTCCAGTTCTGTGGTTTGTGGAGGGTTTGAGCGGCTCCTGGTTAAGGAGGTGTTTGATGTGTGTGTGAGATGATAATAGGCCCAGGGCTGACACTTTCCATGGGTGTAGACCGACGCAGCTCCCCTCTGCTCACCTGAAGGCATTTAGAAGCCATTTAATACAATTCTGCTCAATTTTGAGGATCATTACGTTGAATGAAAGGCGGCATACCATAGAGGAGCTGTCCATCTGGCTCCATGTTCCGCTGACTCCTGCTCTCACTACCAGGATTAGACGGAGCGCTTGGCATAAGGGTGTGTGTGTGTGTGTGTGTGTGTTTTAGAAATTCTGAACTAGATCTCTAGTTTTTTCGCGTCATTAGCTACAAGCCAGAAATGGCCCAAACGGCTTCATTATAAACGTAAAGCCTACTGGTAATGCTCTCCTAAGCTTTTCATGAGAGACGATGTGCCCTTTTGGTCTGCCGTTTCCCCAGGTGTGGAGGGAGTTCCCAGACAGGCTGGTGGGGTACCCTGGCCGCCTGCACCTCTGGGACCACGAGATGGGCAAGTGGAAGTACGAGTCGGAGTGGACCAATGAGGTCTCCATGGTTCTCACCGGAGCAGCCTTTTACCACAAGGTAACTCCTACCCCTGGATCACGTCCCATATTTTTTTGTACGGATATTACCGACCTCTTTCCAACATTATTCTACGAATCCTCAATAAAATAAATGTGTATGATCCATATGGAATCGATAATAATGAATGCCATTCTAAATTGGAGAGGAATTAAGCCACTACAGTGAGCTTTTTGCCATTTATTCACCGAGGTAGATTTCTCTCCTTTATGGACCCAGAGAGGATGTGCAGAGACCTGGATAGTGCCACCGACATGGCTTGGATGTGCAAATGGGTTAGGTGGGGAGTTTACCGTTTCCAGAGATGATTGAGCATCCAGACTGTGGGGCAAAGTTTATCAAGACGCTTCCCCAAACATTCCTCACATCAATCTAGAGTCGTGCACACTTTATAAAAAGGTCAAAGGTCGGGCTGACTGTTTGAATAATGGCTTTATTTTTATTTGTATGGATGTCACACCAATCTACATAATCTCCTGCTAAATGATATCATCTGCTAATGGTCCCATGGTCTCTTCGTCCCAATCCCAGTACTTCAACTATTTGTACACATACAAGATGCCGGGAGACATCAAGAACTGGGTGGACGCACACATGAACTGTGAAGATATCGCCATGAACTTCCTGGTTGCCAACATCACTGGCAAAGCCCCAATAAAGGTGAGGGGAAACACACACACTGCATGCTCTCCCTGTTCCCGATGCTCTTCAGGTCTAGTGCCCGCTGGGGGAGGGAGAGGCAAATCCTGCATCTCTGTGTCCATGCACGCACGCGCACACACACTTGGACTCGCACACTCACAGGTGCAAGGGACCAAGCTAAAGCCCGGCTTTAAACCTCCCTTATCTGGGTGTCACTCACTGGCACCCCCCCTCAAACTGTGTTTTTCCTTTAGCGAGCTAGGGCTCACACACACCCTGCCAACAAATCAAAGACTGCGCTCCCTTGCACCGCAACTACATCCCTCTCTCTCATGCACGTGAGCACGTACACACACAAACCTCCGTGCTGACCTAGACCCAGACCATCTTAGACTCTCCAGCGTGGCCAGTTGGTGCAGTGGGTGAAGCCTGTGGAGTCGTGATGGCGGACGTTAACAAGGCGAAGGCTATAAAGTGGGCCAGTAAAAGACAGTACAGTGTTGCTGCATGGCATGCGCCGGCCATTAATAGGGCCTGACACACACTAAAGAGCGAGAGTGAGGCAGACATGGTCGGGCACTGTTATTCCATCTTGAGCAGCTAAAGTGTATATATGTAAATATATCTATATATGTATATATATGTATATAATTTTTTATATATATATCTTTATCATCACTCCTGTCAAGCTGAGATTTAAGGAATGTTGACTTTAAACTAAGTTATTGTAATGATTTGACTTCTGCTTCCGTTCAGGTGACCCCCAGGAAGAAGTTTAAGTGCCCGGAATGCACTGCCATTGACGGGCTGTCCCTGGACCAGACGCACATGGTGGAAAGGTACGCCGTAGCAGCCCTGAATCAGTCACTCAAAACTCTCAGCCAATTGTGCAGCAATTACGGTAGTTGATTTATGCAATTCTTGATTTAAGGGAATAAAGTCACTAATACAGTAGTTTAGGAGCCATTTATGCTACTTAATATTTTTCTAAAAGTTCCAAACAGCATCTCTACCAAATTAACTCAGTGGAGCACAACAGTTGTAGCCTTTCAAGACAATCATGATAGTCACGTTTGAGTTTTGCAATGAATATCAGTCTGCCCTTAACTTCGTAACAACTTATTTCCAAATATGGCCCCGGCCTTACGTTGTCCTAAAACAACTCAAACAAATCAACAACGGCCAAGCAGAGTGGACTTGCCCAATCCTGTTGGCCTTCCTTGCATATTTCAGGTTATCCTTTTACAGTGTTGCACAGTCTATTTTTGTCAAAAACAACGGTTTGATTGCTTCACTCCTTGGGCGTCTTGCATTGTTTTCCAAAAATTTTCTGCCTATTCTCCTGGTGCGGAGGACGATTGAGCATATGTAAGCAAGGCTTGGGAATGGAAAGAAGGCCGACTTGTTTGGTGATAGAAAATGTTTGTTAAAGTAAGAGGAATGTATGTCTAGATGCATTCAAATGTCGCTCAAACTTTGGTTTTTACATCTTGTAACGATTACATGTTATTTCTATAACACTCAGAAGTCAGATGCAAGTTTTGGCGAAATTGACTGTACATTCCAATCAATCAAGACATCTTGAGTCCCCTTCTTTTAGTATCACTGTGGTCATTTGGGTAGAGCCCTTGTATTCTGTATTGATCTAATCGCCCAAACACATGAATTTGCCAGGAGGGCCCGCTGGGATTCAGTGGTTTAACTGATAACACGGAGATGACCTTCCCCCAAAAGATGAAATGGTCACCGTGAACCAGTTTTTTTTGCACGTCACCCACAGATCTGAATGCATCAACAAGTTTGCATCTGTGTTCGGCACGATGCCTCTGAAGGTGGTGGAGCACCGCGCCGACCCAGTCCTCTACAAGGACGACTTCCCAGAGAAGCTCAAGAGCTTCCCCAACATCGGCAGCCTCTGAGCCCCCCAGACCCCAAGCCCCCTCCCCTGTAATCAGATCCCACCTTGGGGTCTACACAAGGATTTTGTCCGTTTGAGATTGTACTTGCATAGCTTTGTTTCTATGATTTCTGCATGTTCGACAATTTTGACTATGAGGCTATTGAAAGAAAGTGTTTTACTGGAGTTTTTACCCTTACAAATCTGCTGCATTGTACTTTGTTTTATTTAGTTGAGGCCAAGACATATTTTTGAATTTACATTCTTTTTTTGCTGTTGACAAAGGCTGTTCATGTGGCTTAAAAGTGGCCCTAATCAATCTTTTATAAAGGTGTCTCATGGAATCTGATCTTCTCAATCCTGTATTTGGTCCTAAATCAGATACAGGTCCGATGTTTTGCAATGCGACCTCAGAATGAACAGTCATATCGGATTCATGCAACCTTTACCAGCTCTAGATCTATATTTGTCACTATTCTGCACATAATCTGATCTGAGCAATAAATAAAAGACCAAGACCCCTCAAGAATGGGATGGTGCTAGAAGAGACCATCCATGTAGGTAGGCGCTAACCAGTGTATAGAACACACACACACACACACACACACACAGTATAGCAACACACAGTATAGCAACACAGATTAGGATTGTACAGTTTTAACATGTTTTTAATGACTAATGGGTAAAAATGTCATTTTAATTTATGATGCTCATTTTGTTCTTTAATTTCCCAAAGCCCTTCTTTTTTGAATGGTCACATGACGGTTATATATGTATATAAAGCTGTGATGTTTGGAAAAGGTTATTGCAACAATTAATTACTTTTCTATAAGTTCTTAGTGAGAGTTGCAGGTATTTTACTGTTGGCGATATGTGGGGGTTATATCATTGATGGATGAGACGCAAAGTTCATCTTTAAAACAAATGCAAACTTTGTTGCTGGTCATGTTTAGTGTATTCTGAATTTTCCAAACTAAACAGGGTTTATTCAATCACTTTTCCAGCAAATGTCCTCTGATATTTCAGTAGTGGTCATTAATAATGTGCACACCATTGAATATATTCCTCTGCTTGACGTATTTATTAAAATTTGATGTATGTGCACAGCAAAAAGGGAACAAAACATTCGGTCATTTACAAATTGTCCTCCTTTTTTATTTTTTTTTAAAAAGGATTCTTTATTTTGAAGTCGAGTGCTTTTAACCTTTTTATTCTGTCATTGCAATTGCTATAATTATACAATTATTTATATCTATATCTATAATTGTATAATTATAAGTTTATAATATTATAAATATTGCATTGAACTCAAACCTTTTTCCTTTGCCTTGTGACGCTTGCGGCCAATTTTTACTTTTGTAAGATGTATAGTGTGTGTTAAAATAACTTGTGTTGTAAAAACAAATCTATATAAACTATATAATACAACTTTTAAATAAACATGAAAAACATGATATCTGGATATTGTCGTGACTCCTCACAAGCTTTCACTGCATAAGTACAGGTTATTTGGTCATACCATGGGCACATATTTAGGATTTCCCCTTCGATACATCTCTCTATTTTATTCGGTGAATGACTGCCCGAACCAGGCCTTCCATGGCATAATGGAGCCATTTGCGGCATTGCAAGTCCCCCTAGTGTCACCTGTTGTTAATATAGTCCTCCTAATCCACCCTGTAAGCAGTTCAAAAGGGTGCAGGTCTTATTTTTGGTCATCTTTAATTAGTGTGATATTCTCGATGCTTTGTGCGATCCCGTGTCAGCAACTCGTGTCGCGTCCAAGAGACAGAACGGTACATGGATTAAAGACTGGCAATAACAATCACACCTAGGGTTTTACTGCAAGTGTGCATTTGAGATGGGTGTAAGCAGAAGTCTTTGATCTAACTACTGTACACTTTTCTTGTCGAGGACTTTAAAATTGTGGTAGTTAGATTTCAATGCAGATTAAAATTATTTTAAATGATCTTTTTGAAGTGTATTTGGCTACGTGAATATCTTGAGTGTACACCCATGTAATTATTTAAGGCAGGGGTTGTTTGTTCCAATGCATTTTGTTTCATTGTAATGCTACTGACTTTTTCTGACTTCAACAAAGACAATTACGAATGCAATAACTTAATGTACTTTATTTGCACACAAAACGTACATGAGGACATAAAAAATTCATGGCATTTTAAAAGCCTTGTATGACAGCTCAAAGTCTTTAAAACTTGTAAAAACCTGGGAAACGCATTCATATAGTTATTCCATATCTCGGCAAAACAAAAAAGAAAGTAACAATTTGTAACAAAAAAGCTTGTAAACTCAATGCAGAAAGTACTGGTTTCACTGAAAACATAAACACAAAGATACACTCCAAAACATCAAACTTAAATTGCATCCAACATTAGTATTTCCAGGGGTCTCAATATGTTCCAGTCCATGAGGCATGTACATACAACTCAATATGCACACACACACACAATACCACACGATTTATACACGCTATACTGATACTGTCTAATTCAGTAGTATTTGAAAATGAGAAATATGAGATATGGCATCTTCAGGGCGTTGGGAGCCAGACAGGGGATTTCTGCAACGTTCTAGAGAATAAGTACCAATACAACAGAGTTTTAAAATGGATAAAAGATTGCCGTGTCTTGATCGTGTCAGGGCTACAATCAGTACCATCTGAGAGGTCCTCAATACAACTTGCCCTGACAACTGTTTCTCTCACCGTCCCCAATTTACCCCCGGGACCACCGTCGGGGTCCTGCTTGACCATGGCTGTCCGGAGAAGACAGGCATCCAAGTCTGCTCCGACACACAATCCCACAAGCCACCGTACACATGTCCCAGTGTTAATTAAAAGTCCTGCCTGGCTTGGCTGGGCTCCACGGCTGTGCCTTTAGGGGGGGGGGGGGGGGGGGAGTAGAGGAAGAGGAGGAGGAAGAGACCCCAGTGGAAGGATGGGTGGGGGTCCCTTTGAAAGTAGAACCATGACAGCTGAGGGGGGAGGGGGGGGGAAGCATGTGTAAGGCATGTTTGTTTTGCATTTACCCCCTGAGCACAGCTGTGTGCACTGTCCTTCATTCCCAGAACAGCGGAACAACGCTGTAGCCCGACCGGCAGCCACTCTGATAGAGATCAGGGGGGGCCCTGCAACTCTGCCTCTATACTCGTAGTAACCGTGAAGGAACATGAAGCTGCAGAGAGCCTGAAACCCTCAAGGTGATCGGCAATGTCGACCACTTCTACCCCAAAGTCCTGCTTGACAGACAGAACTGTGCATGTGGTTCAGTTTAAGTAATGCCCATTGCTTCCTTGAGGTGTAGCTCAAAGTATAAGCTCTTTATCTAAAGCTGGTTGGTAAATATAGACCCGGAAAAAGAAAAGCACCGCATAATGTACCACATGTATTTCTGCTAGTAATAGATGTTGTTGACCTGCACCTCATCCTCCCTCATCCCTCTCCTCTGCTCGTCTCTGCATAACAACACCATTGCCGCTCACACGTCTCTTCATATTTTCCAAAGGGGAACCAGATCTGCTAGAATGCTTTATCCGTGCATGCTGGTGGTTCTATACTCAAACCGTTGCTGTTCAGATTCCTGCCAAGAAATTAATGACTCTGGGCTCAAACTTCAGACAGCTCAGCCCCCGGCTCAGCTTGAGTGGCCGCATCGAGGTTATCAGTCGCATGGGGACAACATGAGGCTAGAGCGGAACAAGCAAAGCTATTTCCGCCTATAGTTTAATATCATCACGTTCAGGCTGATCTTAGCATCAATACAGCTATGATTAGCCAAATATGATGTTTCGGGCCACAATGTCATTCTACATTTTCTGTTCATATTAAAAAGAGCTCTAAAATATAGATATTTTAAAATCTTAAGGGAATATAACCTTATTTTTAAGGCACTGTTGGCTTTATTTGATCCAATGTGTCTCCTCGCATCAGGGTGTGGTCTTCATTCGTACTAAAATCTTCCTCATCAGAGCATTAGAAAGAAGGACTTAAAGGAGTAATGCAGCTATAAAAACTTGTTTGGGTTATAGGTTGTCCAACACATTCTAGGATATATTTTCAATTTGAGTTATGGAGATTAAACTAATATTGGATACTTGGTTGATGCTACAGAGAGTTTTGCTTGTGTTTAGCAACAGCAAAGTGAAATACTGCACAATAAATTAAAAAAGGACCTGGGATGCACTGTACAACAGCAATAGGCTTAAAGTGTTTTAACTGTATTATTCCTTTCTTTGATTCTTGAAAGTATATAAGGCCTTTAATTGTGTGTCTCGTGTAACCTCACTTTTGAAAAGACAAAGTCATATATAATAAAAATTCTTCCTCCAAACAATAAAACCAAAGCAAAGCACGCAGACAATCGACCGCTCTGTCCCATAGGCTGCTAAACACTGCCAACCTTTCAGTATTTGGGGAAGAGTGTCAACGCAAACAAATGTGTGTGAAACTCCAGCCGCTGCCTCCCCTGCCTCAAAGGTAGCCAGCTACTGATCTCTGGCTGTTATTCCTGGCAGTAGGGCCACCGAACAGTGGGCTGTTTCCCACTCTCCCCCGAGAGAGCCAAAAGCACGAGGGAGGGGTTAGAACAGGCCGGGTCCACTTCCACTCCACTCCTTCCTCTCGTCAAACAGAGCGGGGTCTCTACTGCAGTCAGGCCACGGCCAACTCTGCTCCCTAAGAAAGCAGTGAGGATCGCCCGCCGCGACCGGCGCCTACTCCTATTCCTACTCCTCACACGCACGCACGCACCTCCTCCTCCTCCCACTCCTCCTGCCGCCTTCCTCTTCCTCTTACATCGGACATCAGTAAGGCAGGTGGAACTCGCCGCTCCCCCCCCTCCCCTGTCCTCCTCCTTGCTCTCTCCACAACTAAAAGAAAACCGCACTTCTTCTGTCTGACTTAAGATGGGTGATCTATAGGTTAGGGCCCATGCCAGAGGTGGGTGCAGTGGTGAAACCAGCGGAGAGGAGTCAGAGGGGATTGTTTGGTTTGTGTTGGAAGCGGTTCAGCACACCCTTGCCACCAACCTTCTCTGTATAAACTGTTGAGCTATCTTGAGTCTGAACACATTTTTTACGCAACTCTGCATGTGGCGATGGAGATAAACATTAACCTTTGAATAATGTGCATTTTGTATTTCTTTTTTTTTGGAACATGGAAATAACTTTGGATGTAAGCCAAATTCAGTATCACTCCCAAAATCATAGGAAAAAACAATATTGTTTTAAATAATGAACATGTTTTAAAAAATCAACAAATACCGAAACATAAAAAAAAAAGACTAAATGCCAATAAACGGTTCTGTACAAACAGCATTACCTGGTGTTTGTTATTCTTTTTTTCAGTTTTTGTTGGTTTTTTTTGTAACAAATATGTGCAGGGATTTATTTGCAACATGGTACATTTCTATGCAAATTTGCATTGGCCTTGGTTGTACAGTTACACTGTAACATGTCCACAGTTTCCCAGCAAACAAAACATAACACTTCCTCCTCATTGCTAGTGCTTTCCTCCACTCTACAGGCCTAGAAGACTGCCCCAAGCTACTGGTTTGAAACAGGAACCACACCTTCCTCTTAAAGTCAATGTATCATATTTTTCCCAACCATATATTAACATATTTACCTTCACGTATTCACCTCCATCACTGTCTCCATCACAAGGTAGTCACTGTCTCCATCATTCTTATCGTTTTAAGTGCCCAGTCTCTTGGCGGCAAGTTGAAGTAGACACTGTCCCCCCCCCCATCCCTAGTCCCAGCAGACGGCAGGCCTACAGCCCATCATGTAGCCCAGGATATAGCCGCGCTGTGCTCTTTAGCCTTCATGCGTAAGGCAGCGATGCTTGAGGATTTGCGGTCGGGGTCCATGTTGTGGTCGTACCCATTGATGCCTCCGCCCCCCATGCCCGGAGGGGGACCCCCGAACAGGCCGCCCATGTGCGCCTGGCCAACGTGCGGACCCCCCGGGTTGGACATGCCCAGGAAGTCGGACACCCCGCTGGCCGAGTGGGGGTGGGGGGTCATGCAGGGGCTGACGTTGTCGCAGGGCACCACGCAACCGGGCACCGGGGACACGGCGCTGTTGCTGCCACCAATCCAGGACGGGTTCTGGATCTGGAACACACACACACACGGCCCAACAGTCCAGTGGTCAGTCCAGCTGATCACACTCCTGGGAGGTCTTGCCACAACAAACCCTCACACAACACTGATTGTGCTAACAGAATTTATATCCAAGCTTTTCTCCTCAGAGGGCAAGATGTAAGTTTTAATATTGTTTTCATATCGTTTTTTGATGAGTAGGCTACTTCTATGTTCAATATTTTGTATTTTCATTTGATGATCTCTATTGTCGATGAGGATCTGTGTTGTCTATGGGGATCTCTATTCTCTATGGAGATCTAATTTGTCCATAGGGGTCTCTAATGTCTGTGATGATATCTATTGTCGATGATCAATTATATTGTCGATGATGAACTGTGTTGTCTATGGGGATCTGTATTGTCTCTATTGTCGATGATGATCTGAGTTGCCTGTGGGGATCTGTATTGTCTATGCAGATCTGTAGGGACCTTGCCGGGGGCTGTAGCTCACCTGTGCGTAGCTCTCGGGGCGTGTCAGCAGGGGCAGCTCGTAGGCTGTGGAGAAGTGAGTTCGGACCTGCTGCATCTGACCGAAGCGCTCCCTCTTCCTCCACTTTGCTCTGCGATTCTGGAACCACACCTGGATGGTGAAGAATAAGTTTAGTTCCACTTTGCAGGCGTGTGCTTAAAGGCTAGGGGAAAGTTGTTTGACGTCTGGAAAAGTACAAAACAAAATAACACAAGAGAAATATTTGACAGGACCGAATGTTTCCAGACTCTTCATTCATTATCTTTTATAAGCCGCTTCTGTCAGTTTGGGAAATGAGAAAGAGAGATTGGATTAGAACTTTCGGATAGTTCAAACTTCCTGCTGAATCCCCCAAACGACCAACCAAAAGAACACAGACACATGCATTGGACACACTTCAATGTTTTCCAGATAAATCCATTCTTCTTCACCCTTACTTCATCTTGCCTATTTTGCTTTGGGGTGTGCTATAGGTCACCATATGCTCCAGCAGCAACTCCTATAGCTCTATGCCAGGAATAATACCTGAAAAGTGAATCATGGGCCAGCCCATGTCTCTCCCTACACTGTCCCTCCCAGTGCTGCTGCTCCGTCATACGCTGCTAGACCTTTGTTTAGAATACGGTCTGTTGGCCATTATACAAAAGGTGCATATGTTGGTGTTGTGCATGCTCAGCTCTGACAGTAATTGGTAAAGACCTTGACAGCTAAAGTAGCTGAGAGAGTTACAGTGAGCCTTTATTTATGTTGCAGTCCATAGAGAGAGTGCAGAGGTGCTGCCAAACACTTTCTCAGCAGGAGAACTGTACGTAGCTGAAACACTTTGAAGTCTCTGACCCCGTCCGAGGATTGATAACCTGCTTCTGCAGCTCGCGTCAACCTCCACGCAACAGTGTTGTCACGAGGAACAAACCCCTGTGAAGGTAGCCCAGGTTTTCTAGAACACTCTATAAGCACAAGGTCTGGCTAGCCCAATAGCTATAACCACTTCCACACATCACTTTCCAAACTCATGTTGATATTTTCCAATACCTTATGTTGCCAGCTGTTACATGGATGCTTTGGACACGGGTTACCATTCTGTATTCTTGGAGAACAAAGAGATGCAGAATGTATGTCGGTTGAGGTTGAGGTTCTATTTTCTTTGGCTGTACTGGTGCAAGCCAATTGTGTGTCGTACCGGAGACTATCTATGGTTTGGATCGATATCTCACTAACGGACACCTGTGTTTGCCTGATGGGGGGTCCCTGGTTTGAAGAAGCCATCCTGGTTCTGTGGGAGCAGTGGGAGTGCCGGGGTCGGACAGGACAGTGAGTTGAAGGATGGGATGTTGTCGGAACTCCTGACCTTGTGAACTCTGACCTTCCGATGTATCTGCGGCGCATATGCCTCAGAGCTGAGCCTACTTTCTCCCTTTGAAAGTGGAAGGATCCAAAAACAAACAATCCCTAGTCTCTTTTTATTTATAAACCAAACATCTCCTGTTTTGTTATTCGAGAACCCCAAGAGGACGTTGTTTGACATGACTGCCGGTAGTTTACGCTCATATGCGCTGCCAAAAGATAGATTGAAACTGGAGCGTTCGACATTGTGCCTTCTACCGGCATTGTATATAGGCAGTTCAGCCGTTTCCTCCCCCTGTTCGTTACAACACCGTCTGTCCACCTCCAACCTGAATTCATGAGCTGTGAATTCCTCTCTGTGTGACTGACCGGAATAAGAGAGTCCACAGACCAGTCCTTTAACCGAGGAGGCTTCCTGCGGGTCTTTTATCTTTTTTTTTAAACTTGAGTGTTTAAGAGGGCCGCTGGGAGATCTAGGGGCCATAAAGCCCGGTCCACTTGAAGCCGGCAGGCCTGTGATGGTGTTGAGGCACAGAGCAGACCGGCATACCTTCAGAGTCTCTCAGAGCTGAGTTATAACCCTTTGGCTGCACACATTTCCTGTGATTCAAGCGCCTTAGGCTCGTTCTGATCAGTGTTCCAGAAATGTCATGTTGAAAGAAAGAAGAAACGATTTTAATCTGTGTCTAATATTGTTGTACAAGACGTTTCGATCGTCGTTAACACTTTAGAAAATGAAGCGCCCCAGCCAAAGGGCCTTTGAGCTTGCTTTGCTGATATCAACAAAGTTAACCACTCTCACCGGCAAAGACTAACACATTTCGGGGAAAAGGTTCAGCAGTGTTTCCAACGTTGCTTGTATGTTGACTCATATCTGCCATGTTGTTGTCAAATTTTTCAAACATGACTCAACTATTGTTGTATCGGCAAGCGTGTGAATGGGACAGATGACAAAGCGAGGACCGTTGGCCTGCTTAAAGTCAAAGTGAAGGGTTTCACACCAACCCAAGAGATCATCACAGGGACACATGCTTCGCCGAACAGGATATTAATGAAAGAAAAACACTGGGAATCCTGGGGCTTTTCGTCGTCTCTGATGCACAAGCCATGTGCACACGCACACAGACAAGCACACACACCCACACATACACATACACACACGCAAACGTTGATATTACACATAAGATACCCACTCACATTACACACACGCAAGATACACACGCACATGCACACAGGGATACTTATTTGTTATAAGCGTTGGCTATCCTTTTGGAATGCAGGGTCATGAAGGGTCATTGTATGCAAATGAGGCTCTGAGGTCACGGGAAGGGCCCCTGGGCCCTCGGGGGCCCCGTCCAGCCCGGAGCAGGGCTGAGATCACAGGTCCAGGAGTCTCACGGTTCAGCCACAGGCCATACAGGCTCCACAGAGTGTCTGCTCATATGTTGATGAAAAATCTGCTCTCTTGACAATGAACATATGAGGCAGAGGCCGGCCAAACCCCCCTCCCCCCAACACGCACCCCCCCCCCCCCCCCCCCCCACTATGCTATGTTATGCTCCTACTCCCCTCGGCTGTCTCCCCACCTCGAACTCCCACATCATCAGATAAATCTGTGCCTCTGTTCCTGTGAGTGACATTATCTCTGGTGAGGTGCACACGCTGAGAGACCCATTCATCATTCGGTGCTTTTTTTTTATGACACTCGACCAGGAAGATAAATAAGCTTGTATTTCAACGGCGGGCCCGTCCTCCCCCTGCGCTCCCGTGTCTGTGATTGAAAGCAGGCGGCTCCTCCGTCGGCTCCTACCTGCACGCGGGCCTCCGTCAGGTCCGTCCTCAGGGCCAGCTGCTCGCGGGCGTAGACGTCCGGGTAGTGCGTCTTCTGGAACACCTTCTCCAGCTCCTCCAGCTGGTAGCTGGTGAAGGTGGTGCGGTTCCGCCTCTTCTTGCCCTTGTTGCTGTCCCCCGGCCCGTCGCCCTTGAGGTCCAGCGAGGTGGCGGGGTCGCCGCCGCCCGCCGCCCTGTCGGACGGGCCCTTGTGGCCGCCCTGGTCCTTGGCGCTCAGGTAGCCGCCGTCCATTCCCGGGGAGTCGGAGGTGGGCGCTAGGTCGGAGTCGGTCAGGGCTGAGCTGCTTTTACCTGCAGGGGGGGACGGAGTGGAGGGAACAGCATTGTTATTACTGGTTGCGTTATTTAAACGTCATGCCATGAACGAACAATCGTTCACATCGTTTGTCGTGTGCTCTGAAAGGAACTATAAAGACAAAGTAAGACGGATGCGTGTGTCAGGGATATTCGATTTTGTGTTTATACACAATTTCCTGAGACTTGAGGCATCGTTTGTGAGTATTTGAAGATCAAGGCAGTAATGGATGAGTTTTGATAGGCCGAGGCGAAACAGAATGACTTGCTCTAAGTGGTCGTTTATGTGAACAATTGTGTGAATGGGCTGTGTAATCTGCTGGGAGAGCGTTTCAGTTCATATATCATGCAGTTGTTTGATGGGGAAAAGACATGCTGGCCCTAGGAAACCTTGTTTCCTTCTGGATTTTAGTCTTTATTGAACCCATACATTTCATATTTTCGGTCTGCAGAGCTGCAAACCTGGCAACCTTCTTTCAACAGTCATTTGATGTTCGTGATTCTTTTGGCCGTGGAAAAGTCACACTCTTTCTGTCCACCTCTCTCTCATACACGCACACATATACACACACACACACAAACACACACACACACACACACACACACACACACACACATGCACACGATCCCCATGACTCCCGCGTGCCTGAACAAACTTCAGCCAACTTTACTGATCGTAAATTTCCATAGCCCTGCGTGTGTCAGTCTGCTATCCGAGGTTGGCAGCCAACTGCACAATGTTCCTCAAGCCTTAGTCTTCGACAGCACCCTTCCCATCCAACTCTCCAGTCAGTACAAACATCAGTTATACACCATGGCTCCTTTTTTAGATGTTTACATACACATGCATCACTCAGTTGTATTGGAAACTCTTCCTGCCATATTTCATATGTGGATGTTTATATAGTGGTTTCAGGTTTGACTCAAATGGGCAGTTGAGTATTGCCAACGCTCCCTGGGAAGTGTCCTTCTCTTATGCTTTCTAGTGGGGACAGAGAATACTATGCACTCTAATGGAACGGTTCGGTTGTCCTGTTGCTGTCAGGAAGAATATCAATCAATTTCTTTGATTTGCATAAATCAAAAGGAACAATCCTGGAACTTCTGGTGCACACACTTTTTTAAATTCGTACACACACACACGTTCACGTCATGCACGCATGCACGTGTGCACTCGTACACACACAGGAATTGTACAACAGAAAACAAGATTTCTTGCGAAGGCCAAACAGGGAACAGATCTCAAAGAAGCATGCAGTAGAGACCAGGAGGCCGTTCTGTTGCCAGCATCAATTCCAACCTTCACAATGCTCCCTCACTCTCGACCTGCTGAGGCTCACGCCTGTTATCATTGGCGACCAGACCCTGCAACAATTTTTTCAGTCGTGTTAGTCACTAGTCTAATATGCCCTGGCGTTTTACTGACGTGACTAGTGACAAGATGAACATGTAATAAACACATTGTTGAAGGGTTTGTGTGCTCCCATAGCCTCTGGATGCCGCTTATCCCCAACCTTGCAGGATACCTGGCCTTTCACTGGTATTGTGTGTGTGTGTGTGTGTGTGTGTGTGTGTGTGTGTGTGTGTGTGTGTGTGTGGGGGGGGGGGGGGTCAGAACCAATGTTATGGTGGAGGAGTCTCACAAGATCCTAGCATTTCTTGGCTGGCCAAATACTGACACATCCTGTTAGGCATGAAAGGACCAAGAGCATTTCTTTTTATTCTCCCAAGCACAAATATGCTCTGGTTATTCCATCATGTCTCCCCTCCCCCCTCCTCCCCCCAAAGGTCCCCCGACTCTGCCTGTTTGAGATCTGGGGCTTTTCCTTCCCCCCGCTGATCAGCTGATCAAAGGCCCTTGTTTATCCGCTATGCCACTGGCGGCTTAGGCAGCGCTGGTGTATGGTGACACTCTCCTTCTTGTTATCCCTGCCATCAGAACATCGTTGCTGGTTCGGGGGTGCTACCCCGAGGTGAACACTTGGGGGGGCAGGGCCAAACCCCTCTCAGCATCCTGATTAAACAAGGAAACGCCCGGAGATGGTAATTGTGCTTTTTTTTTTATGTGATCCCCATTAAAAAGAATGTTATGTAAGTAAGTACATTAAGGTCCAGTGTGTAGGATTCTCTTGTAACTAGCGGTGAGGTTGCAGACAGTAAACAACTGGATACCCCTCCTTTTCAAACAACTACGGTGGCCTGTATTTTGTAAAGTTCCAGTAAGTATTCCCGTATTGAGAAAAGCAACATTCATTTTAATCGCACCACTGTAAATCGTTGACGGCTCAAACATTGGTTTAAACAATTACAATCGGGTATCTTTGTCACATTGAACGTGGTCACTGTACATGGTGTAGGACATCTTTCTGTATCTGTAGTGGTGAACTACATTCATGGACCCACAATTATCGTTATCTTTTATAACTATTGATCATTCACCTGATAGCAGTCAGCGCTACAAGCCAATGTTTACTTGCACTGCGGTATGTGAATATTGAATGCTTTTGAATACATGACAGTGTGCAGGTGTATCGCAACAGTTTCGCTTTAGATACCAGCTTTCTCTGAAACTGTGATAGGCTATTTTAAATAATCAAATGGGTAAAACCCATCTCTAAAAACTAATCTCGCCAAAACTTGGATGAATGAAAGAATGCACCACCATTTATAATAATCCCACTCATCTGCAAACTGCCTTCCGCCACACTATTTTACACTTAGTATAGTAAAACTATAATTGAATCCTCTCGGCAGATTTTGCGGGAGGGACGGAGAATGCTCGTCTTCACTGGCTATATGAGACATGTCCTAGGGAGAGTTAAGCTTCTAAGACAATTCTAGTATAATGCCACGGTGTGTGTGTGTGTGTGGATGAGTGGTGCTTCGTCTGGCCAGAAGTGGAATTTGATGTATGCTCTGCATCCGAGACAGTTAAGCTTCTTGGCCACATAGTATGACGTCACATTGTGTGGCACATCCCATGCACAACGTCACTCATTATAACTTCAAGAAAAATGTTGTCATGCAGATACAACGCACCCTTTTTTGCTTAAACTCGCCAAAACCCGTTGTTTTATTCAAACGCATTCTCTGTGGAGCTGTTGGTCTGTTGTGGGCTACTGTAGAAACATGGTGGTGCAACAGGTGGGCCGCCATTGATGAGGGCCTGCTCCGTTTGTAGATATATATATGGCTCATTCTATGGTCACGAACACACAACAATTCATATTTTCATGGGATTATACACTAATTAAAACAAACCTATTAATATTATATTTCAATTTCTGTAAAGTCTGTTCCACTAGATGCCACTCAATACTACACACTAAACACCTTTAAATGTATTGATACATTTAAGGTGTCTTAGGTTGATTGTGCCGCTTGCTGTACTAGGTCTGACATTAACTTCCAATTAACTGCAAACGACAAAATGATGCTTAATATTGACTAGTTTTGGGCGAAAAACAAACAATCAAATAGCAGACACTTTTTCACTATAATGAGCCATGTAATCGCATTCCACAACTCTTTTTTGAATGAACATGAATTCCACAACAATGTTTTCACACCTTCCTAATTGTTATTCTAACTATGCTCGTATTTCTATAGGTTTATGTGCATCGGCTGGGCTTTCATGGTCGGTGCGGGACGATGAAGGGCCCCTCGTTAAATCTCAGCCGTCAGACACTCGGGTGTGGACAGCCATTACATTATACACAGTTGAAAACTGCAGGGGAAACATCAAAGTGTCATTTAAATGGCTGTTAAGCGATGTGGTGCCTGCTTGCACCACACATTGTATAGGGCGGCTTGGGTCAGCCTACTGTGTTTAATGAACACCATCAATTAGGCCCAAGGAACAACCTGGCATGAAACGGGAGAGAAATACCTCCACAATAATTACTGAAATAAATGATTAAAAACTAACACAGAACTCACACAACTATAGCAGAGTAAGTTTGTTTTACCTTGCAAGGACAGGGACTAAGATCTCATGAACTTGGTTTCCTTCCTTGACAGTGGGTTGAAAAATAAAATAAAAACAGCTGCTCAGATGTTAATGGATAAGAAATTCTATACAGGTCTCCTTTAGTGACCGACGAACATGTAGAAATCCACTTTGAGTTTCCAAGATCACGAGCATCGAGGGATGGTCCACCATTCATCTCATTGGGCTTTAGAATATGACGACTGTGTCAAAACAATGACTGCACACAGGAGCACCGGAGAGACTGATAACTCACCTCTCTATTCTCTCTCTCTCTCTCTCTCTCTCTCTCTCTCTCTCTCTCTCTCTCTCTCTCTCTCTCTCTCTCTCTCTCTCTCTCTCTCTCTCTCTCTCTTTCTCTCTCACTCTCTCTCTCAATCTCTCTAAATCCATCCCACTGGAGGCTTTCTCTCCAGTATTCTGCTCTCTGTCTGACACTCTAAGAACAAACATAACTCTCCTCACATTTTCAGTATTTATTAACTGTTCAAGATCGATGCATCCATGTTGCATGTATTTTTTCTTAAAACAATAATTTCCAGCCCAGAACAAGTTCACATCAGCCTATTTTCTCTAACGATGAGTGAAACAGGTTATACTGTATATTCCTGCAAGACACAGAATGAATCCACCCCTGCAGTCACTCTCATTCAGCCGTGCAGCTCCTAAGCCAAATCCCATACAACTAAAACAAAAAAACTCAAGCAAAGGGTAAAACGATCCTGAGCCCATGTCACCTCCACTCATGTCATCAACCTGCTGACGTGGGCCGTGTCTGGGCTGTGGCGGCCGTGCCAGGGGCTGGTTCCCATTACAGCCCCGCTGCCCCAGCCACTCAATGGAGACGGCCATTAGGAATGGTTAGCTATAGGCTAAAGGCATGTTGTTTGGTGCACGGAGACCAGATGACAGGCTCAACGCCAGGGCCTGGTGCATACTGACTGATCTCCGTCCCGCCGCAAGCAGCACCACACGTTGAACAGAGCTGATTTCAGCTAAAGGAGAAATTGTATAATGGTTCTGCACACTGTTAAGTGCTATCTCTTCAATTGAAGGTAGTATCAACTGCAGTCTGATGGGGGAATATAATAGCAACATATACAGAGGAAACAAATGAAACAATGCCGTTAGGATTGCATCCAGAGGATTTATTTTATTTTGTTTTAGGTTAAATCTGTGTTGGATTTAACTGGAGCCAGAATGTTGCAAAAGGTTCTGCTTCGGGCCCTGGGGTTTTAAATTGATTTTCTCTGGTGCTCTTAAAGGCCCTCGCCCTCCCTTGTTCCCTCTCTTCTCTTTCTCGCTCTTGCGCTCTCTCTCTCTTTCGCTCACTCTGACTCTCTGTCGATCTCTCTTTCACTCTCTCTCTCTCTCTCTCTCTCTCTCTCTCTCTCTCTCTCTCTCTCTCTCTCTCTCTCTCTCTCTCTCTCTCTCTCTCTTTCTCTTTCTCTCTCTCTCTGTTCACCCTTCAATGTTAGAAGATACAAATAAATACATTTGTGAATGTTTATTGCGCATGATTTATGAAAGATATTGAATAACCATTATGATATAATGACTTCAACTAGGTTTATGGTGATGTAATTGTCTGTCTTAGTACTGCATGTTGTATAATGTAAGCATACAGGCTTGAATACTTTATAATCACAAGCATTATTCGATTAAACTTATTTGATTCCTTGGTTTACTATTTGGTTTAATATTGACAGACTTTTCTAACTTATTTGGCCTACTTACTTTTTTACCCAAAATCAACTTTGATGTTTGCAAACAGCCCCAAATAATGAATTTTCCAGTAAATTAAAATGTGTATTGTCGACAATGTATTGTATTCTATTATTAACACATCTCAAGTAATTGAGTGATAACGTCGGACTATATATTATTGCGTCGGAGAGTTAAGGGAACTTAATTGGAGACGGTATGAAAGTTATGGAGGCGCAAATGTCATCCGCAAATCATGTGTCGCTGACATATGATTTGCGTTATCGCTCGAACTCTCGCAGCGCCGTTCTCCTTTCTTGTCTCCATTCTGGTGTTTTACGCAACTGTATCACTCACTGCTGTCGGAGAACTTCCATCGCGGAGTTTCCCATCTGCCTCACATATTTCTCTTTCTCAAAAGTTGCATAAGATAACAATTACACGCAGTAAAACTAGTGGATGATGCAAGCTGAAACGAAACAAACGCTGAAGTGCATAAAGAATGTCCTTTTGCAATCATCTTTAGGCTAAGAGATTTATGGTGCACATGATTTCAAGTGAGGAAACCTTTTTTTTTTTTTAAATGTCCTTCTAATGTTGTGTCAGTTTGATTTAAATCATCTCGATGGATATTTAGCCTGAATAATATTCAGAATAACAAACTGAAGACTTTTTTTTCGGGGTTTGGTTTGATTAGAGACATTCACTCACTACTTTCGATGACTTAAAACAAGAAGAAAAAAAGATTGTCATGTATATTGTCATGTAGGCCTAAACTTTACAGAATTCTAAATGCATTTTTATATTAGGTCTATTGTTTTTTAATAAGTGGAATATTTGAGTGGGGCACCCATTTGCGTTAGTTATTATCATTAGCGTTTTTATTATTATTATTAGAATCATAATAATTATAATCATTCATCAATATATTAGTATTATTATTGTATTTTGTTCTTTTTTTTACTTTAGTTGTGCCCCGGACTGCGATTGGCCAACGCAGAGTTACCATGCATGTGATGATCAAATAAAGGCCTACTAATCTTTTTATTAGACCTTCTTTAATTAAATGAAAGCAGAAATATTAATGATAACGTCTGCACGACATTTGTGTACTTTTCCCTCCAATAAATTGATTGTCTGCCGATTCAAAATTTTCCACGCATGTGTCGTGTACAAAAAAGGTGTTTGCAATTTCCAATAGGCCTACTTTATTATCTATAGGCCTATCTGAATGCTATATTTTAGCTGACTGAGCATTGAGCAAGCTCGACCACAAGTTGTTCGATGCAGCGATGTGCGATAATTATCAATTAACCCTCCTTATTGTTTTTCCACTTTTATTTGTCCTCAGCAGAACGGTCATATCAAGAAATTACATCAAATTGACTATTTCCTTTTTCAATTGTGCTATTTCCTTTTTTTTTTAAATAAGAAATTAAATACCGACAAAAAAAATTCTCTATGAATAAAAGCATCTGCTTAATGGCCAAATGTAGGCTAAATGTATGTCTTTATGATTTAGCCTCTACGTACCGAGCAAAGTCACAAACTTAAGACATATAGGTTCAATGACATAACAATCAAGTTAAACCGAGTGTCAATAAACGTGGTGGTCCAGAGACCCCTTTATGCTGCTGTCTGAAAACGTGTTAACTCAATTGTCCTATTCACTTTTAAAATTGAGGACTGCAATGAAGATTATCGCATTAAACGAAGCTTTAATTCGATCATCAAATGGGAAAACGTGATAGTTGTGTAGAAGCCACTCGTTAACGACATGACAGTGATCGTCCAGTGATAGTCTGCAGCCCACAATTCATTCTGTATAGGAACAAATTGGACCCACATTTGACTTGGTGGCCCCATTGGAGGATGGAGACGTATGGGTTGGGGGCATTGCGCGAAACGATAGAAATGTGTTCGACAAAGAATAGACAAACCCCCCAAAAAGCCAACTAGATAAAAAAACAAATACACCAGCAGACGTGTTTTTTGGGGTGCGTTGTGCATCGCATCGTACTCACCATAGCAGTGGATGAGCGCGCCGTTGTGTCCCTGGTGAAGTTTGGCTTCCTCGGAGGGGGTTTTGCAATAAGATCTCTGCATGAAGAGGTGGTGTTTGCTGAAGGTGCCTTCCCCGACACTGGCATCCAATGACTGATGAATGCCCTCCTGTTGGAACGGACCGCGGGACTTGTCTCCGTACGCGTGACCTTTGTGGGGCCAGATCGCCGGGCTGAAGGCTTTGCTGTCCCCCGTTTGGGACGTCCTGAACGCGTTGCCTTGGTGCTCCCTACCTTGCGTTGCGGAGGAGCTGTAATACGGATCCATGGATGTCATGTCGCTGTATGAAACACACGCCTCTGCCTCCATGCCTACAAATGTCAAAGGAAGGAAAAAATAAAGTCCAAGCTTTCGTTTTTTTTTCCTTCTTCTTTTTTTTTTCTTTACTTTCGGAATGGGTAGCGAACCGATACCCTCTCTCCCCGACCTCAAACCAATGAACACAAATACGCGTGCGCGTACACACACTCAAGCGACTCGGCTTACACTCGGCTGCAGCTGGCTCTGATTATAACACGATTCAGATCTTTTCCAGGAACCAAACACCCAAACCCCCCCTTCAGGTTGACAAAAGTGAGCCGAGCGGTACGTCGGTTCTCAGAGGAACGGGACCCAGATCTCCTCGACGCTCCGAGGCGATGCTGTGCAGATGAACTCTCTCTCCTAAGTGATTGCGATGATGAAATGGAGGGCTGAGGTCAAACATTTGCAGAAAAAAAGTGAAGCACGATATATAGGGCTCGACACATGACATTGATTTGATTAGGATATGAACATGGGCCATAACTGGTGCTACTGGGGCGGAGAGGGCGCGATTTTACGCATCGTTTTCCACGGTTCATCGGGACAGAGGATCCATTCTTGGCCCATTGTATTTTTGGATCCGCCTGTTTGATTGATTGAGGCACCTATCGGCCTACACTCCCGTTGAGCCCACATAAATTTTCCGAGTCGTTTAGAGTTTCAAATTAGTTTTAAAATATATGCCAGTAATATTATTATTATTTATGTTAAGAAGTAGGACTTGGCCGACATCCCAATTGTAAAAAGGATATAAATAATATTTATAAAATTGCATGAAGCAGTCTGAGTTATTTGTAGGTTAAATTACAATAAAACACCCTGACTAGAATAGGCCAGGTAGGCTTTTATTCAATATTTATATTATTCAATTTCCTGAATAAAATGATACACTGTGTGTGTGTGTGTGTGTGTGTGTGTGTGTGTGTGTGTGTGTGTGTGTGTGTGTGTGTGTGTGTGTGTGTGTGTGTGTGTGTGTGTGTGTGTGTGTGTGTGTGTGTGTGTGTGTGTGGGTGTGTGTGCGTGTGTTTGTTTGTGTGTGTGTCCCTATATAGGCCTATGCTAAACAAAAAAATGGACAATGGTTAGCATTTCTTTTTCGATTGTGCGAAAATACTGCACTGCTGTTGATGTTTTGAATTTGATTAAGGACAGATAGACTTATTAGATAGAATGTTATTAAAGGCCTAATAACGTCATAACCTAGTCTTGTATGCAATTTTAAATTTAATGTTACAATTATCATAGCCTAGTCTTTTATTTATTCATAACTTCTCATTACTATAATATTATCTCAATATTTATTAATTGAAATAAAAAACACATTGTCAATAAATATGAAAAGCTATATTAAACCCATATATTGGCCCCGGTGTGACGAATTATGGATAATTCATTAATTAAAGACTGGGTTGGTAATGACTTGACACCCTTATAGGAATATAGGCCCTCAGTGAGCAAGGGGCCCTCTTCACAACCTTTTACATCTGAATTACCATCGTAGGGTTTTGGAATACTAAGTTGAGTTAGCTCCTTGTCAGATAAAATATTGCACTGCATTCACGCATGCATAAAATCATTAATTTAATCCATAATTTGTTCATGGTTAACGGTAAACGATAGTTCTAGATAAGCCATAAGTTTAACATTGTTAGCGCATTGTCGACTCTTCATCCAGTGAATAGTGATTTCGCATGGTACCAACACCGCCCTACCAAAAACACATAATTTGGTCCCTCTGCTTCTGTGTCCAATTAGCTCGTCTTGCAGACATGATGTCACCGAGTTGTCTTACTTCCAGGCCAAGGCCTATTTGCCCAGGTCGAGGTGCAGACCTGCTGTTGGTCTTCATAACAAGCAGGGCTTATGGCAGGTGACTCATGTAGTGAATGAAAAGCACGTGCAGTGTGGGGCATGTGGACATCGCATTTCGTGAGTAGAAAAACAAACAAACAAACACAGAAATACCCACATTCGGAAAACGATGGCGTAGGACTACATTTTGAAATAGCCTGAATGCACCGAAACCATGAGCAGGCCTGGTCATGAGCTAGAAAACATGAAAAGACTCGATCAGTGTTTAGGCAAGAGTGTAGCTGCACAATGCAAATAAAAGCTGGTTCGGATCAGCAAGAATTTGATCCAGGTTGATGAAGCTCACATACTTCATCATCGTACAAGATCATCTTTCACCACATTAAAACACCCGGTAGCAATATGAACTTGAGTGTTAACAGATTTACAAACAAAGTGAAATGTATACATCCTTTGTTTAATCTAATGGTTTGATAACGGGATAATGGGAATAACTGTAGTTTGTGTTCGCTATTGGATTGCATAGCCAGCACTGAGTGGACCCTACCAGGGCTATTCAACCTCCTTAACAAGTGGGCCACAATGGAAAACCACTGGGGGTTCATTTACATGCACAGGTATGTAAATTAATCACGACAAATAAATTGTACTTAAAGTAGTGTTAACTTAATTGATATAATATGGAATAAATTCCTTTCCTTTTTTCCTCACTTTTAATCATATCATTATAGAAAATTTTGTTCTATTTTGGACACATATTTAGAATTCAACAATGTTGTTTGAATCATCATACAACAGAACCACTACATATGAGACATGAGACATTTTGAGCCTGTTTCAGTCAGTGAGAGAAATTGCACTGCCTCGATTTTGCTATTTCAGCATAGTTTGGCTCATAAGTTGTAAGGCCAATCCTGAGGTACTCATGCAGCTTCTCATTGGTCATAGAGCCACGTGCGCTTGTTTTGATGGCATTCATATGAGAAAAGCTAGACTCACAACTATAGGTTGAGCCATTTGCAGGCAACTATTTTCTCTTCTTTTTTTTATATGCATATATATACATTTTTTTGGTTGCCAAAAGAAAATAAAGAAGGGCCGTATTCGGCCCACGGGCCGCTAGTTGAATAGGTCTGCCCTAGACCATCCAGATTGAACCACCCAAGCTTATTACAAGCAGTGTTTTTCTGACTAACTACGCTATTGGAAGAAGCAAAATAGTATATAAATCCTACTTGTTTAGCCCCGAAATAGAACACACACTTGATACAAACCCGAAGCCTCTATTAGGAACTAGTACTACAGCTCTGGTCATTTGTTTTAGACACCAAACCATATGATATAGGTTAGCTGACACTAGTCTGACCTTTATGAAAGTGTTGCATATTATCTCCATTTATTCCCCCATACATCTTGGAAGATGATTGATGAATCCAACAATAGAACTAACTCAACAAGTATAAAATTAAGTAGGCAGAACGTGCGCGTAATGGGCCTGCAGAGCCTACCCAGAGTAATAACCTTTACATCAATGTCTGGTTTGAGGAAGTCGGTAATGTGAACAACACCACAGTAAATAAAGATTTACTACAGCATGTTTTATATTTCCTTTGGCATATTGAGAAGGTGGTTCAATTATGAGCAACAAGCGTGATTTTAGCTACTTTTATTTCACAGGAGAAAGCATCCCAAGACTCATTTGGTGTAGCTGCCCTGTAATTAAAAACACGCCGTCTGGGTTTTTAGTGTGGGGTGACGGGGGGGTGGGGAGGGGTGACGGGGGTGGGGGGGGGGTAGACAGGGGTGTACGAGGGACAGCTCAAATCCCCGTAGCAACGCTTTTTACCATGACAGTTCTCGATTGGAAGCTTCCCTTTGACCTCGGAGCCCACCTGCACTGGTTAAGGCACATGCACGCACCAATCACGCGCACACACAGACACAAACATGCACACAGACACACATACACAAACACATGCACACACATGCACATGTACACACTCATGCACATACACAAGCTCACGCACAGACACACGCTCACACACACACACCCTTTTTTCTCTCGTGATCTACTCTCACTCTTCTTCATCACACTGAATAATAAATTATAAACTTACACATTATGACTTTCATTTGAGTCTTTTATTTTATTTGGATTGTTAATGATTCCTTATGACTAATAATTGAATGCTGGCAAAGAAACTTTTTCACTGGACCTATTAATGACCAGTTTTATCATAACCAGTTCCAAATCCCTTAATGTATACTTTTATCTAATCCATCATCTCATCTCGCCCCCCTTTCATGTTTCATTCCTACACTATCGTCGAAAACATAATGAAGGACATAATGATGTCATTCTGTCTAAACATTTTAATTTGATAAGCATCACTTTCCTCTCCTCCTTCATCTAGTCAAGCTCAAATGAAGGGAGCAATGTTCAAGCTGTCAATTGAATTATTCTCTCCGCTGAACGCAAAAGCCCTACAGTAGGGTAACGTGATGACACAGTGGGTCTTCTTGGCTTCTATCTATAACACCCGACTGTCTGGGGTAACAAAGGCTAGGCCTGTTGCCATGGGGAGTGCCCTCTTCATGGCCTTCGGCGTCCTCTGCTCTGGGTCAGCTAATGGCACTTAGGGCACGATATGAGCCCCGTGGAGGGAAACACAAGGATACGGACGAGGCATAAGCCCACTTCCCTTTCCTGGTGTGCCCCCGTCAGGCTCTGCCCTCCGAGTCGAGGCTCTGGCCCGTGGCTACGGCCGCTTGATTGAAGCCTTTGATGGGCATTAATTCACCGTGGAGGGGAGGCTTTGTTGGCGGGGCTGGAGATGAACAAAACGCAGAGAGCGGAAAAGGAAGGCGGGAGGCCCACGAGGTTGATCTGATTTAATTTCACATAAAAAAAAAAACATTCCATCTTCTTTACAAGGCCACTTCCATCCTATCTGTGGCACAACAGGAACCTTTTTGTTTTTGCTCTGCGTGTATTGGCAAACATTTGAAATGTTTTCCTGCTTGTGTTGTGTTTCCTGAAACCGTAAAAATGAACCCGTTTTATCCATTGATTTCATTTTTATTATTTGTACATTTTAACTACAATAAACTGCATAAATCCCTGCCCATAATTGTATTACATACCAAATAAAGTAAATTCATCCACTCAATCATTCATTCAAATTCATAGCTATTTTCATGCAATTCATAGAGAACAAGACGTGTGTGTATGTGTACGTGTATGTGTGTTTATACAGTTATCCTTTGCCACAATATCAAAATGGTTGGCCACTATGATTATCCTGTTGAAGTACTGGTTGCCTGACACAAATCACACAACATTCCCTGCCATTCCCTGCCACCTTTATTCCACTCTGCATACTAGTAAGCCTGGGTGTTGGCACCTGCGAACATACACACAAACACGCACACACACATGCAAGAACCCACCAACGCTCACACGCATGCACACACGCACACTCATGGTGCACACGCATGTTTGCTCGGTCACCCCCTCCCCCCCAAACCCTAACCCTATCCTCCCCCCCCACCCTAACACACAGACACACACTCTAGACATGGCTGAGGAGGGTTTTCTTGGAATTGTTTTCGTGTGAGTACGAGACAGTCCTGTGACAGCTGATTTTCTGATCAGATTAGCTGAAGGAAGAGGTTAAGGACAAGTGAGTGCACTCAAATTGAATTCATAGGAACTGAGGAGGCACAGACAGACACAAAATAGACAAATGCATTCTCCACTTCATCGTCTCCTTTCTCGAAGATGAGTCGGTGTGGAATCTCTCTCATCCTAAGCTCTGGGTGTCAGTGAAACATCTGCCTGACTTCCTGTGGAGCACCTTTAAACATCTGGCACCTTATGTCAGGCACCTGGGGTTTAAAGATGAACTAGGTGCTCCCCATGTACCACAGCATTCCTCTCCAGTAACTACAAAGGTTTGTTTTCCAGATGTGTATTTTACATGCTTCATCAAATTTGCAATACTGTAAAGTCATAGTTATATACTGTTTTCAAAAGTGTACGTGCATATGTTTGTGTGTGTGTATGTATGTGTGTGTGTGTGTGTGTGTGTGTGTGTGTGTGTGTGTGTGTGTGTATGCTTGCGTGCATCTGTGTGTGTGTGTGTGTGTGTGTGTGTGTGTGTGTGTGTGTGTGTGTGTGTGTGTGTGTGTGTGTGTGTGTGTGTGTGCGTGTGTGCATGATTGCGTGTCTGCGTGTCTGCGTGTGGCCATGTGTGTGTGTTCATGCTGGCAATGCATGTGTGTGGACTAGTGGGTGTGTTTGTGTTCCTATAAGTGGTATGGTTTTCCCTTTCCACTGGCCTTGCTTGAAACACCTTTCACGGTTTAGCGGAACTTGTAGGAAGCCTATAGCTGATGCCCAAACAGCCCAGCCATCCCCCCGCACTCTCTCCCCCCCCCTTCCCCCATCCACCCCATCCCCAAACATGCACAGAATCTGCAGATGAAAGTTTATTAGGATTTGGAGAAATGCGTCCCATATGTTTGTGTAAGCCTGGTTTTGATCTTTGGATTCCTCCTCTAGTGATATGACCACTGGCGAATTATCCCATTTCATCGGAGTCAGAGTACACACAGGCAGCATCTGCAAGCAGAGAGAGAGGGTTGCTATGTATACGTCCTTGTGTGTGTGTGGCGGTTTGTGTGTGTGTGTGTGTGTGTGTGTGTGTGTTTCTTTGTGTGTGTGTGTTAGAGGGAGTTTATCTGTGCACGTGTGTATCTGTTTGTAGCCATGTGCCTGTGCAGGGATAGGATCAGGTTTCTGGATCAGTATCACAGATCAAACCCCAGCATTCAAACAGTCATTACTTGCGTTACAATGTTTATGTCTGTTTAGGCTGGATATTGCTTCAATGTACGCTCTCCTCGTAGGTTACTATACTTATTGATCTACTTGATCATATTCCCCACGTACACGAATATATAACAAATATATGTACGCAGCCGCAACCCAATTGATCCGTTGGCCGTCTCTGCTTGATGATTATAATAGAGCAATGTTTCTTTACTCGTGAAAACAAAACAATTTGTACGATGGTAGTGGAATCAAAAAATATGATGTAGGATTTCGAAAGAATCAACTTAAAGCAAGAAATACTGATTGTAGTGTGTGCCTGCTCTGTTTTTTGCATTAGGACTTGGAAGAGCACAGAAACACTACACTGTCTCTTCAACAGACTCCAACCACTTCTGAGAGATAATGCTGTGCAAATAGCTTGCAGGTTGCAGTTTAAATGGAACTGTATTCTGAATAAATTACACAAATGTTCAGCAATTTGTTGCCTCCCATTCTTTTCTTTCTTTCCTCCAGATGCTGCTGTCAGCATTTTTGTCTTGTGTTGCTTTGTTCCTTCTTCTATGCATAGCATTTTTTTTTATTGAAGACTGTCTATTATGACATTTGTATGTTATTGTAATGTTGCATAACTCTGTGAAATACTTATATTGTGCCGTTAGCTTTGATTACCATTCTCATTGCAGTTGTTTCAACCTGCTCGTTACAATCGACATTTTCCTGTTGACAAATACATCTTCAAGAATTTTATGTGAAACTCTAAAACTAAATTAGATTACAGTTATTTTGCATACTGTTATGGACTTCATTGACTCATATGATGACGGTTGCTGATAACTATTTCAACGTGTAGCTGCCTTTTGCCATGCAAACTCTGGGCCTTCGCAGACCCTTTCTAGCTGCTTTCCAGTCAAACCTATCCAAGAGCAGTACAATGCAGAGCATTCTAACAAAAGGGTAACTTTCTCCCAACTAAACATGAACCTTCTTGTTGATTCCGTGTTCATGTGACCCGATGTTGTCTCTTAAACAGGGATTACCTGGGATAATATCGGGGCCCTGTAAGAGCCGATAACTCGTGAACCGTTTTTAAAGACCAGGGCACTTCCTGTCTGCTTTACCTAGCCGCTGCTTGGCAGAATGTAAGACGTGTGGAATGTAAGGGGGAGAGCATCCGTTGTCTTTTCAGCTCCCCCTCCCCCTCCCCCCCCTCCTTCACCTCTCTCCCAATATCATATGAGTCCCATATGGAAGCACTCGTAGAAAGAAAATTAGGTACAAATCAGAATGGCTCCACAGCACTATTTATAGTCAGGAGCAGCCAAGGTTCTGCCCAGTAGCTCCTCTGCCTTGGTCATCCAGGAATAATACTCACCGTGGTGGACTGCACCTTCTGTAGCCATCTGTTGACATGCTTTATGGCCATTGAGGGAAAAATGGCATTGTTTTGGGAACATTAAACACAGCAGGATTTGTGGGGTGGTTTGTGTGTAACACTACTTTTATTGCAAAGTACTTAGTTCGCTGAGTTTATTTGAACAGATGCTGTATGAATGTATTATAATTTAATTGATGATGACTATGATCATAATGATTATCATTACTATTATAAAAAATATTATTATAACAGTCAATCTACGTCTCTGCATGATGCGCCACAAGGAATGGGGAATTGTTTTTAAGGCTTGAGAAGCTGCATAAAAGAAATGGGAGACATTAGCGTGCATTATACTAACTAGTTACATGACAATGTAATATGTCATCAATAAAAATATTAAATGTAATCAATAAACAATACAAAATCCCATTCAAAGAGGTCTCATGAGATTATTCCTTTGTTAACTGATCTCCAACAACAGAGGAACGATGAGTATTTTCCAATACAAATACTAGAGGGGTTATACATTTGGCCCTGCACCATAGCCCTTTGTGATAATCAGGCTTTTATCTATTGGTCCCATGCATCAGAAATAAAACACAGAGCATTTCACTGGGTTCAAAGTCAACATAAAACAATTCTTTAAAAGGCTTGATGTGGCTTTGACCCTAAAACATATGGAACAACGTAAACATTGCTCATTTTCAAGCATGGTCTTCAGACTCTGCTGTGTGCACCAACTCTAAGCAGTCGAGAGAGGGGAAAGGCTGGAGTTGTACAAAAAAAAAACCGAGGAAATCCCATCGAGACACATTCTCCACAACACCAGTGGAACGCCGTCGCTCGGATGAAAGCAAGCCCTGGTCTTTTTTAGCTTTGAACTTTGACCCTGGGTGTATTTGGATGAGTGAAGGCATGGATCCTCCGGTGTCTTCTGTGTTTTATCTGTGGGATTCAGCGGGGGCTTGGCGGGGGAGCGGGGCCAGTAGGGGCCAGTAGGGGCCCGACCAAACCCCCTCACCTTTACAGCCCCCCCTCTCCAGCAGTGTTTATTTGGACGGGCCCACAGAACTCTCGCAGCAAGGTGCCCGCTGTCATCGCGGTGACCTCCGAACCCCGCTGTGTGCCGTCAGGACACACCGTGGTACAGGTCCATAGCTGCCCCTGGGACCTACCCACTGAGGTCAAGGGTCACGCCCACTGCTGACCACAGGCACACATGTCAGGAAACGGCTCCATTACTATTCTCTGACAATCAAAATTACATTTTTTGGAGTGACATATAATTATTTTTTAAAGTAAGTAATTATTACGTATGCATGTAGGATTTTTAAATAAATATGTTGATTTTGGCTCAACATGATAGTTATAGTTATTTTTTCTTCTGCACTAGACAAACACTTTCTTTCTATTCCACTCCCATCATGATAAAAAAAAACAGATTACCTGTGCCATAAATGGAGACTAAGAGAATTATTAGATGATATCAAATTGTCTGGTGTTTAGACTGTGAAGTATGAGAAATATGTCTCTAATTTTTAAAGTCTGGACTGAGACAGACGTTGCTTGTGAACAATCAAGGACTGGATACAGCATTGTATCCCTTTGGAGAGATAGGCCTACATAATTTTAATTCAATACAACCTACTCTGAAGGCGTTTAAAAATGTCTAAATTATGTTGATTATGCTTTCTCTCAGACATGGGAATCTGTTGTCAGTGCCATTGTTTTAATCAGGTAATTTGACCCGAAGTGACTAAAGTCGATATGTATTCTGATGAGTTTCTACAATTTGCCCAATTATCTTTTTCAGTTAATCAGTCTGGATTTGATACTTTGCAGTTAAGTGTTTATAAAAAGGCTTTGGCGATGTGATTCTGGACTTCTGGAGCATTAATTTGAAGAACCCTTCTTCTGTTTGAGTGGATTATTAAACATGTGATCTATTTTACAGGGCTACTCAAATTTCTTGATATGAGTTGTAAATGTTAGATACTTGTTCTCCAGTTCCCCAGTGAAATAACAATATCTTGACTATCATATAGTTTGTGATACTGTGTTCTTTATTTTCTGCATACGCTGTATTAGGCCCAGTTTATATTGATGGATATAGGCAATAAAATGATATTTTTGAAAGCATTTCAAACAATACATTACATTTTTAAGCCGCTGCCACGCACGTGTTTGCAGACAAGGAAAGACCGTACTAGGAAAGAAATGAAAGGACCGGGATAATATATAGTTCAGTTCAGAGGGAAAACAAGTATGTATGGGCACTTGTTTATTATCTGAGAGGGACCTCGTCCTTCAAACGACAGCTGCTTCTTAACAAAGTCCTTTGACTCATTCAGGATATAAATGAACCATAAAAATGTCTCTTGTAATGAGGCTCGATGATGAAATTCAGTAACCCCCGGAAATTCTCCCAATAATTGAACAAGCCTTCCTTCAGCTCAAATCCTTTGCGGTGTAATCGTGAAAAAAGCTAAAGCAACCTTCAAAGATATATCACATGCTAAATATCTGTGAACGTATAGTCTATTTTATCTATTTTCAGTCAGATTATGTTACTAAACAAGATTTTAACGTTTCCTTATTGTTTTTCAACATTATCAAAAATATTCCAATCACTTAAATTAAAGAACGCTAATATCATCAAAGAGAGAGCTACTTGTATATCTTAACCAATAAATGTAAGCAATTTGTTATTGTTTATACATTATTGGTTTGATTGAATCAGAAATAAAAGCATAATAAGGCATTTCAAGAACATAGGCTCATGGAGTCATCAGGGCCTATATTTTTTACATGCTTTTACTTTGCTCTGTTAAAGTGGGACGGAGGGCACTGCAGCATCACTGACCTCTGGACCTGAGGTCATCAATAAGTTGAACAGAGATGGCCCTCATTGGCTTAATATCCTGGAATGCCCTGGAAGCCGTAAGAACAGACTTCTTTCATATAGAGCCATAATCCAAGTCATGTTCTCTATTAAATTTCAGGGATCTTAGAAGCAGATGCCCTTCACAGCATATCCATTTGTTTGGGGCTTTTTAGAGCAACCAAACACGCAACCGAGGGCCTACTATTTCTGCTTACTTCTCTGAAAGTGTCGGCGGTGTTGAGCTGCTGCCTCCCTGGTTGTAATGACACGCTCCCCTCACATCAACACTGGGGTGTTTAGAGCCAGTGGTCATATCACAAGCAGCCACACGGAAAGGTTGTCGGGTTCGAGTTGCCGGGTCGATAAAGGTTGAAATTGTTGTTGTGATTGTGCAGTGATCACCTAAGAGAGAAAGGCAGTTGATATCCTTTTCATTTTCTTTGCTTCAGCGTCTGTGATTTCATCTTTACAGTCGTTCATATTAATATCCATATGAATCCCCCCCCCCCCCCCCCCCCCCCCCCCCCCCCCCCGTGTGTGTGTGTGTGTGTGTGTGTGTGTGTGTGTGTGTGTGTGTGTGTGTGTGCGCGAGTGTGTGTGTGTGTGTGTGTGTGTGTGTGTGTGTGTGTGTGTGTGTGTGTGTGTGTGTGTGTTTCTGTGTGTGTGTGTGTGTGTGTGTGTGTTTGCATCATGTAAACACAAATGCATACTTTTCTTTTTTCTTCTTGATACATATTAATTAAATATGTTATAGTATGTGTATGTGTCTATGTGTCTTCAAATATAATAAATCAAACATTGAGCACTTACCTTGTACACAGCTAGATATAGAAAGTAACACAGCGCTTCTTTAATTTTAACAAAATGCTGTTATACAATTATCACTATAATCCTAAAAGAATACATAATAATACCCACAATAAATAAAAATATCCCCTTCAAACAATACATATACCATATATATATGTATACATATAAAGATGAACTCAAGGCGCTTGCAGAGATATAAATATCCCTGTGGTTCTGGTGGTCCGCCAGTGTCAGAGCGATGTCGGGTTCTGGTGGGGTCTCCCAGTCGGCAACAAAGCGCTCTTCGTTGTGCCGTGGGGGCGACCAAGTGATTCTAATTAAGGCTCCATGTTGTTGTTTATTGAGGCTGGGGTCATGTAAGTCAAACATGAAGGAGCCCGATCGTACCAGGAGAGAGCCCAGGCTCAGCTCCCTCCTGCAGCCCCGGTCCCCGTGGACAAACACTGGGGGCCTTTGTGGGACTGCTGTTTATCTTGGTGGAAGTCAATAGGCCAGTATCTTCCTGCTCTTGCGACGTTCCACGTGTTATTATTAGATGACGGACACATTAACAATATTAACGTTCGCACAGGATGCTGCGTACAAAGGCACTGCGACAACTGTACGACAGCGCAATGCGTCACCATGAAATCTGTTATCCCATTCAACTGGGCCGTGATCTACAGAGAAACGGTTGTCCCATGCCGTTCCCCCCCTTACCCCCCAGCCCCACCTCCCCCCATTTCCCCAAATCATTTGGTCTAAAATAAAGGAAAACGTGACTGACCCGTTGAACCGCATTCGGAAAACCGTCAGCCAATTAATCGGATTAACATGGAGGCGAGTTAAGAAAAAGCAAGGCAAATCAATTAGTTTTAGTTGGTTATGGCTTCCGCTTATTGAAAGGCTGGGGTGTGTCGGAAGGGGAAGCTGGATTTAGGGTTCCGCACTGGGGTGCCTGCAGGACAAATGTAAGATACGCATGAGAAAAAACCCTTGCTTTATATTTGTTACCCTTCTTGATCATTCCCTTGTGAGCCCCAGTACATGACATGGCACAGAGCCCTCCGTCCTCTGTGTCAAAGTGTAAAACATTACTATTTGTTCTATGCCAAGAGTGGATAATTGCATTGTCACAATGATCCTCAAAATGCAATTCAAACATATTTACAATCAACCACAAACTGTAATTATACAACTTGTATTTGACTCTTTCCCTCTGGTCACTCCTTATCCTTCTGTAAAATTACAAAAAGGAAATGTACCGTGTCAATAGGGAAATACATGTAAAGACTTGATAGGAATCTTATTACACTATAGACTAGATCAACTGGATTACGTTTATGTATGTGTCTGCCAAAGCTTCAGCCAATTCAGGCACATTGGAGTTTTGAACATTTATCAACAGCTAACTTCGATATAAAACAACTGACTCTGTTAACGCCCTGGAATAAAACGGTGAATCCTAAACAACTCTGTGATTTCAGGCCGTACTGGGTAATTTATTTATAAAAATGTTATTAAGGACTAAACTTTTTTGTTGCTTTCCTGTTAGTTCATGTTTTAAATCCATCAACAAAAACGAACGTATAGGTTGGAATCAAACTATGGAAAAATAAGTAAATCATCGTGAAGGTCTTCTCCACCATAATTTTAAGTTTTCTTTTCTTACACTTTCTAGTCCAGCCCTTCATAAATCCCACACCAAATACATCACTTTTAGGTGCTATTAAACGTGGTTATGGTTAGTCATTACAAACACCTTACACCATTAGTTGCTGTTTTGTTTCTTTTTGTCTGCTTCTCCCTATCATATACCTACTGAACAGCCACAAATTGCCTCACTAAGGCACAGCTTACAGTAGAGTCTCGCTGGGGGGAGAAATTGCTTTCAGAAGGAGAAGTGAAGGAAGGAAATAGGGTCTGGCATGTTGACTTAGGACTAAATCCCGCAGGAGCCCTCAATGGACAGCTATTAAAGTTTAATTGCTGGCCTTGCCTATTGGGAAGGCCCTCGGAGCATTGGTGGGGTATATTTCAGAGCTACTGGGGACGAGGGCACTTGTTGAATCACCCTTCAATCCTGTTGGTGGAGAGACCTTGTTTTACAACTCACCTCACACCTGTCTGCTTAGGGTGAGCATGTGACAGGAAGGACACGGCGCTATGGACGTACAGCGCATCATCGGGCTATTGAAAGTGATACAAATGCAAGAAGTAGTGTATGCATGCAAGAAAAAGGGTATGGCAGAAAAAAAAAGTGCAGATATTTCCAAGAGCCTGCCAGTGTTCCCCTCCCAGAACAATCTGGAAGTCTCTGAGCTTTGTTTCCTGGTGATTTGCATAATACATGTTGATGGGTGGATATGCTTCCCAACCCTTGGCTCTTTTTCTATCTGCAGATTACAGAAAGAGACTGTTTCCAGCGCCGCACAGGCTACCAAGAGGAGGCTATCAAAGGGAAGGAACGGGCTTTCAAGCCCGGACCCTTCGATTGTATTAATGATTGGTTCCAGGTGAGGCAGCTTTGGGTAGTTCTGCCCCAGGAAAATTGCCCTTCTCTGCAGCACTTGTGAGCGGTAGAGAGGCTTCACGGTTGGCGTGGTACACCGGAATTCCAATACCACTCACAATCGGAGGGATTTCAAGGGATGAATGCTGGCTGGGCCTTTAAAATCTTGTTGTGGTTGATTGCTGTTACAATAAATGCTAAGCCCAAAAATTGGGGTGACCAAAGTGTCTGGCTATTTCAAAAAATGTATGCTGAGTAGCTTGATAGCATCCTTCATTGATAATAATTGCCCTGATAAAAGTCAATACATCCCTTTGAATCCTTCATAAGATAAGTCCTGGATTTATCTTGCTGAAGAAAGACATTTTCCAGGTTTGTTTTTTATCCTTCACACATGGAGGATACCATCTCAGAAGTCTCTGGCTGCTAGCATCAACCAAGTATTACCAAAACATTCATATTCTAAAGTTACAAGCTATTTGTGTGTGGTGTGTGTGTGTGTGTGTGTGTGTGTGTGTGTGTGTGTGTGTGTGTGTGTGTGTGCGTGTGCGTGTGCGTGTGCGTGTGCGTGTGCGTGTGCGTGTGCGCGTGTGCGTGTGCGTGTGCGTGTGCGTGTGCGTGTGCGTGTGTGTGTGTGTGTGTGTGTGTGTGTGTGTGATACTTCTACACTGTTATTTAGATTTAACAAGACATCCACTCTGATAACTTGTTTCTTTTAGAAACCCAAATTCCTCTCTGAACATCCAGATCCTGGGGCTGCTTTGAAGATCTGGTTGTTTAATATCGTCTATAGAGAAATCCTAGAACTTGTTTAACTTATTACAGAATGATATATATATGGTTGGTCGTGTCCCTTGTATTTAACGGGTTCAACTCACAGTGGATGAAATTCTACCGGAGTCTTTCTCACATTCTAATTAGAGTTTAACTCCTGCTTCCTAGTGTACTATTCCTGGACATGGGGAAGAATAGCATATGGAGCCGTGTGTGTGTGTGTGTGTGTGTGTGTGTGTGTGTGTGTGTGTGTGTGTGTGTGTGTGTGTGTGTGTGTGTGTGTGTGTGTGTGTGTGTGTGTGTGTGTGTGTGTGTGTGTGTGTGTGTGTGTGTGTGTGTGTGTGTGTGTGTGTGTGTGTGTGTGTGTGTGTGTGTGTGTGTGTGTGTGTGTGTGCGTGTGTATGCGCGTACTATAAGGCCAATCGGAGACAGAATGAGGACATGCATTGATATTTCAAGGCTTTATGAACCTCACTGATCTCTTTTTTTCAAAGGCAATGGTAGAAGTCCATTCTTTTTCCGGCATTAGGAAATGTTAATTATTTGCACTTCAATGAAATTCTAACATTACGGATATACAATACTGTTGAACTCACACTGAGGACGACGAGTCTGTGGTTTAAATAAAAGTAACAATCACTAAAGTTAATGTATTGGGTCCTATACAAAGGTTGCCACCTATGCCGTTGTCTGAACTCGACTACAAAGGATATTCAACAGCTCTCTGAACCAACTACACATACCCCAACCCCTCCATCACGCGGCCACACAAGGTAAATAAGCTGTTATTCCACTGTTGTTTAGACAGATTCTGCAGAGATTGGTCACGTAATGAAAAGAAAATAGCAGCGATGTTCCCATGACGGATATGGTAAACCAAATTGAGACAGGCTGCTCAGCCGGCTCTGAGTTCGCACCTCTGCTCTCACATTGCCGCCCTCCCGCTCCCTCCCTCCTTTGTAGCGAGCGAGACTGGCCGCTCCGACCCCGGCCCCACTGACTCACCCTTTCCACAGAACCCGATCTGCCTCCGAGGCCCATGCGCTCACGTCCTGTCGAGGATTTGTTGATTTCTTTAATCACGGACCTAGCTCTGCTCGTCTTTGTTTGTTTTGCAGAACAAGCAGCAAACACAAAGCACTTAAGTTGGTCCCGCAGAACAAAGAGCAGGAGGTTTTGCAAGGGGGATGCTGAGTTCTTGATTGCATCTCGAAGGTCGTTGTAATTACTGCGTCCTGCCGTCAGCTTTGCCCTCGAAGTATGCCTGTGTGCTGCAGCAAAACTATGTCAAGTGCAATTATGGATAAGACATCTTTAAGATTTATGATGGATAACAAACATGTTTCTTCTCTTTTGCAGTACACATTTTACAGTAACGATAAATCTAGCCTATCATCTCAAGGCAACAACAAACCTTTTTCAACAAAGTTTTTCCATTATTATATTTATTTTAGGCCATGCCAACTCATACATTATTAAATGTCTTCATCCCTTGTGGAGCATTCAGCAAAGATTGCATGGACAAGAGTATACACCAGTCCTTTTCCTCCTCTCGTCTTCCACAAGCATCATGTCTCCATGGCAACACACACTTATTACTCTACTATTTCTCAAACCAAAATAATCCAGCAACATTTGAACTACCAAAAAAAACAACAATAATTTTGCAATCATCACTTTCTATTTTTCAATTAAAATTAATGCTTGAACATTTTAAATAGTCACCATAATATGATCCCATTCATTAATGTTTTATACTTATTTTATTATGTGCATTTTCATTGCTGCTTAAATGTCACAAAGAGTTTGTGACATTCAAGCTTACATTCGCTGGGACAACCTGTTACCCATATTATAATGATGTCATGTTTGTCCTGCTTGTCTCTTATGCTTTGGGTCTAATTTCACATGTCAGGCCTCGTTTATTTAAAACACCAGGCCTCAGCATTTCAGAATCCAGTTGTTAGTAAATGTAAACCTGCCACCGTAACACATTGAAGAACGATACATAAAAAATAAAATGGTATATCTACATTCTCTTTCTAAATTTTCAATGACAATATGTATTTTCTCCATCAAGAAACCACTCAAACCAACCTTAACCTCAAGATTTAAGCTAACTCTCAAAAAAGTTATTGATACTAATAAAGTACACAATTTATCATAATATATTTTTATTCTCTGATTAACTAAGTAAACTTCTATATTTAAAATGGTTAAAAAGCTTTTAAATTATATTATTCTATTATAGCCTACAGTGTCGAAAGGTTCATGGTTTTTAAGTGAGTTTTTAAATCACAGCCATTTTGGTCCAAATTACCTATTTTGAGAAACTCATTGGAATGACACTGGATCACACATATAGACATTCTCTCCTTTGCATTAGCATCTCTATATTGCCAAGGACATGTATGCCTGCCCAGTGACTAAAAGCACATGTTCTCCTACTTATGTCTATGCAGAGATATGTTGTCATGTGGTACATTGGATATAGAATCTCATTTGTGTATTTTCGTGGTTCTTCATGGCTTGGGTGCTTTGTCCTCTGGAGGATGTCATCCTTTTTGCTAATGTCACTGTGTGGGCCTGCAAAGCAGTCTTGACTTTTGATTGGCTCTGCGTAGTCCTGAAGATCCTGACAGAAGTCTATTGTGTCATGTCTGTGTGTTTCTTCTGGAGTGCGTCTCATACTCAATTTGGTGGCTGACCTCAGATCATCCGCAGAGCACCAACCACGTCAGCCCCTGGTTACCGACACAGCCCTTGGCTACCCCTTGTGCCCCACATCCAGACATGGCAGAGCCAGCGCGGGACAGAATTGGACAGAACCGTCCACTCCACTGGCAGTACTGGGGGAGAGGAAAAGGGTGGAAAGGACAAACACACACCGTTTAATGCTATTTCTGTCATGTAGAACAGCAATTATAGTTGATCTAATTAGGCTGGTCTGCGTAATGGACGTCTCTAAGGCCATCATGAAAGGTTCCAGATATTTGCCCTTTCTGAGTGGCGGTTCAGTTCACAAACTCAGGCAATTGTGGGATACACAGGAGTCATGACAGAGGCAGGTCCCTGAGAATGGTTGCCAGACGTCATGTGCTTGTGTGTTCTCATCCTGCACACAGGATGAAGGAAAAAAGGCCCGCACAATAATAGTAACGCTCCAATCACATGTTTGTCATTGTCCAGATCCGTATGTTATTTGAGTTCAACCAATTTGGAGGAAATATTGTTTCGTATTGCTTTGTATTCACGCATCATGTAGTCACGAAGACAGTCGTATAGTTTAGTCTCCCACACTGGTCTTCCGCGAAGGCCTTTAAATTGTTGGAAGCAAAGATTAAGGTTGAATTAATTAAGGCTCCGTCTTTTGTTAATCTATCTGGGGGATCTTTCTAGTATTTTCAAATGATCCTGCATTCACGTTGTTTCATAGGCTTGTATTTTCAGGGTATTGATAGATGTGGCATATATCTTGACAAATATTTTTTGCGATATTGATACAAAATGATTATCTTTCGAATACTATATAAAAGTTTTTCCGGCATTCCAGCAAACACATTTTTGGCCAGCATTATTGTTGGCCTTACTTTGCTGGGTGTGTAGAACTTTAGAGTATGCTTCCACTTTAACTTCTTAGGGAAAAGCATCCATTCTTTTTATCTGCACTTTTTTCGGGTTTTGTTTGGGTTTTGTAATATGTATTCATTTATCCCGCAGTAACTGTTTAAGTCCAAACGCTTCTACAGGTTCAGACCCATACAGAATATGCCGTCCGACAGTAAAGGTTCTTTGGTTCCAAGTTTTGCTTTCGTTTCCCATCCAAATCGATATGTATCTAAATTCAGCATAAACATTACACATTCCACAGCATTCATTACGAAATGGAATAGGTTTTCATGAAAACCTTGGAATGTTTTAAAGAAGCACATCATTTTTGATATTTCTGGTCATCCTTTTGTTTATGATTCAGATCTATCTGGCATTTGTCAAGTGCCTGAGTGTGCGTGTGGGCATGCATGCGTGTGTGTGTGTGTGTGTGTGTGTGTGTGTGTGTGTGTGTGTGTGTGTGTGTGTGTGTGTGTGTGTGTGTGTGTGTGTGTGTGTGTGTGTGTGTGTGTGTGTGTGTGTGTTTGTGTGTGTATGTGTGACCAAGGTTGCATCTGTAGTTATGTGGATGATTATGCTCCCTTACTGTTGGGACTACTATCATGCCGCTGAGAGTAAGAAAATATAGCGATTGGAGACTACATTTGTCTACAAAGTAAACATTTACAGTTGCTTACATTGAATTTAAAATTGAATTTACAGACGAGAACGAAAGACAGGCATGCAATATTTTGAAAGATTTAAATGATTCACATATTTTCACTTTTGAACTTCTCTGATTTTAATTTTCACAACACAGCACAACAATAAACATTTGAGCTATAATATACATTTAAAATGAAGGCTTGTGCTGAGGATCTTGTTGACAGAATTGTGGCTTATAGCACAGCCCGGTACACATTCAATACTGTGTACGATACAACCCACTGCAAAATAATCAATATTCTTTGGGAAGCTGTATTGAGATAGCTTTTTTTTGGTGCGCCAATTATTCATTATTTGTTGTGAGATGCAATGTTTATCTTGCACACATGTCCTTAAACAAAAAATAATAAATTATTATCTTTGTCCCCACATCCAGAAATAATTTGCAATACATACAGTATAGTACAGCTGCAATGTGGAATCCTTCTTAACCATGACTGGCAAGTTATATTCCAGAAGAGGTCTTTGAGGCGGTAAGAACTATGTACCTACCTCCGTGTTCTGCCCTCTCCGGATGCTACTGAGGGCCCTCCATAAGGCCCAGTGGGACAGCTATGCGAGGCCTACTCTGGTTTCAGGCTGTCAGATGACATCAGTCTGCATGCGGCCTCATATCGTTGAACAGAACAGGTTAGCAGTGACCCATTGGAGCAGCCGTGCTCTGATGTTGGAGGTTAGGGAGCCTGTGCTCGCCATGGCACGCTAGCGCAGGAAGCCCAGGGTCAAAGTTCACGATGAAGAATCTGTATTGCCTGACATAGTACATATAATACCCCAACATATGCCTTAAGACAAACATGTACAATAAATATGTCATTCCTCACTTACAACTGAATGAAGGAATTGTACTTCAAGCAAGTACGTTTATGACATTTTACTGATGTACAGGTATATTTGTGTGTATATATGTGGGTGTTATTGGTTTTAATCTGATGGAAACTTCTAGTTGTGGTCTAAGGAATATCTTGTTTTATGCTGACAGGGTTTAAGCTCATCTAGGCCTACTGAGCATGCAAACATACTTTGAAGTTATCGACAGGTTGAAAGCTGTTTACTCTTTTGCAGTTGGATATTGCTTTGCAACAGTAACCATGTTTTCTTTCTTTCAGAATTCTTCTGTCTGTCTTATATTAAACAAAAAAAATGAGCTCTATGTTGTCAGGATCATAATTTATTTGTTGATTAAACAAAAGATAATAATAATATTTTTATTATTATTATTATTATTATTATCATAATTGATCCCAGATTTGAATCTGAGTGTTACACATAAGGCAGACATTAAGACAAATCTCTGGGAGAGTAAAGGCCATCTAACCATTTAATTGCTCCCAGAATGGATTGATGCATCTTCTTGATGGACAAACAAAGGACGGGTTTGGTCATTGCGATTGCCCCGGCTATCCCCAAGTGTGTGCACAATGTCACCTTTTAAGGGGCATGCTAGAAAACCAAACATACTTGGGGACCACAAATTATTCCCAGAGATGCTTTGTGCTTGTCTCGCACGCACTCTCTTTTTTTATATTTTAGCAGAGGTTTCATACGTAGACTAACAGTGTTGTACAAAGTTATACAGCTTATTGGTCAACATTTGTTCTGCTAACAGATTCAACCATTGCCCTCCACTATTCCTCATCTTCATAAGTACACAGTTCAAACCAAATACTGAAGCCTAAACAACTCTACCACTGAACCACACACACAGCAAACCAAAACCTCTGCCATTGCATATGGTGGTGCATAATATCCACTGGCTGTAATAATGATAATGCCCGTGGTTTGTTGGAGATGCTTGCAATCCGTCTGTGACACATGTGGGCCATGAATTATTAATGTTCCCCAACTAACTGGAGGAAGGGATGCGGTGTGGAGAGCACAAAATGGCCTTCTAAACGTGCACAGAGTAAAAGACCCTGATTCAACTCTTTGGAGGGTTCTATTTCATGTAGGCTACGCCGTCTAGGCTTCGCCTTATGGGCTTGTCCCGTGCGCGCGCCCACGCGGGCGCGCGCACGGGACAAGCCCATAAGGCGAAGCCTAGACGGCTACGCCTACAATCATAGAACTAGAGTTATAATAACATAACTATCGTTTTGTTGTGATCTGTTGTTTGGATAACAACATTTCTACGAGAGTATTGGGGTGGGGGGTGGGGGAGAACAAGTAAAGGTTTTTCAATGGCAAACAGAAGAGAAGGTAAAGTGAAAATGTGCACGCTTGCTCGGGCTGCTCAAGGAGTGACATGGGGCTAAAGTGTTTGTGGGGCCCTTGTGGTTTTCAGCCAATAAATCCTCAGTACATGTTTAATTCAGTCAGATGTGCTGCATGAGAGGAGCACAGAAGGATACACGGCTATTACTCTGCACCTCACATCAGAGAGAGTAGAGGAGGGGGTCTGGAAATCTATATCCTACACCTGGGGGTTGGGGGGGGGGGGGGGGGGGTCAGTCTCGAAAAAGGGCAAGGCAGGAACAGGGATCAGGGAGGGAAGTGGAGTAAAGCACTCTGAAAAAAGGCATGCTTTTACATGGTGCAGGAACTACTGAAAGATACAGCGTGGGGGAGATGCTGTTTGACTATACGGCACTACAGCACTGTTAGTTCTCTGTGCCTTCGCAAAGGCAAGGGAAAGAGGATAAGTAAATAAAGAGAGGGTTATCGATGAAAAGATAGAAACCAAGAGAAATAGAGAGATAGAAACGCACACACACACACACAGTCACCCGCACACGCACACACACACACACACACACACACACACACACACACACACACACACACACACACACACACACACACACACACACACACACACACACACACACACACACACACACACACACACCACACACACACGCACCCACACACACACACACACACACGCACACACACACACACAGCATTATGACAGATTGCCACCATTGTGTTACTTACTCTACATTTGAGTTGATTGCACAAGACAACACAATGCATTCATTTTGCACTGTGTCATGGAGGATTTGAGAGACCAAATGCCTTATTATTCCAATTTTATATTTAACCATCTACATAGCATGACATTTCAAGGAAACAATAACATCCAGGCACGGACTGACTTGTTTTTATCTATGGACAGTGCCGCCATCTTCTGGCCATTGCATGGATTTATCGCATGACGTAATTCAATATTGTATTAGTTTAATTTACTTTTTGTCTTGTGTGTTACTAAATAGATGTATGTTTAGTGGGGAACGAGACTTAAATAAAGGAATTATGTTAGTGGACTCCAAATTGGCTAAAATCTTATTTAATTGAATTAATTATCAAGCAATGATCAGATCAAATTGTTTGGATAGGAATGTAGTTCCCTCTGATATTTTTAACAATTATCATTGACTCAAAGTTTTTTTCTAAATGTCTAATACCAAGTAAAATAAATTAATGTCAAACAGTTATAGAATGTGGAGGATGCAAAACACAAATAGAAAGCCAAGATAAAGATGAATTATGGAGGAATTGATTGATCTGTAACCCTAGCTTTTAGTTTACCTTGACATTACATTCTGTATGCGAATCAGAATCAGAATTGATTTTATTACATCTTGTTGTACAAGATGACAAGAGCAACAATACAAGATAAAGTAAATCAGAAAAATAAAAAGCGGAAGTGGTCATGGCAAATGTTTTTTGCAAATTACAGAAATACGTGTTGAAATAGTCTGTTTTCTTTAAGATGTGCAAAAATTCTATACAGAAATATAGATTAAAATAATCTGTTTTTGCAGTGTGCGTGGGGTTGGTTTGGGGATAGTGGGTTCCTCCAGGAGCCTGACTGCTTGGCCGAAAAAACATTGTCGGGTTTTGGCCCCGAGGCTTCGGTGCCATTTCCCCGACGGCAGCAACTGTTTGCGGTTGGGTCGGCTGGGGTCCTTGATGATTCTGAGGGCCTTCTTGACACACCGCGCCTTGCAGGTGTCCTGAAATGAGGGAAGCTCACATCCGCTGATCCTCTCAGCTGCCTACACTACCCTTTGCGGCTTTTGGCAGCGCAGTTCCCATACCAGGCTGTGATTCATCCTGTCAAGATGCTCTCCGTTGAGCCTCTGAAGAAGGCCCCCAGGATCTTGGGCCCCAAGCCAAACTTATTCAGCCGCCTAAGGTGAAATAGGCGTTGGTGTGCTCCTCCCAGGTGAGGTCTTTGATGATGTGGACCCCCAGCAACTTAATGATGTCTAGCATCTCCCCAGCAGACCAATTGATAGTGATGGGGTCTTGCATCTCTCTCCGCCCCATCACCTGCTCCTTGGTTGGAGGCGTTGAGAGCGAGGTTGTTTTCCTTGCTGTACTGAGCCAGGCGGTCAACCTCGCTTCCATAGGCCGTGTCATCGGCAAACTTGATCATTGTGTGTAGCCGCGCTATTGTGGGTGTATAGGAGGGGGCTTAGGAAACATCCCTGGTTGATGGTCTGGGGGGCAAAGATCTTGGAACCCATCTTTAACAACTGTTTTCAATCCAACAGGAAGTCAAGGATTCAGTTGCATAGGCTGCTGGGCTCAATGCCCAGCAGGTCCCTGAGCTTGCTTTCGAGCCTGGAGGGGACTATGGTGTTGAATGCTGAACAATCCATGAACATCATCCTCCCATAGGCGTTCTGTGGCAGTGCTGTGGCAATGGCGTCGTCTGTCGATCTCTTGTTCCGAATTGGTGAGGGTCCAGAGCGGGTGGCAGCACTCTGCAGATCAGAACCTTACAGTAATGAGCACCTCAAAGCATTCGCTCACTTTGGGGGTGACAACAGGGCACCAGTCGTTTTGGCATTTTATCTTGCTCTTTTTTGGTACTGGGATGATGACTGAAGACTTGAAGCAGGTGAGCACTATGCCCGTGGAGAGAAATAACGGTAAATAAAGCAGGGAGGGCATGGCACTCTCACTCTCCTGCAAAACATGATGCATGCAGCTAATTCAGGCCATCTATAGACCAGTCCAGAAATACGAATAAGACAAGTGTGTGTGCGTGTGTGTGTGTGTGTGTGTGTGTGTGTGTGTGTGTGTGTGTGTGTGTGTGTGTGTGTGTGTGTGTGTGTGTGTGTGTGTGTGTGTGTGTGTGTGTGTGTGTGTGTGTGTGTGTGTGTGTGTGTGTGTGTGTGTGTGTGTTTGTGTGAGATGTATATAGAATAGATGTTGGCCATCTTGACTCCTTTCTGAATAGGCCCCTTTTATGACAGCCTAACGTTTTGTCCCCTAATGGTGGCATATATAAATGAAAAAAATTCATCAATTTGCAGCACTCCAAACATATTTATATTATTTTCACGGGCGAATATACGGTCTGAAGAGATGAGTTTTTACCCTGTGGCAGAAGATGTGTAGGGTTTAAGATGTCCTGATGTCAGTTGGGAGCTCATTCCACAATTGTGGAGCCAGGAGAGCAAAAAAACAAGATTATCTTGAGCCGATGCTGGGGTCTCCACGTACTGAGCGAGAACCATTTTTAGACCCTTATGACCCACATTGTTATAAGTTGTTTCAAGAAAGCAAGAGCCAGAATAATGCATGCTAGTGGAACCAAGTGAGTGTCCAGAAACACATAAATACTTCAGCCAAGATTCATTACACTTATGAATTCAGTTTATAAAATTGGGTTTAATTTAATTAATTAATGAAATGAACAGTTTCATGATATCCACATGATACTGAAAGCTTTTAGGATAAGGAGGAATGTTATTAAATCCATTTAAAATGTACTTTGCATAGATGCATAGAGAATGTATATAGATTGTAACACCTTACAACATTAATGCAACAGTTTACTACAGATCTAGTATTAACCCTAAACCCTATGCTACTGATATGTAATAACGCTTATTACAGTATTGGCTAATGTGAATGGTTAATTATGTTGCAAAGTTGTTACTGTATCGACTTTCCATGCAATAATTTAGCATTGACATAATAAAAAGAATGCTTAATTTTCGCTTTGTAATTAGGTTACCTTACTGCCGAGTAAACTTTTAAGTAGATAAGAATAATATGCACCTGGGTTTCTATACCTTTATGCAAATAAATTAATAATATGGCAATACTTATTCTCTGATACTCTCTCCAACTTATTCTCGCGAAAGATCTTTGATTCGGCTTTAAACAGATAATTTAATAGATACATAGATCTTTAAGTTAGATGGTTGATCATCATCATCATCATCATCATCATCATCATCATCAACCATATCATCATCATCATGACGTCATGTATTACATTACCAGACCGAAATATTTATAGCTGACCATGAATTCATATAAAATATAATGCAACCATTGAACGCCATTATTCTTATCTAAACGTGAAGAAAACCTTTCTGAAAAGACAGACTGTGATCGTATGAATTACAATGATGGGTAGACTTTAATGTCAGGCAAGCCTAGCAGTACTGAAAGGGTCCTTTAGCCTTCCCCTTAGCTTAGCCGCAGCTAGTCAGCAAGTGATCGGCACGAGCACCGTGCATCTTAATACCGTTCGAATCACGAGAAACAAATAGAATTTTGACAACTTAATTGGCAAAAAACGAATCTCTTTGAGGACAAAGAGTATAAAGGTAAGGGAAAACGGTAAACGACACCCGATTCACATTTTAAGTCGCTTAAGGTAGTCATTTTCTCTTCAGAATGACTGAACTTGGCAAACCGAGAAGCTGAAATCGCATACATCTATCCGTCGTAGGAAAACGACTCGTAATAATTAAGCGACGTTAAACATAAAAAATGAATGAACTAGTTTGTCGTTTTCGTGAATACCAGATCCATAACGTTCGAATGGTGGACCACTTTGTATCCTGGCTAACACCCTAGCTTTTAAGCTAACAATGCAACATGGACACAAGGGGATTTTTTCTTAACATTTCCCCAGAACAAACGATACACTTGGTAGCATCCGCTAACGGATAATATCATCCTCCCATTATACATAGCGTGGGACAAACGCGATTTTTTTTTCTGCTAACAATCTTAATCTTCATGAGGTTAAGCTGCACTTTGAATATTAAGGCCGGGATTTTGACTTGTCCTTTTCTAATCTGTTTGTTCGAAATCAAAGAAGCGGTTCTACGCTGCACGAAGGAATTCTTTCATTTAACAATAAAACGTTATACATCTGGGGTCTTCAATGTAATTTAAGTTAGATTTATTGTACACAGTGGGTTAAACGGATCTGAATCGGTTAGATTCAGACGATAGCATCGCTGTATGAGGTCTAGGCCAGCTGTTGTGTGACATTCTTCTGAATCTTTTTGCCAAGTCCATATCTGTAAGAATGCAAACATGTTCATGAAACAAATCTGGGTCATTTTTTTTGGATCCAACCAGATTTAGCTAATTTCTTCATATAAGCTAATGATAAGCTAAAGGCTGGGCTGTGATTGGGTCCTCAGACAATGAAGTGCCGTAGTGGGTCAGTTGTCCGAGGACGGTAACGTTAGCTACTGCCATTGTAGCATTTGAGAAAACGAAATACTTCGGCCCCTTGTGCGTTTTATTGCTAATCTGCTGATTGTCATGCACGAACACTTAAACAATCTAGCAGCATCTTTTTACGGTCCTGAGTTTATGTAGCTAAACAATTATGCAGTGTCTATTCAAGCAACTCGGGGTCTCTTTATTTATCCTGTTAATCTTTCCATGCATACAGCTTTATGTTCAGTTAAGAGAGACAGTATCATGCATGCTGTCCCCATATTGTGGGACTTTTATTATGAATATGTATATGTTTATGAAAACACCCTTTTTATTTTGCTTTCATTAGTGAAATCAATAAATTAAAATGTTCCATCTTTGTTTTATTGTTATGTCACTCACACGAATTACACCTAAATGATGTTTGCGATTAATAGGTCAAGTTGCAGTTTAAGATAATAGCTTTTGACAATACTTCGGTTGATACTTCCATGGTATTTTTCTCATGTAACCAGTGATTATTATCTTTTGTAGATGCCTTCAGCAACAGTCGGCAATGGTGCGGCACAGTCTGCCAGTCCAGAATTGGGACTTGGAAGTCATTCTGAGGTTATGAAGCAGGTTATAAATGTGATTGAGAAGAAGGTTCGCAATATGGAAAAAAAAAAGGTAACTGACATGAACGTTTTTAATCGTCTTTATTGGTATTTATTTAATGGATTTACACTATATTTCCCAATCGATATTTCTTTTGTCTCATCTTAATGAGTCACTGTGCCAATATAGAACAGACTTAAACTTCTATTTATAGAATGATTTTAGGAATTTCTGTGGACCAAAGAGCATATTGTTCTGTTAATATTTGTAATTTGTTCCCAATTAAGTTACCATAGGGATCATTAGTGTTGATGTAAATATGAGCTATTTTACATATCAAATTGAAATGTGGTTTAATGCTATCGATAGGATTTATGTAATCATTAACTATTGAATAACTGTTCAATCATTTAGGGTAAACTGGATGACTATCAGGCCAAGAAGAACAATGGGGAGCGGCTGAATCAGGATCAGCTGGTACGTATAACACCTTGAGTTACTTCATATTACTCTGATCCATTGTTATTGTATCATTCTAGTTTTTATTATCCTTCTTAAACAACTTATGAATGCTGTTATTCAGTTTTGTTGTTATTTATAGAATTGAATACCTAACCTGAAAAACGGTACAATCTCCTCACAAGATTCCTTGATACTCATTATTGTACTTGCCATAAGACTGAATTTAATATTTGTTCTATTTCCTACCTAAAGGATGCTTTGACAAAGTTTGGGGAGATCACCAACAACCTTGAGTTTGCCCGGGAACTGCAAAAGGGCTTTTTGACTTTGGGCCAAGAGGTACGCTTCCAGTTACACATAATCAATGCTTATTGGAAGTTAAATAAGTAGTGTTGTCTTTAACAGGAGATGGATTGATGTTAAAGATGACATCACAACCACGGCTGGTGTTATCGTCCGAGCCGAGGGAGTGAAAAAATTTCGACGCGTTGTTTCTTAGTCATGATTAGCCCTAACCACACCATGTTGAACTACGGTTGTAATCATTTCCGAGAACAAGGCCTAACTTTGGGCCGTTGTTGCGTGCAGGTGAGCAAGGTGGTGAAGAAGTCTGTGAGGAGAGAGCAGCTACAGCGGGAGGAGATGGAGCAGCGGAGGTTGAAGATGGTCCTGGAGCTGCAGTTCCTGTTGGACCGGTTGGGAGAGGAAGAGGTCAGGCAGGACCTGAAACGACCCGAAGGTGAAGGGACCTCGGTGCTCACCGATGCCGACCTCAGAACCCTGGACCAGTTCTACAAGCTGGTGGGACCGGACAGGAACTACGACGTCAGGTGCGGCTTGCTCTCTAGTGTGGTGTGACGAGGGTAACCTAGTAGTGATGGAGTACGCGATAGATGTCGGTGGCGGGTGAAATACAATGATTTATAGAGATGGGTGCCCAATGATGCACAGATAACGCCCCATTACCTTTTTATGACTTTGTATTAGGCGTGGCCGACCTGTGGCAGTTTTTAGCACTTCAATCGGAAAAGTTGTAAGAGAAGCAGCCACAGAAACTGCCATGCAAATTAATTATTAATTAAAAGTGCTGAACAGAGTACAGTGAGTACTCAGAAGAACCGTGTACACAGTCCTCAGCTGCCATCGGCTCATGTATTGTACTTTTCAGTTAGAAATGAGAAAATATTGCCGTCAATAATAGCAAACATTCCTACTCTGTATAACAGTTGGTCTATATGCAACAAGGTCATTTATTTAACATCGTAAAAAAGTCAAGATTAACAGAAGCGATCGATATTGTGTGTGGTTTTGGTCAGATTTGGTGCTGGTGCTTCTCACAGCCATGTGAACAGGTTTCTCTTCTCGCCTTCCAGGTTGACTGACCAGTACGAGGATGCCTCACTACACCTGTGGGAGCTGCTAGAGGGCCGGGACAAGCCCGTAGCAGGGACCACATGTAAGTGTATCCATTGTCTGCAATGCTCAAGGTCTAATGTGAAAGCTGGAATCCAGCCCAATAGTGCGTAAAGGACAACTCTAGTCTCTACTCTTAGTGGTCCCTGACGGATGTGCATCGACTGTGTTCCAGACAAGGTGCTGAAGGAGACTCTGGACAAGGTGCTGCTAAGCGGCTACTTTGACCGAGTGCACACGCATCAAAACGGAGCGGTGTGTGAGGAGGTGGAGGAGGGAGAGGAGGAGAGCCAGATAGTGGAGGAGGAGGAGCAGAAGGCTGAGGAGCCACCATCTGAACCTGGTAACAACCACAAGACCACTACTGAACATTTCACGGCCTCGCCTTTCTACAGAGAGCTGTTCCTTCTGCCGATCCCTGCATTTGGTTCAAATAACGGTGTGCTGAGAATGACAGAGCCATAGGCACTGCCCGCCATGGCTACTAGGGGTGCAACGATCCATCGATGTAGATCGATACATCGATTGATTGGCAAACGATCCAACTGCATCGATGCAACGCCCAAACATCGATGCATATCGCTGTATTATACGCTTTTATTTTGACAATCTCCTTGCACGGCTGTTTGTGAAACTATTTCTGCACACACAAGTGCGCCAAGCCGCTCGTATCCGTTCTTCAGTTAAATGAGGCAAGCAGCAAGATAGCTACAGTGAGCACATGTGCGAGCGCGATGACGGCTAGTTTCGGTTTGCGTTGCCAGATTGGGAACATTTCCCATTTTTTCAGCCTAACGTGATTAAAAGTAGCCACATTGGGCAGGAGAATTTGCCCAATCCGGCAACACGGATGGCTTATCTTAAAAGCCAAGATGATTCTGAGGGATGTTTTGTTTTTAGTTGAAAACTATCCACACACATAGGTTGGGAATGGTCCATGTTCCGAATGAAAGATCATTACAGGCTCTTTAATTTAAGCCATAAAAAATCTTTTGCACTTAAATGCAATCTGACACTTTATTATTTGTATTAAAAATGGAATGTTTTTGTTTTTAAATATCCGGAAGAGCAAAGAAATAAAATGAGGAAATTATAATTAAGTTGATGTGAGTTTATGTGAATCGAATCGAAATCGTATCATGACAGACTTTTGATATCGGCAAATATCGTATCGTTGTCCAATGAATCGATTTTAATATCGTATCGTGATGAAACCAGAGTTTTACACCCCTAATGGCTACCTGACTTGTGATGCTCAACTATTTGGCTGCTAATCAGGGCGGACCCTGTATGGGGAACCAGAGGGTGCTGTTGGAGGTGTTGGGTGGGGGGGGGGGACCGTAGAGGGTGCTTATCTCCCTGGTCTCTGAACTATCGACGACGTCCCAGGACAAAGAAGGGGACTCTGTGCCCCCTAAATGATAGCTTTTTTCTGTAGCCCAGCTTGCCTCCGAGCGTCAGCCATTCCTCAGCTTTACAGAACATGACTTGTCTTTTCTTCACCAGAAGGAACGGCTACTGAAGATGACACTGAGCCTTTGGAAGTGGAAACCACAGAGGTGAGCACAGGACTAAATGTGGTCATTCATAACTTGATGTTCGCCGGTCTTGAAGAAACACTTTCTATTGAAATATATTTTTTGTTGTTGGACACTCTTTTTGTGTTATCATTTTTCAGCGTGTGGTCTTCTGTTGTAGTTTGTAAACAGACAGTTCATTCCAGAAACGGCTTACAGCATAACAGAACAGGACCAAGTGGACGGCTGGGCAGTGGAGGCCCAGGTAATGCCCGACGGACCTTTTGTGACCACATGTTGACCCGTATCTCTCTCACATGGTTTGTTCAGTCTTGTTGACCGTACGTCTGTTGTGTCTGCGCCAGATGGTGAATTCCTTACAGCATCAGCCCCTTGCCCAGCTCACGCCAGAGCCCCCCGCCAGCGTGGACCAGGACATCACATGCCCCCCGGCGGACCCTGTGGTCCGGAAGCAGGTGGTGCAAGACCTCATGGCACAGATGCAAGGCACCTTTAACTTCATGCAGGTCAGAATTGCATGTGTACAACGGGAAACTATTACATTAAGTCGCTTAAAGGGCCTTGCTGTGACGCTTTTGTACCAATTTAGAAAGGTGCAGAAACCTTTTGGATAGGAGCAATAAGCGTACCGCTTGAAATACTTTTGTAGCAGCTATGAGGGTGGCTTTAACTCTTGGCCACGCCTGACAGTCATAAAGCCAAACCCAAGGCCGTATTCAAGTCTTCTCATCAAAAAAGGAAAAGTGTAAATTGTGATGATTATTATAAATGAGCAAATACATGGTCAGAACTGTCTGACATGGCTTTGACTTTTTAACATCTTATCTGAATGACAAACCATGTCTGTACTCGATGTAACACATTTTTCAAAGAGATAACGGCAGGCATTATGTATAGAGCATTTGTTGACCGTCGATAAACCTTGAGCTTGAGACATCCATTTGAAAGTCCTGAACCTACAGAATTGCGCACAATAGTCCTAGGTGATATTTTTTTTGCTCATTTTCTTTATCAAAAAATAGTTTTATGATGTAAAAATAACTACAATAAAATTTGATTATCATTATTGGAGGCCGCTGTTCGATTTTGGTGTTGAAGTTGATAAAGAAACAAAGAAAAAACTAATATTTTTTCATATTATGTGTTTCTTCCTGATACTGTAGACATTGCAAGATGTTGTAATGTATTCCTCCAGGCGCCAAGCGCAAGAGTCAAAGTCGACCCATCCGACAATTCTTCTCTTTCCTTCCATGTAGGACTCTATGCTGGAGTTTGATGGACAGGCCCTGGACCCAGCCATTGTGTCTGCTCAGCCCATGAAGCCAGCGCAGACTGTGGGCCTGCAGCAGATGGGCCTTGTTTCAGGTGAATGTCAACGTAACCTCTCGGTCTGTTGCATGTGTCCGTCCTGTACCTGAAGTTGAACCAGATCTGTTGCAGGAAAATATGAGAAATTCAAAGAACGGGATTACATTATTTATTTAGCAGATGCTTTTGTCCCAATCGACTGAAGTGATGAAGATAAACCTTTTAAAAAGAGAGAGAATCATTTGCGCCTACAACTTAAAAATAAAAACTGCTTTTAAGTGCTACGATATAGAAACAAGAGGTTAACAGATGGAGATAAATAAAAGCTATTGAATTCTTCCAACTACATGGTCATACCACAATTATTCTGCAAAGTATTTGACCTCTTCCCGAGAGTTGGGAGAAGCCCCCTTCCCCTAAATAAATAGTAATTGTAAAGCATTTCAACAAATTTTCACATCATGTTATCTACTCAAACAATTTGAACATACGTTACTTCTTGGTGGTGAAGTCAAGTGGTGTTTGTTTGCATTAAACTTATCGTTAATGGCTTTTCCAGTGTCCGGGCACTGTTTTGCAACCGCTGTGTTAACAATCAATTAAGCGGAGTTAAGAGAGGGTTTCACAGAAAATCTGTAATGCCTTCAATCCTTCAAAAATAAAACAATGTTTTTATCGCTATCTGGTTGCCTAGCCTTGTGGTGCAATTTCTATGGTTTGTCTTGCTGCCGTTCTATTCGGCCTGACGTTTCAATAGTGTTCCAATGTCCATGTCTCATCCCGTTTCTAACGTTTTTGCATTGGTTTTCATTGGATTTATTGTATTTATTATACCTTCCTAATTCCTATACTAAAAAATCTCATTGCCCTAGTTCAGTTAATTACTTATCAGATGTTTAAAAAAAGCTTTATACACACTGACCCAATAGCATTCAAATAGATTATTCCCCTTGCACAACATCTTAACAGTTGTCGTCTTTATTTTGCTACCAAGCTAACATATTCTATCCCTAGTACTTGTGGAGATATACTCTTATTTACCGATGTTATTTCAGGCCAGAGCCTGAGAAAGAGGCCTAGTATTGCTCAATACATTAACACATCCTTTGCTTCACGGTTTGTTCTGAACAGCCCATACCGAGTCCCGGCTTCCCCAAACCACCATGGTTACTGGACCCCTGGAGTCCTCACAAGTGAGTACAACACAAGCTGCAAGCAAGGCCTTCTATGTGAGGCCACTAGCCATAAAAGGCCTAGCTCTCCCTCTAAATCTTAGCACAGACTGGGTCCAACAAACATAGCGTCGCCCATCAAAGTCCCCCCCCCCCCCAAATACTCATCCTTGACCAGCCCCCCAACAAAACACTGCCCCGCACCTAGACGGACTGCCCCTGCCCCCCCCCCCCCCCCCCCCAGGTAACGCCTCGGCCCCCGGTGCATTTGGACTCTGTGGCCTCGGGTCATGTCTGTGTTGCATGTGCTTGTGACCACGTACAAAATGACCCAAGGATGAGGGGCGTGGGGGTGGCCCGCACTCATCCTTGTCCTCCGTCAAATGTGTCTCAAGGCCCATTAACCGGTTGTGTCCCCCACCCCACCCCACCCTTCCTCACTTCTCTTCAACCCCCCCCCCCCTCCCCTTCCTCCTCATGCCTTCCCAGGCCTCGCTGTCTCGTTCATCTGAGCAGTGCCCTGCCCCATCCTCCCTGCCCTCCGCCTTCCCACCTGTGTCCAAACCCACCCACAGTGGAGGCACCAATGTCAATGCTGCACCATTCCAGTCCATGCAAGCGGTAGGCTGTATGTGTATATGTAGGTCCCAGCGGTAGGCTGTGTGTGTGTGTGTGTGTGTGTGTGTGTGTGTGTGTGTGTGTATATATGGGTCCCAGCGGTATGCTGTCTTGTGTATAGGTCCCTGTTCGCCAAGCGCCTTGGTGGTTGTCTTTACACGCACACACGTACTCCAATCATTACCATATTGCAATTTTGCGCCCTTGGCCGAATCTTGAAGGACTGGCATTCTGTTAATGCCCATATTTCCTGATGAAGCTGCCGAAAGCTAATGTTTTCGCCCAGCACATAATTGTTTCTTTCTATGCAGATGTTGAGTAAGATACTTGACTAGTGCTGTTCTGTAGACTCCCTTAATGGAGAGATAAATGGGACAAATTATTGTTCTCAATTTTTCGAATCTCTTGTTGATTGATAATGTTGTGCAGCTGAAGTTGGATCTATAATCTGTATCCGGTTTATTTTCCACTCTTCAATGGCACATTATTCTAATGAATATCCTGCACTTATATCAGGGTATACAAAGTTCCCATACTGGGTATGAGATATTCAAGGCATAATGGCAGCTTGTGTGTTGTATATGTTGGTGTGTGCCTGTAGGTGTAATGTGTTTCTGCTTTGTTTCCCTCTCCGTCCTTTAGGTATTTAACATGAACGCTCCTGTCCCCACTGCAAGCGATGGTTCGGTGGAGCCGCTGAAGCAGCCTACCCAGTTTCCAAGTGGCTACGCACAGGGCTTCAGCAGCCCTGCGGAGCACACTGGGGAGCAGGCAGACGTGCCACAGGACGCTCTGCAGTCAGGTAATGGAATCGACTAGGCCAGTGTCAGGACCTCCTTAAACAATACACCTGAGCCGCTATAGAGAAAAGCCTCCATAATAATAATACATTTAATTTAGAGGCGCCTTTCAAGACACCCAAGGTCACCTTACAGAGCATATAGTCATCATTCAAAACTATGTAAAACAGACTAGGAATAAAAGGAAAACAGAGGTTAAACATGAAGAATAATAATAATAATTAATAACACTCAAAGACGCCTAAAGTGAAGGGGGGACCTCACAAACCACCACCAATATGTAGCACCCACTTGGGTGATGCACGGCAGCCAATCGGTGCCAGAACGCTCACTACACACCAGCTTGAGGTGGAGAGTTAGGGATGAGGTGGAGAGTGAGGGAAAAGAACATTTAAACACTATCGACCATATTTAAACACTATCGACCATATTTAAACACTATCGACCACATGTAAACCCTATCGCCCACATGTAAACCCTATCGCCCACATGTAAACCCTATCGCCCACATGTAAACCCTATCGCCCACATGTAAACCCTATCGCCCACATGTAAACCCTATCGCCCACATGTAAACCCTATCGCCCACATGTAAACCCTATCGACCACATGTAAACCCTATCGACCACATGTAAACCCTATCGACCACATGTAAACCCTATCGACCACATGTAAACCCTATCGACCACATGTAAACCCTATCGACCACATGTAAACCCTATCGACCACATGTAAACCCTATCGACCACATGTAAACCCTATCGACCACATGTAAACCCTATCGACCACATGTAAACCCTATCGACCACATGTAAACCCTATCGACCACATGTAAACCCTATCGACCACATGTAAACCCTATCGACCACATGTAAACCCTATCGACCACATGTAAACCCTATCGACCACATGTAAACCCTATCGACCACATGTAAACCCTATCGACCACATGTAAACCCTATCGACCACATGTAAACCCTATCGACCACATGTAAACCCTATCGACCACATGTAAACCCTATCGACCACATGTAAACACTATCGACCACATTTAAACATGTAAACCCAATCGACCACATTTAAACCCTATCGACCACATTTAAACACATTACCATTACACATTGCAATCTGTTCTGAGGGCATACGAATGCAGCACAATGGCACAATTTTGACCTGAAGAGCGGCATGTGTCACTCCTCAATTGTGTTGTGAACGTTCTGCTGTTGGTTCCCATCTGTGCAGTGGTTGGTGGATTCCAACCCCATGAGCAGGCCATGGCCCAGGCCGGGGCCCAGCAGCAGTCCACTCAGCCTGCTGGTTTCACCCGGCCCGCCCAGCCCTACTTCAACGGCAGGGGCGCGCCCCGGGGTGGACCCCGGGGCGGCCGCGGCATCATCAACGGCTACCGCGGCGGGGCCTCCAACGGTTTCCGGGGTAGGATACTTAAGTTTGTCGTCGTCGTCGCATACGCATCCCTCAATTATTTTGCTACAAACGTATGATTTTTACATTATAACCTTTTTTTGTTTTTTTTATCTCCAGGTGAAGGCTATCGCCCTCCTTTCTCAAACGCTCCCAACAGTGGTTATGGCCAGAACCAATTCAATACGACTCGAGATTATCCCAATAGTACCTACCAACGGGTAAGCACTTCACCAAATTAGCTTTGCCAACTGCTATGAAAATGTAGTATGAGTAATTAGGCCTTGGTGATTGCATGTTTTGCCTTTCCTCCTGCGCAAGTAGAAACCCGTTTTAATTGAAGTAGCATAATGGGCAATTGATCCCGAGCACGGGCTGTGTGCAAAGCAATCAGGACAACCGTTTGAATGTGTTTCTTAAACGTGATTACCGTTTCATCGTGTAGGAGGGTTACCAGCCAGGCTACAAGCGTGGAGCTGCCCAGGGGGCTCGAGGCTGCCCCCGAGGTAATGGCCAAGCGATGCGATCCTGAAGAGGACCCCCCTAAATCCATCATACTGCGCCGCCCCCCCCCCTGAACATTCACACTATAAGAATGTCATCCTCGTCCCCAACCCCCCGCCCCCCCCCCAGCTCACTTTTCTAACTTTTTATTTTTCATTTGTTTCTCATTGTGAACTTTCTTCTTTCTTTTTTTATCAGAGTGGAGTCGGCTTTGGTATATGTAGATACTCTTGATGTTTTAACACGGCAACGCTGAGCTTCACAGGATTTAGAATTATCAGCTAGGTCTTGGTGTTTAAAACGACAAAATAGATATTCCTGTAAACTTGAAAGATTTCATTAATTTATTTTTTGTACAAAATGAATGCAAAAAATACCCCGTCACTGTCAGTCCAGTCTCATGAGAAATGATATTTTCTTTAACTGCCCTATACTGTCGGCCACTTTTGATTTCAGTTCTTGCTTTCTTTCTTTTTCTCTTTACCCCAACTAACACGATCACCTCTTTGTAAGCTGATGTCATAGGTTGAGAGATGTTTTCAATAAAGATGTGTTGTATTAGTTTTCTCTCTAGTTTGGTTTCCATTCGTCAAGTCTAGAAGTTTAAAACTTAATGAAAGATGTACACGCATTACAATCAAGTCAAAACTTGAATTAAATTGCTCAAGCTCTGTTTATCCAATAGACTTCACATTGCCCAGTTATTTCTGCTTTGCTCCCAGAGTACACCACAGCTTTTTATGCATTTTTCTAAGAACATGTCCATGACCATATTTGCCCTTCCAGATAAAGTATAAGAGGTAAGACATACAGCTGTCTTGACCTTACAAGGCAATTTGATATCTTGCCAATAGTTATGTTTTTTTGGCCCAACCAGTCCTTCATCCAACACCTGCCAAATATTCTTTGATTGATTTCCTCCCAGATGGTTCTGTGCAACAACCCATCTGGCGCATCAGGTTTAACATGTTTAGCATGGCACCAAAATATCCATCTTGTCACTAAGCCATTTGAGTGTTGCTTTATGAACTCACCCCACAAAGCCACTTTATTTAAATTGTACAGAAACCCTTTCTAGTAATTATGAGAAATAACATTGAAACATTTGGCACCATATAAAAGTTCAAATTTGGGAAAATCATACAAGTCTAACTTTGACCCTCCTTGGTTATGTGGTATGAACAGGCAATGAGTGCCATGGTACATTTAACTATAGTCTACAAATATCACCTTGAGGGGTGGATGCTATCCACTTCAGCCAATTTGTTCAAGGAATTTAATGCGGTACTTCCTGTATTCTGATTTAGTTTTGTCCTGAAGTCTTACTAATAGACCCCTCTGATATCACATGATGCAACACTGCTAAAATATTACAGATTTGGTCCAGATATTTATGGAATCATCCGAAAAGACAATTCATTGCACTTGGCTCTTTGTTTAAAATAACCTGGACTTATGTGTAGCCAATCAATCCTGATCGATAGTGATAATTTTTTGTATCAATCACATACTATAACCGATATATATATATTCCACAAATATACGCCAGCTCACACCACTTTCTGTTGACAAGAATCGTAATAGACTCCCAAAACCTCCCAACAAGTCAGACTGCACGTTAAAGAGTTCTTTAAATTCCAAATGTGCCCTGCCTACTAACTTGGAGGGGCTCAATCTTACACATTGATTTTAGGTTTGGTTTTGAAATCATGGCTTGTTTCAACGACCATCATCACTCTGCTCTCAAAATACTGTCTGACTAACCCCCTGAACTTGATTAAGTGATGGGAACCTCTAAGATCTGCAGCATTTGTAAGGCTGTACATGAAAACATGTTTGTTTTATTCTTAATATAAATCACGTTAAGCCATCCACACATTCAGCACAATAAGACCACATAACAAAATTGACGTGAGTGCAATGGCATTTGGACTGGAACTTGTATCAAAACTTAAATCCTACAATGAGCTTGTAAAACATGCTCAATACATCTACGTATTCTCAATTTGAACATTGAAAGCACCATACTAGTTTGTCGTATGGTTTACTTTTCTTAATAGTATAAAATATCTGAAAGGATGGTAGGCTAATGTTATCGAATTCACAATGAGATGTCAAAGCAAACACATTTTTATGATGCGCGTCTGTCGATTTGCTTTGCAGGCGTTTTGTTTTCGTCATCGGCTCACATAATCCAAGGGTCGCAGTTCTCCCGGGAACACTGGTTTAAAATGCCTCAAAGTTAGAGTCTTTGCATTGGGTTTAAAATTATTTTTATTCATCGTACTCCTGAAGTCCTCCATCGAAAATGCCGTTGAGCAGAAACAAGGCGTCAGGCAGACCAAGGGCCGCACTTCTGCACACTGGGAACACAGTGCAACAAAGAGCACGGGTACAAAAACAGAGGGGGCATGGGAACAGACCTGTCTTTAATTACCGTCCCGTTCCTGTCTGCCGTCTAGCAGAAGGAAGTAGCAGTTTAGGGGGAATTGGGATCTCTGTGGATCTCTTGGTGTCCCGGTGGCAAGTGGTGCCGTGTCTGAGGCAGACCATGCTGGTCCTGGTTCTGATCTGCCCCCTCTGGGTGGGCCTGCAGGGGTTCAAGCTGCCCTTGAGGTGGGGACTGGTGCTCCTTTGACGTGGCTCCGTGGCCAGGAGGCAACGCGTTTTCATATCCATGTACCTCTGGAATAGCATTTCCTTCAACTATGGAAGAAAGAACGAAGCCATATTTTGACCAGTTATATGGATTATCAATGGTTCTCGATACAAAGTGTGTATGGGAAAAGTGAAACAAATGCATTTAAATCATACTCACTGTGAACCTCTGGAGGGGGCTCTACTTTCAGCGTTTTCAGACGTTCCATATGTTCTACAGCCTGTCGACGGGAGACAAGTTAGGGTTTCCTCAACTCACGTCCGCAGTCCAGGTCGATGACTGGGCCCCAGCACGACTAAAACAAGTAGCCCAGCGGTTACCTGCTGCAGCTCAACCTTCTGTGCATTGAGTTGCTCCTGTTGTTTCTCCAGCTCCTGCCTTTGTTTCTGGAGGTCCACAGCCTTTTGGTTGAGATCCTCCTCCTGCTGCACTAGATGCTCCTCAAACTCCCTCATCTCCTCGTCTGTGTAGGCCTGGTTCTGCTCCAGTGTCTGGGCGGTTCAGGGACGTTACCGAAACACGTCATGAAATCCTAACCATCGAGTGCTACAGAAACCCTCATTGATATCCCATGTGTATCCCAGGGCTACAACCAGATTGCAAGCATACGCATCAAACGTTACCACAAAGACATTTTAAATATTTGGTCTCACCTCCCAACTATCTGGCTCTAGAAATTCCTTTTTCTTTGTAGCAACTAAAAATTCATCCAAGGAGACCAGTCTGTCCTTGTTGGAGTCCACCTGAGAAAACACACCAGTTAGCAAAGAATCTGCCGGTCAAGAATCAACATAATTGATCACTTAAAATCAACAGCCTCATCATCCATCAAGAGCCGTGCGTTGAACTCGCCTCGTTCATAACATGCTCCCTCATGCGGAGCCTCTCCTCCTCCATCTCCACCATGTCGTCCTCCTCGTTGGTGGGGTCATAAATCTTCTCCAGCTGAATTCAGAGAATAAGAAAATTCGTTTGGTACCTGCAGAGCCGGCTTTTATGCACTCGCCCCTTTCTGTGTGTTCGCCAAGATCTTACCTCCTTGGTGAAAAGAGCCTCAAGTTCTTGCTCATCAAAGTAGCCGTCGCCATTGGAATCTGCAACATCAAGGATAAAAGGCCATTTCATAGGGATGCACACACACCAGGAAATCTGTAAAATCTGTGATTGCCTGTCGTACCCAGATTAAGACGAGTGTAATTCCAAATTAATCATTGTGCGTCCATAAGGGAAGTCGTTGGGTCCATAGACTTGCAGAGTTACACTAGCCTAGCTCCTGTTCATGAGAGGGCAATCCTTTTCATAACGTGTATACGATTTCAAATGTGTTCTGAAAAGTCGTTTATTCAAAACGAGTACCAGTAAAAATATTAATGAAAATCAAGATTGTACTTTAAACCCACAGATAATTCCGCACTATTTTCACTGCTGGATTAATTTCATTATCAGCTTCTCCTGGCTGGGAAATCTAAACAGAGTGTAACCTTTCAGCAAGCATCAAAGGAAGCCTTATAATCAAAGCTGAATTTTTTTCTTTTTGTGATTGTGTTGTTACCGGCACTCATTTGAATTATGCGATTATACGGAACATGCAAAATAATCGTTTGCATGTGAAATCCAAAGATTTTTTTATTTGTTTTCAGAATAATCGCTTATTCAAAACGAGTGCCAGTACCAATCTCGTTTGGAATAAGCGATTATTCAATCAGGACACATTTTTAAACTTTGGAAAGAATGAAAACGATATTCCACTTTACATGAAAAGGAGCTAGGCTACTCTTCTCTTCAAGTAACAGAAGATGAATGCCAAACAAGCTACTCCCCCTCTGGGCAGATGATGATGAATTTGGAATTAAATGACTTGTCTGACTCTGGGTAAGACGGCCAATTGCGAATAAATGACATTAAATTGGTTAAGAAAGGATGGCTCACCATGAAGCTTGAAGAACGTCTTTGGGTCAAAATCCTCTGGGTCCAAGCCATCAGCTTCCTCCCACACCTCTTTCAGTTGGTTTTGGCTGCCCTGCACACACAGACACACACAGGGTTTGAACTCTGTCCCATCCAATATTTAAACAGAAAAATCCTTTCTCTGGGTGGTTCAAGGGCACTGGGCAAATTACACTTCTATGTCAGCACATTTGCAAAGATCTGCGGAGATCTACATCGCTAGTCAGAAGGCGTGCTACCAGCTGTGGGTTGACAGTACGGCAACCGACTGAGCCATTGGACTTTTGAACACAGTTGATTTGAGTCGCCCTTACTGGATGATTGACTTTTGGATGGTCTGCATGCTTCTTCTTCATTTCGTCATAGTGCTCTTCCTCCTTCTTCCTCTCCTCCTCGTCCAGAGTCTTCAGGTGCTCCTGTCGGTCGTGCTCCTTCAACATTTCATACTTCTTGAACTCCTCGTGTCGCTCCTTGTCAAAGTTCTCGAGATCGTTGGTGGCCTTGATTATAAAAGAGGTCAACACATGTATGTTAACTCAATAATCAATGCCATTATAGAGAGGGGACTACAGAGCCAAGGAGGTGACATGGAAGTATATATATTTTTTTAAAAGGACACAAGCGCTTTAGTAAATCGCAGATGCGTTTTAGTAAGTTGCATGTACGCTTTAGTAAGTCACACAGGCGCCTTAGTAAGACACATGTGAGCTTTAGTAAGTCGCACGGACGCACGCCTTAAGTAAATCGATTGCACACTTTAAATGCATGTGGGCTTAACACGCCCGGGCTAAGTAGTGCTGTAGGCAAGTTTTAAAATTAGAATTTGAGTGGCATCCGTTAGAAATGCCATAGCCATCCGTCAGCTATTGGTGGGTGAAATGCTGCGTGAGAATATTATCGTCTGGCGGTTGATTTGACCGATTCTGTGTGAGACAACATTGACTTTAGCTCGACCACAGGTGCGTGATGCAGCACTTTTCAATCGCGGAGAAATGTCTCTTCTGGAGTTTCCTATGTTTTCGGGTAAAACACTCATAAGCAACACCTACTGATCTGATGAGCCGGTCCAGGTCCTCCACTTCAAAGGTGTGCGGGTTCATGTGATTCAGGTACTCAAACTGTTTCAACAGAGCTTGGTGGTCCACTGCAATGTCTGTTCAGTGAAGAATCATACACGTTAAGTCGACGGCTGCGGTGAATGGCACCATACAACATCGCGGTATTCAAACAGTAACATATATTGAAGGGCTAAGCGAACCACTATTATTTTCAAGATAAAACATGAAAAACTTCTTCCAAACTTAAACTGCTCAACAGCCTGTTTTCTTGTGCACAATGAACAGAGTTTCCCAGGGGCTTTTTTCACTTCAAAGTGGATTCATCTTTGCATGCTCTCAGAGCATGCAAACATGGATCCACTTTGAAGCGAAGACGTGTGTTGTTTTCATAAGGCTGTAAACAGCGTCCAGTAAGCAGCTCTGCATACCGTTTCCTCCTTCCAGGTCCTGCTTGGCCTTTATCAGTGTCCGCAGGCGGCTAACCTCCTGCCGTTTCAGCTCGTCCAATTTGGTTCGGACATGGTGACTAACAAAGTCGAGCTCCTTGGCAAGTTTGCCTTGCTGTGGATCAGAGGCCCTCGTGTTTGTTTATCATGGCAAATAAAATAATCGAATGCACTGCATTTGAACACGGCATTCGTTTCAAAGATACGCTGCTGATTCTACCGCCTTTACCTTTATGTCTTCCATGTCAGTGTTGTGTAGCTTCTCTCTGAAATGCTGGTCTTTTTCTAGGAAGTCGATGACCTCCCGGAGGTAACGGTCATAGTGGAGTCCAGTGTCCTGTGGGAAGTGTGACATACAATAAATTCAAACAACGCAGCTTAAAAGAGTCCATATTACATCATACCACTTCCTGATCTAATTGACAAGATTTCTTCATTATCCTGACCAACTCTGATTTCTTCCCGGGCATGACCAGAGAGAAGGTATTTTACAGTGATCCTGTTTGCTGCAAAGGAAAGATACGGTCGGCCATTTGGAGGAACCAGTCAGATCAAGCTAGATTTTGAGATTACCCAACTGGAAAGAAAAACACTTCCCTTCAGACCTCCCTCCAAATCCACGTACCCAAAACACATTACAATGTTGCTAGCTTAAGCAATAGCCCTGCCTAGCCTCGTGGAAGATTTAGATTTGCGCATTGAGTTTCCCAGATTATGCAAAGGTAGGGAGGGAGAGAGAAAGGTAGGCCATCCAATCATTTAATTTGGTCCAAGTTAAATGATTGGATGGGTTTATTACAGGCCTGTGAAAGCTACAGATACCACATATATTATTTATTGTTGTTAGGATAAGGTTAAGGATAAGGCTGTTAGGATAAGGTTAATATCAAGAAATATGACAAGAAAATGCTATTACAATAAATTGACAGTTGACCACTTGCTGCATTTGAAATATAAGGCTGTGCTACTGATGTGTGCGTGTGTATGAAGCAACCACATCACAATAAAGCATTTAATTCCTAGCCAACTGCCCAATATCATCTTCATATATTAAAACTATATTAAAAAGAACGGCCAAGGCTAAATTAACTTCAGGTTTGCCATTTATCTTATAAAAACTCCTTGCATAACTTAGAACAGATTTGTCTAACAAAGCGTACAATTTAGTGCCAAAGGCTGTCAATCTGGGATCTCTCTCTATTTGTATCTATTTACTATTCTAATTGAGCCGGCAAGTCGTCAGTGTGGACAAAGTGCTATGTTTACAGTCAGGGAAGTAGGTCAGACAAGATAAGGTAAGACATTACCATGTCCATGCAATAACAACAGTGTTCTTACCACGCTGGCTGGGGCTTCTTCGGCTTTTGGCTCTGTATCTTCAATCTTTGTCTTGTCCATGCTAATAGGCACAGCCTCTAGACATAACAGCTGGACCAGAAGTATAAGCCAGCTGGTCAAAACGGTCCGACTCCTGCACATCTGGAAAAACATGACAGCAACACTGAATACACTGTCCGCACTCACAAACAAACTGTGTGCACTGAAGCCCCTTATATGGCCAACCCTGGACGGGCTGGCATCCACCATGTCATGATTCAAGCCGCTGACAGTAGCTCGTCATTGGCTCATCAGCAGTAGCAGGTTGCTTCATAATTAGCTTTAACGTTAGCAGCTGTCAAATTGTAATGAAAGAGAGAAAACACTCGTCTAACTAACGTTAACATATTTTTTCTTCAAAAACGAAATATGGAGTAACGTCCATACTTAGATAAGGACATCTTAAGATTGTTAATGTGTACTTACTTTATTGCGTGCCCAGGACATTAATGTAGTTAATATCGTACAGTGTCCTCGGTGGAGGTTTCATAGATGGCTAAATGGCTTTGATGACGAGGTAAGGAGGTTGTGTAGCTGATTGGTGCGATAGGCTTACAATCTATTAGACCCGCCTTTTTCTCGTGGAGTCTTAGTAACATAGTGGTCGCCTGAACTGTCCTTCAACTGAAGTAACCATGGTTATCAATCTACGTTGCATTGTATTGAATCGTACGTGGCGCAATGACTTCACAGCAAGGGGTGGTCTCTTGGTGATCAGGCAATCCAATTGGCCGATCTAAAGCTAGCGTATGAATGTTGCAGGAAATCTTTCCTCATCAGGCTGTAAAACCAACATACGTGTTGTTTCTTTCTGTTTAGGATGAGAGGGATGGGAGAAGAGCATCAAGTAATAGTCAAAGACCAAACCCACTAAAGCCAGACTGTCTCACCCAGGAAACCACAAATATATACTTCTGAACTTCTACATCCTTCCAAAAGGTCAATAAAACATTCTACCAAATACATGAACTTCTGACTGAAGAATTTCCAGGTTTGAAGTAAAAAAAAACACAGTAACATCATAAAATCTACATTTAAAAATCTGTTAAAGGAATGAAGTTGGGATCACGGTCGTTGAAAGGATTAAAGTCTTCATTTATAACACTTAGTGCCTTTGTCATTGGTTCTTTGAATGTAACCAAGTTGGGAATCTGCAACTCTTGCAGAAAGAAAGTCTCATTAGGTAAGCCTTGAGATTTAAGCCTTGAGGGAACAACGGCGGCTGTTGAACAGCCACAGAAAATGTATTTATTTGTTTACTACTACTAGTAGTAGTAGTAAACAAATTAATGCATCGGGCTCGTTTTATGCTACTACTACTACTACTACTTATACAACAACTACTAGTATTACTAGGCCTACTACTAGGCTACTATATGAGCTTTGCTGATTATTATAAATAGGCTACCTATAACTATAGGTAGCCTATTTATAATAATCAGCAAAGCTCATATAGTAGCCTAGTAGTAGGCCTAGTAGTAGTAGTACTAGTAATACAGCATTTGCAATGGTCTATATAGCCATAGTATGCAAAATGGGTGAAATATGTCTTATTTTGCATTGGCGCTGAAGTTCATCCCGTCTCCAGCAGATGGTGCTGTTGAGATTCGTAACGCGACTCCATGAAGAAATACAAATGCAGCCATGTGAGAGGCTATTAAAAAGCACACTACTGCTAACGCAACATTAACTACGAAGAGCACTCCAAAACTGCCCTCCAAAACTTTAAACATATGTTTAAACAAAACTGGGTGCATATTTATGTCAACATATTTTGTATTTAAAGGATGTAGAGTTGAAACAAAACAACACATAAGTTGTGTTATATATTATCTTGGCACAATGCACAATGCAATCTAATAAGTGAAAACACAAATATAATATTCAATTTCTAAATGTCAGCACTCTATAATATACATTGTGTACACTGTACTCTTCGCTCTGTATCACTCAACTATAGAGATGTATTCACATTGATTTTCCATCATCATAGGAGCTGCCAGCTAGATTCCACCCCGGCTATTGTGCCCGGAGAGAGAAATTCCCATAAAGGTAAGAAATCAAAGGTGCGATGCGCAGGCTCTATTACAGTTCATGCAGCACATCCCCTACTGTGTGCTGTGATTCAGCAGGAGGAGAATAACATTGAGTCACCTTGCTGCATTGTGAGCCTCTGGCAGGAATCAGTAGCAGCAGTGGTGGTGGTGATGGTGGGCGTGTGTGTGTGTGTGTGTGTGTGTGTGTGTGTGTGTGTGTGTGTGTGTGTGTGTGTGTGTGTGTGTGTGTGTGTGTGTGTGTGTGTGTGTGTGTGTATGCTGCAGAGCTGCAAAGGACCCTGCAGACAAAGCTTATGAATGGTTAAATGCATGTAGTGTGTGTATTCCTGCTGCATGTGTGTGTGTGTGTGTGTGTGTGTGTGTGTGTGTGTGTGTGTGTGTGTGTGTGTGTGTGTGTGTGTGTGTGTGTGTGTGTGTGTGTGTGTGTGTGGGTGACTGTGTGTGGTTGTGGGTGTGTGTGTGTGTGTGTGTGTGTGTGTGTGTGTTTGATGTGCATGCTGGGTGGTGAGGATGGGAAGGCAAGGTCACATAACAGCTGTTAATGAACTGGGGCTCTCACTGCAGTGTGATCTTGAAGCATGGTTCTTCTTATAGGCAGTCATTCACTGACTTTAATTACATACGTATTGATACCATCCTAATGATAATGATCTGAAGTCTTTTATAATTTACATATGTCGATTTTTTTGGTAGTGATTTCCGTCTGGATTCGGTACGAGTCGATCTGGATTCGGTGTACGTTGCGTCTCAACAAAAATCTCCAAATTAAGTGGGGTGGGCACCAAGTCAGAGGGGCTTCAGGTGGGTCAGTTTGCGCTGCCCCTAAATGCTGTTAAATAGATTTCCCTTTGAATCCACAATGGCATAGAGAACACATTGTAGAATGTCACATATTCAAGACCATTTATACAGCCTCTGCCACTGGAGATTTATAACACATTGGTTCTAAGCAAAATTGTAATGGTTGACAGATGTAGTTATGCATTTAGTTAGTTCAGTTATCTTTCTTGACTTATACCCTTTACATGATATTGCTATAAATAAAATCAGAAGATAATTCATTCTGGGGAAATCATGTATTATGTAAAAACCTTTGTAACCATTTTTTCTGTGTGGCAACAATCAAGTGAGAAGAACCGCCTTTGATCTCCCTCTATGTTTGAGGAACAATGCTGCAACTATCAGCGCAACACTCAGACAAAGCATCCCTAAGGGGCTTTACAAATCAAATATTTATAATGCTTCATGTTTGAAGTGTTCTGTGCAATGATAACTGTATCGTGATTTGTTTCAAAGAACACTCCTCTCATTGCTCATCCTCAAACCATAAAGAAAGGAAGAGTTTCCATTTCACAAGAGTCACTGAACTGAATATTCCTTCCTTGCGAACACTTGAATTAAATGATATTGGGTAAGTCGACTTTATACCAGACAGCAGCTCTGGAGTGATTGTTCTAGAATCTTATTTCTTAAATGTAGTGCGCTAGGATTGTGCTCCCAAAGGAGACCCATATGAATCTGCTCAACCCTCCTGCCTATCCTAAAATGTATGCCCAGACATATTGTCACACAGTCACTTTGACATTTGCGTGTCCTCAAACACTGACTATTTCATTATATGGGCAGCATCAGAAAATTGGGCAGGTCTGTTTGATGCAGTGTAAGCATTACTGTAGCCTAATGTGTCATGGACTGGGAGGCACTCAGTCCTTAATGCGTTACTGCAGCAAGAGTGACAGGGTCCTATAGCTTTCGATACCGCCCACATCCCTCTGCTGGGAGCTTTGTTCTTATCTTCTATTCCTCCTGGGATTTTTTTCATTTATTATGTATTTTATTTATTATGTATTGCCAATCTGACGAGGGAAGCTTTATATTTGTTTCCCTTGATTATATTATATACACATAATAATCTATTATATCCATTATAGTATCAATAAGTATATAAGTAAGTAAAATAAATATGACATAAATGCAGGCTATGCACTCATCTAAAGTCTTTGAATCAAAGGCAATCGACGTTCAATTCTTTCATCATCATTTGAAACAGGTTTATCTCGGCTGGCTGTGATGTGTCATGCTATCACGTTTCTAGCGTATAACAATAACATTGTATCGGAATGTTAAGCCACAGTGCGTTAATCCAGTAGTTCACGTATTAATACTGGAAGGTACACCCTCTTTGACGCATTCCACTTCTGTGTGGCTTCGTGTTCGTGGTGGCTCTTGGCTATGTTTTTGAGCACTGTTGTCTTGGAATGGGACGTGTGGTGGCAGCCCCCTTCATAGCCAAAGAGTATGGGAACCGCTGTTTGTAAAGTAGCTCTTCGCAAGTTTTGTCTAGCGCTTTAACACTATGCAGCCCTAGTGGTGACCGGGCACCCTGGAAAGTCTGGGAAGAAGGCAATGTAATAAAACCGAGTCCGAGGCGAGATCATGGCGGCACCACTCGCGCGGGACACTTTACCTGATCAATGGTCTTACGGAGTTTGTCGAGATGGTCGGGTTTTCTTTATTAAGTGAGCGTTTTTTTTTTTTTTTTTTTTACAACGATTCACATCTGATGTCCAGGGATAGTGCAGTGTGTTGGCTTTTACTGTTCTGTAACAGGTGTCTCTCTTGCAGCGATAAAACTCGTAGTACTACTTGGCTACATCCTCGGACGGCTGAACCTGTCAACTCAGGACACATGATAAGATCAGGTAGACGTCCTTTTTGTTCCCGATGACCTCGAAACGAGCACGCGGTTGTTCTCTGTATGTGAATTTTTCAATCACTGTTTATTCGTGCAATAGATTTACCAAGAGGATGGGAGGAAGGCTTCACGGACGAAGGGGCGAGCTACTTCATCAAGTGAGTGGCTTGCATTGTTTGCTTTAAACAAAATACTCTTAGTTCGTGTTGTTGCTTCTACATAAAATGCCTTTGACCGATTCTGAAGTGGATATACCGATCGCCTTATCGCTATACCTGAGTTTGGTTGCGTGCAGTGCTTTGCTTTGCCTTGATATCGAGTAGATAGATCGAGCACTACAACGGGTCTGCCACTTAAACATTATTTGAAATGGAAAACCTCACACAAATTGGCATTCGGCATAATTTTCTATAGCAGACTTATGGAATATATCTCTCAATGTGACACACATGCACAGACAGACAGACAGACAGACAGACAGACAGACAGACAGACAGACAGACAGACAGACAGACAGACAGACAGACACACACACACACACACACACACACACACACACACACACACACACACACACACACACACACACACACACACACACACACACACACACACACACACACACACACACACACACACTGCGTACAGTTTATATATTAACACTTGCCTTCTACCTTGTGCAGGGCAGGAGAAAAGCTATTACAATTCAGCTCACATCTGCTATGCAGGACCTCCACACTCTCCATTAGATAGGTGTGTGTGTGTGTGTGTGTGTGTGTGTGTGTGTGTGTGTGTGTGTGTGTGTGTGTGTGTGTGTGTGTGTGTGTGTGTGTGTGTGTGTGTGTGTGTGTGTGTGTGTGTGTGTGTGTGTGTGTGTGTGTGTGTGTGTGTGTTCTCGACATATTGCAAATGATGGACAGGGAGACCATACAAAAGTGAAAGTGACCCAAGAGCAGGGCTTGGTTGTTTGACCACTTGTGAGAGAGATGTATGATATGATTACATTCATGAAGTACGGAGGACATGGGTTTTGAAAGTCACTCAAAAGGATGTTGGTTTTGGCAGTGTAGGCTAAGCTATTGAAGAAAGCACATGCAAGCACTTTGTGTTTATGTAGATTGTTATTTCCAACAAGGTCTGACTAATGAGTGATATACCTCCATCGTTATTTAAATTGTGTTCTAAATTGCTTGGTCAGTTCAATGTGTTTAACAGCCAATCGGGCGTACAAGTCTAAATAAATACAAATATTATCAGTTTACTGCAGGCCCTAAATGCCAGTGACCAGTGACCCGTGTACTGTTAACTTGAAGTGGAGAAAATTAATTCCGATGGTAAACTGGATAATAGTGAATTAGCATAAACCCCTCCCACTGGGGTCTGTAGTAGGTCTACAGAGTGCACTGCCATGGCCCTTTTGCTTTGCTCCATTTGTCGCATACAGAAGACCTGTGTTAAACGCTTTTTTTATCAATGTACATAAGCATGACATTTTGTCTTTCTAATGTTGAGAGCAGCCACTGGCAACTGTTTGTTCAAATATTTTTTTTAATATAAAAATGTCTGCACATTGTTCCTTCTATACACCACAATTTATGTCTGCAGTTGTGGGAGGTAGGTGTCAGCACCACTATAGACCATCATAGCATATTAGGACAAAAACTATGGACTGCTGGGCTTGCTGAAACCTCTGTTTGAACAAAAAAAAGTTTAGCTTTGTCATTCTCTAGTTCTTATAGAAGAAGGACAAATAAGGAGACCAATCAAGCAGTACAAGCTGAAGATATATGCTGTTCGAAATGTCACCGCTAAGCTAAATCAACGGGTTGTCGGTTGTAGGGGTCAAGATCTTGTCCGGCTCTTCCTCCATGCATTTGGATGTGCTGGCTGGTGACTGTGTGCTGAAGGGACAGCCAAACAAAGAGACACTCATGCCGAGGTTATCTCAAGCTCCAAGATGAAAATGTAGATGAAATTTGTCGGCTGTTCTTTCACAATACGGTGCCCCCAGCTAGAAGTGTGTGGTTGAACATTGTAATGCTGAGTGTTCATTTGAAATAATTGTTCTGAGGGACGACTGATAGATTTAAACCTTGTTATGATCAGGACCTTTTTATCACTGGCCTACATATTGAGATTAGATGAGCCTTTCATGTCGTCTGCCTCATCTCTTCAGTACTTGATGTTATTAAACAGTTCATCACAGTGGCAGGATCAGATTTATCCCTGTTGATTTATGGCTGATATTGTAGTGGGTGCCAGGTATCCAGTTGTTATGAAAAGGTCACCTGGCTATCTTCTCCAGCACTCTGCTACTTAAGTAATGAGGAGGGATGTACTTGGATGGTTTATCGATTGTGTTCTGTGGGGTCCTTTTAAAATGTTAATTTGATCACATAAATCGGGAGCATTATTTTGATTCCCGATTCCCGAGGTTCACATTTTGAATATATTCATATAGATATTACATATATATATATATATTTTCATAAAACTATATGTTAAATGCATGTTCAATTTATTGAGAACCAAAAGATTATTAAATGATAAATCCCAATTCAGAAAACTGATACCAAAATCATGAAGGGCACATTATTAACCAATGATATATAATAATAACAACCCTAACCCTACATAATAATACTTATCATATCTACTGACGAGAACATTTGTTTGCCAAAACCTCAGCCTTTTTTTGCTGATCTCTTTTGTAATAGCGGCCTGTGTTGGGGCATTCCTCTCTGTGCTTACTCTACTTGCTGGTCCAGGGAGCCAGCAGTAACAGGTCTGCGCTCAATCCAAGTCCACACGATGCTACCGTGACAACAGCCGGTCGACTGGATTGAGCGTTGCCGGTAGAGACCAGTCATGGAGTACAAAGGGAGGCTTGTTGGGATGTCTTGCTGTGGTATTGCTGACAATCATTAACATCCTAACTAAACCTTTGGAATTATACTATTGTTGAAGTGTTACACATTCTTTTATTACGATGGATGTACTTATATGTCCATGAAGATGGATTATATAGGTGCTTTTATTATCAATTATCAATTGTTGTAGATTGACAACAATAGTGGTAGAGTGGTAGTGGCAGTGCATCTCTATGTTCCCAAGTGAAGCCACGTGTTAGAATTGATATATAGATAGGTGGGAGAGGAAAGAAAGATATGAGATTTCTTTCACAATGAACACAATCTTTTAATTGATGCTAGTTCTGCTTTCTCTTGGACATAGAACCAGTGGATCACCACGGTCTGAATGCACATAGGTAATGTGAAGCCATAGTTCCCCCAGGAAGAAATTATCCCGCTGGAGCTATCACGGTGTCCTACTGGGACACAGTCTGCATTGTGTGGATGGACTCACTATGCTCTGGCCAGGCCTGGTTTAATGTTCTTGAAATACCAAGGAGAACTATTCGGATGCACTTTGAACACTGGGTGATACTTGATTGGCCTGCTGTTAACCTTAATTCCCATATTGTGCGCCGGTTTGATACTTCTATATCAGTCTTGTTTAATAAACTTCAGCTGCCATCAAGCTTTCTAATTGGTAGTTTTCTATTTACAGTATATTTGGCTTTGGGCAAAATTCATTAATTGGCCATGCAGTGTTCTAGGAGTTTTGAAGCCAAGCATAAAAAAAGAAGATTAAAGGTAACACGGTTCCCTCAAGGCTTAAATCTCAAGGCTTACCTAATGAGACTTTCTTTCTGCAAGAGTTGCAGATTCCCACCTTGGTTACATTCAGAGAACCAATGACAAGGCACTTAGTGTTATAAATGAACACTTGTATCCTTTAATCGACCATGATCCCAACTTCATTCCTTTAACAGATTTTTAAATGTAGATTTTATGATGTTACTGTTTTGTTGTTTGACTTCACACCGGGAAATTCTTCAGTCAGAAGTTCATGTATTTGGTAGAATGTTTTATTGACCTTTCGGAAGGATGTAGAAGCTCAGAAGTATTTATTTTTGGTTTCCTGGGTGATGCAGTCTGACTTTAGTGGGTTTTGGGCTTCGACTTTTACTTGATACTCTTCTCCCATCCCTTTCATCCTAGACAGGAAGAAACAACACATTTTCAGTGCACAGACTTCTTGAAGGTTTTGTTGTCCTCCCTTGCAGACAGCTGAATGTATTGAGCCTCGCAGACATACTGATCTGACACGTGGAAACCTCAAGGATACTTTCCTCCAGACCTCGAGCGATGACTCAGACGTGCCTCATCCTCTGTAATTGTCACAATGGCACTTACAGCGTTTCCCCGGTAAACATTTGTCTCTCCGCCTTTCACTTCTATCACTGCAGATTGCTCGATAGTTCAGGATAGTGCTGCACTTACCCTAAATATTTGGAAGCTTTGAGGTAGGACTTTATTTCTGTCCAAGAGGAGAGTGATATGGTGGCATCGCGGAATACCAATTAACAGTGCTCTTCTCCTCCTATATCCTCACCTGGTGTCAGAGGGAGCCAGCTGAGGAGAGGGTGAAGGAAGCAGCAGCTGTTCACCTCCCAAGTGGAGTGAAACACGGCAGGCTGCTTTATTCTCATGTCTTACCGGGCAGAGTAATAAACTCATCATGTTTACTGCTATGGAGTGTACTCAATAAAGATGATGATAGCAAACATAAATGCATACCTTTGAGTCTTGTCTGAAGTGCGATTATAATGATCTCAAGGTCATAAATTGTGTTAAAAAGTCATTGAGGTTGCAGAATGAGTACTAGGGCCATCGCCTACATACTAAACATTTCGCTGACATTACCCACTAAAAGAGGTTGGATTGTATCCTGATATTGCACGACCCAAACGCAAATGTGTATTAGTCTGGAACCTTTCAGTTCATTTGAAATTTCCAAGGGGTTTGTTATCAATCCAACGTGTGACCCATCAGTGGCAGCTATCGTGGTTGTTTATGAAAATGCCTCAATGGTTGCTTCCATAGGGCACTTCTCTGGATAGAGAAGTGAACCCGCCCCATATTAGGTAAATGGTTGTGATTGGCCCACCAAGGCCAGTTCTTCTGGAAATCTGCCTAAACGCTAAGGGAGTCCGATGCATATGCCAGAGCAAATACAACATGAGCTCTCAGGTTTGTCTGGGTCCAGGCTAGTTGGATTCAGTAACACACATGAATGAGGATATGTAGAATATTCTCCAAAACAGTTCCTACTGTCTCAATATTTGTTTGGTGAATAGGAATGCATTCACTTTGTTACAAATCGCCTTTCTGTTTCTGACAGCCTAATATGAGTGGGATGAATTGTTACAGATCAACGTGAGGTCGGCTCTAGTCTCCCATGCGGTACTACACAATTGGGAGATATTGCTAGCTATCAGTAGATACTCATATCAGGTGTACATCGCCACAACCTCCCCTGGTGGAGCTTCATCTCATCTCTGGGGTTGGGAGGCGGCCTGAACCTTCACCTGAGGCAGAAACCTTTTATCACGTTTGTTTTACTACTGAGCGTCTTGCAGACTTGCCAACGTTGACGGATTTAGCTGTCGCTTAAATGACTCATTATGTTCTGTTGGGGACCATAAATGTCGGTAGAGGTTGAGGCAGCCAACTGAATCAAGAAGGGCGAGGACAAAGAAAGAGTTGAGAGTGTTATACAGTGAACCTTTGTGTACCGCAGAAGAAGAAAATAAGGTATTCTGTTGTGTGGCTGTTGCTGCTGCCACTGCCGCCGCTGCTGCTGTGTTGAGACAATGGTAATTAATCCCTGAGCCATCAATGAATACATGAATGAATGCATATATAAATACTTTGGGAACAAAGGAGAGTTGAGGTGTGTTGTCAGATTTTTTTTTTTCTTTCCGTGAGGATGAGATAGACCACGGCCCACAATGAGGGGCTCACTGTCCTCGCAGCCTGGGCTGGTGCAAAGAGAGCAGGCAGAGCCGGGGCTGCCGCAGCACCCAGAGGAGAGGCAGAGAGGTGGAGATGCTAGAGCTGAGATGGGGAGCTGCTGCTATTGGTGCATGCCTCTCAGGCAGGAGGAGGAGGAGGATGATGGTGCTGACGGCGAAGCAGCAAATGCTGCTGAGCTACAACAAGCCTCTTCACTGGGGATGGAGGGAAGGCAGGCCGAGGCAAGGTAACTTCCTTTCGACCTGGGCTAGCTTCTAGAGGTTAACACACCTTATAGACGCACACCTTTGCATTAGCATAGCCACGCAACTTTTGTTGTTCGACCTGCAATAGCATAGTCAATGCAGAATGCTGTTACAGTATGCACAGAGTTAAGTATTTTCAACTTGTAGGCCTATGTAGACCATAGGCCTAGCTGTAACTGGAACATTATCACACCTCTCCCACATTAGCCTAGCACAAATGTGTACATGCTATTTTAAGTACAGAGTTGAGGTTATCACAGTGTTCGACCCAGATTAGAATAAAAGACAGCGCATGCACATACAGGTATGTACATAGTTTAGGTTATTACTCTCCCTCAAAGAACATTGTTAGTATTTGAGCTTATTATATTTGTATTACCATTATTAATAAGTACAATTTTATTATTTATTTTGAGGTACACAGTATACAGATCTGTGCTGGCTAGGTTCCACACTCTTCCTGTGCAACGTCTTCCATGTTGCCCTCATATTTATACTCTTATGTCCCTGTGGTAAAAGCAATGCACATCTATTGTATTTCAAGCCCCCTTTGAAGAAACGTCCCCCTCCCATCCCTTCCTCAGATTTGATTCAGATGACGGCTCTGAGTGCCGCAGTCTGTCAGAGACATAGTGCGACTAGGGCCACTGTTCTGCCCTCTTCTTCATACTCATTTGAGGCCTGGGATTGGTGTGAAAGGTCTCAAAAGACCCTGTCCCTTTTACTGACGACACACTACGACTATCATTTGTCTTATCCCATGCATTCTATCTTCAACAAGGGTCCAACAATAGTTCAACACTTATCATTTTCAGAGGTCATTTTAATGACAAAAGGACGTTTTTTAATCTGAGCAACATTTAATGGGTGTTTTTAATGGAATATTTTTACTATATATCTATTGGACACACCGAGTTTTTGTATTACACTCCATGATAACCGCTTAAATACACCTGGTGTTTTTGAACTCACACTTCAGTAAGTGCTCAATTGGTGATAACTCATTTTCTTGAAGCGTGGCCAGCTGAATTATTCCTTAAGGATGTGGACAGTGAATATGATTTATTACAGTGTACAGTGTAGTCAAATTCTCAGACCTCTTTCCTTTGGGCTCTTCCTATTCTGCTGACTGCTGTCAGTGTTTTAGATCGCTATAGTATCATTTGGTACATTCTGTGGTTCATTATAAAAATGATACATTCCCTGCCTATTAAGTCTACCTATTGAACTCAAATGAATGACAGAAACATAAATAATTTATTTTATATTTATTTAGATTTTTGCAGACATTTGTATGTACTATCGAGTCGATAATCTGTTTGGCAATTTATTTTCTCTGTTTGTGATAATGACAGCCTGAGCTGTGTGAGGCTGAAAATCAATGTGCTTGTTAAAATTGCCTATTTAAATAAATTTGACTGGAATAGTCAATCCTATTAACATTTTGGCGTTGGATTAGTATTAGGGTTTTTCTATAGACCTACTAAATAACATTGACGTTATTCCCTTTGTTCAAACATGATTAAGACATAATGGGACTGCTAGAAAGCTCAGGATTTACAGAGTTTTCTAAAACATGGATGGCTTGATGGAAAATTGTTGTTCTTCTTAATGTACTATTGGATGGGGGTACAGACGGATGAACGGATGCAAATTTTCTTTTCTACTAAAGGCACATCCTTACTGGCGGTTTTATCGACTACAGCAATTATTGAACACATTGACCAGCTGTTTGAGCTTCTCCTAATCAATCCAATTAAATGGGCTGTTGTGCAAACTGCAAAGGTGTTGTTTTATACCTGGGCCGATGCGATTCTCTCGCACTAAAGAAATACAGTGAGTTTGGTCCTCACACCTTATCCCCAATCCAGATAATAGCCCTATGAATTGAATCATTAAAAGCAAACCTCAAAGTAATTATAATGTTAATAAGTCTAATGACAATCGGTTCCTCGGTTCCTTAATGAAACGCTGGTATGTGTCTCTGATAAGGAATATGCAACACTGCGCACATCTTCATCTTCCATGGTGTACGCAACTTCAATATGTTGTTGGCGATAAAACTGCTAATCGTCTCATTGATTACTGTAATTGATGTCACTAATTATGAGTCAGTTAGACATTGGGGGGTAATCTATGACTAGAGTCCCTCTGGGGGTTCCTTCTTGGGTTCTTTGTTGAGACCCGAGAACGTTTAGTGATCAGAGAGAAGAATACCCTGAGATGGGAGCTTGGAAAACCAAGTGTGGTGAAATGTCCGGAGACATGAGGCATGGCTCATTCTGTTTCATTGATGGTTCTACTCTGTTGGGTTGAGTGAGTGAAGAGCACTGGTAGTCAAACACTCCACTGTGTTGTACCCTGCTTATACAGCTTAAACCCCAAAATACCCCTTTTTAGCACTCGCAAAGATAAACATACATTTATCTGTTTGTATCGCATGAATCATTTATATTGTGTAGCCCAGTAGGGGAGCTGCACATGGATTTTGATGTGCAGTGTTTTCTCTTGGTGGCCACTAGGTACTGCTGTTGAAGTTCATAACTTACCGTGTGTTTTGCTTTAGTTTCCTTTGTGATATACATTAAGTAGAAATATGTGGTTGCATTCTGATCGCATTGTATTATTCCATGGATACAAAGATGGATATTGTAAAACAGAAAGGCTACCTTTCAGGTATGTCCATGCATGCAGCTATTAACTTGCAGCTATTAACTAATTAAATTGCTTTACTGTTGTAAACCAACCAGTATTATATCAATATAATTAAGCCATTCCAAATGTGTATCTAATTGTATTGATTTGACTAGAAGCATATTAAGTGGTCGTACAATACAACCCGTGAATCATTTAGTAATCCTCAAAGGTATGGTGTCAAAGCATTAGGGAGGTCTAATGGTGAACTCAATTTAGCAAAGATTATAGCGTATGCTTACATGAATATTTGTAAGCAAATATATAAAGACACAGTGGCACCCAGTCTCTCTTCCAGCCACACCTAGTATTACCATGGCAGTGTTGGCAGACAGACAGGGGGGACCCAGTCTGTCTGCCAATCAGACCCTATTTTGCCATGGCAGTTCTGGAAGATAGACAGGGGGGGACCCAGTCTGTCTGACAATCTGACCTGGTTTACTAATTTGACGGTAAGCAGACAGACAGGAGGGGACCAAGTCTGTCTGCCAATCGGACCTGGTTTACCCATGGCAGTGCTGGCAGACAGATGGGGGTGGACCCAGTCTGTCTGGCAATCGGACCTGGTTTACTCATCTGACGGGGAGGCAGACAGACAGGAGGGGACCCAGTCTGTCTGCTTACACTGCCATGAGTAAACCAGGTGCTCACAGATGCATGTTTGCATCCCTAGCCAGCAGCGACCAAGGGCAGCGTTAAGCGCTGATGAGACAGCACAGCGGGATGGTAACTGCTCATCTGTGGTAACTTGAGATGTCCACGGCTCCATAGCAACAGACAGACAGGCAGAAAGACAGGCAGACCCATGGATGTTTCTGAGCAACACCAAGCCTCTTCCACTGCTTCAAAGCCCCTCTTCTCCTCCTCCACACCTCCTCATAAAGCGCGATCATCTTCCCACCCTGGAGAGGCCAATCAGAGCTGAATGGAGGAGCCAGCAACGCTAGCCGGGCTAGGGCTAGGAGAGGAAAGCGAGAGAGGGGGCTGAAACTGCAGGAATATGAGATCTGACACTGCACTCTGTGCACGTCGTAGCTCAGGCTATACGTCTCCACACACTCGTATAGCACTGTCTCCTATATAGGCTACACATCCGGGAAAAGGTAGCAGAAAGGGTCTTGGTGGTGAAGTGGGTTGCTGGCTGTGTCCTCCATGGAAGTCTTTTGAGGACACATTTCTGAGGACCTTCCTGGATATTTGTGGCCTTTATTTAGATTGTTGTTCCTCCGGCAGCTTTATGGTGAGTATAGCAGACTTGTTGGGGACTAAACTGTATTTTATCTTGTTTGAAATACATTGAAGCTTGTATGCAATTCTTCTTGGCCAATGCCATGCAGCCTGTATTGAAATATTAGTCACAGTCTAATGTATGGCAATGTTTGGCCTCAGATAAGTTATGTGGCTGAGTGTTTCTTGATAGATGATGAATATCCAAGGTAAGTGGACACTGTGAGCAAATCAATGGCGGTTATAGGAAATGTTCAGACCAAGGGCATGCTTTATTGAGTGCAAGCTTTTGATATGTTCATCGATTACTTTTGTGTACCTTTCACAAGATTTTTGCAGTTCTAGTAGAAAAATATGGCACTCACAACATGTGGCTTATTGCAAATAGACTTTGAACAAATGTCTTTTGTGATTCACCTTTTATGCCTCATTGAACCTTGGAAGCAGTGCTGGATATGTATGTATTACTTAATTATAGCCTAATTATATATAAACACAGATCATCCACTGGCCTCAGACATCTTAATACTGAACCAGAGTTGAAGAACCTTCCAAAAACAGCACAAGAGAAACACTAAAGTTTATGTTTGGATGTTTACACAGTTCATAGTAGGAGCTTTGTTTCAGTTGATCAGGTCAATTATTCCCTTATTTCATTTGAACCAAACACAGCATCATTACATTGCATTTACATCTTTTTATTTTTAATGGATAATTATATGTGCCCTGAATTGAAACACATTTGTCAAAGTACTATTTTCAGTTATTGCAACTTATTGCCAGCCTCATGAGACCATCCTGCTCTCACCATACACATTCTGTTCCTCTTTGATATTCATTGCGAAGTGCAAATGTGAATAACAGGATGCTTTCACAAGGTGAACATCTTACCCCTTTTTTAACCAATGTACCTTATTAATAAATGCTAATAAATACATTTTAGAAATCTCTGAATTAGACATGCAAATTGGGAATCTGCTGACAATCTCTGGACAAGGAGAAAAAAAAGAAAGCTGTTGTGTTTGAATATAATCCTAAATGATGAATCAGCATGTTTATCAAAGTGACTTGACGACAGGTAGAACCCAGTCACATTAGACAGAGACTGCTGATGTCAATTCTCAATCCTCACTGTTGTGATTTGAAATATGAGTGCCCCCAGACCCCAGAGCTGTGCTAACGAGGTGTCTAGGTGTGTATGACAGCATAGATTGATGAGGAGCAGCACTAGAGGGTGAAGCTCAGGGAATGAGGGCAACAGCATCTGGATGTGTTACCTCTGCATGGTTTGTGTGTGAGTGTATTTGTGTCTGTTTCTGGTGTGTGTGTGTGTGTGTGTATCCGAGGCTGTGTGTCGGTAATGTGTGTGTGTATCAAAAGCAATATTTCTGATATGTTTGTGTATTTGGGATGTGTGTGTGTGTTTGTGTGTGATTATCTGAATGCGTCTGTGTGTGTGTTTGTGTGTGATTATGTTCATGCATTCGTGTGTGTGTGTAATTATGTGCATGCATGCGTGTTCGTGTGTGTGTGTGTCTGTGTGATTATGTGCATACATGCATGCATGTGAGCCATCTTTGGAATATTCTCCTGATGCAAAATCTATTCTCCTCCTCCCTCCCTCTCTTCATTAGCTGATAAGCAGGCGTTTTTAGCCGAGCCAGTGATCTGTCTCTTAGTCTTTGGATTACTGCCAAATCTTCACTCCTGTTCTGCGATTTTTGAACAACCTCTCTCCTGTTCAAAATCCTTATCCTGTTCCCTATCCCTCCAATGTTTTGTATACTTATTTTCCTTTTGTTTCCCTTTTGATCTAAATGATCTAGTTATCATTATCGCCCTCTTTATCCTCTTCATTCTCTGATTACTTTTTTATCCTGCCAAGTGCCAACGACTCTACACACACACACACACACACACACACACACACACACACACACACACACACACACACACCCTCTCGATCAAGCTCTCTCTCTCGCTCTCTCTGCCTTTTCTGCATGAGTGCAGCAAGAATGAAGCAATAGCACAGGGGAGGGCTTTGACGTCACAGCAACTCCGTCACACCCACCCCCCCCCCCCCCCACACACACACACAAACAAACACATATTCAAGCACGCATACACACCCACCCCCACCCCCACCCCCACACCCCCCCCCCACTCACACACACACACACACACACACACACACACGACTGATGCCAGCGGCAAGAATAGGAGGGATCAGGAATAGAAACGGCAGAAGGGTTAGGGTAGAAGACAATCTGGAATATATATATGTGTTGTCATCTCTCCAGCTAACTCCTCCTCCAGACAGTTTCCCCCCGTCATTCTCCTCAGTGCTTTGGAGCCTATTAGGTACCGCAGTGGAGAAACGCTCTGTCCTTTATCCTCCCTGACGGTCACGCCCCTTTACAGCCCGACCCACTCTTTTTCTAAGGGGGGGGAGGGTATTCATCATCGCAATCAGGTGCAGGCGAAGCGTGTTTCCATAGGCTCCACCCCCGCTCCCTCCACCCAGTATGAATTGCTTAATGGTGCAGCCCAGCCCAGGAGAGGCGGGAAAGGTGTTTTGAATGAATCAGAGCTACTGCACACAAGAGGAGGGCTGCAGCAGGCAGAAGCAGTAAACGCAGCCGAGGCAGTAACAGCAGAGTGTGTGCACACACACACACACACACACACACACACACACACACACACACACACACACACACACACACACACACACACACACACACACACACACACACACACACACACACACACACACACACACAGACACACACACATAGAGAAGCAGGCCTGCGATTGAACTAACATCATGTGGATCCAGCCAGGGCACTCCTCCACTTCCTCGTCACACACCCCTCACAAGAGGCACCCGGCGATCCACGCAACTCGCAGGTGTGTATCGCAGCCTCGCTCCCGTACCGGAGAAACAGCAAGGGTCCGGGGACGTTGCGGCATGCTGGACTCAATCACAGCTGTCGCTTCACGCTAGACGTTTGTTGGCAAAGGCTTACTGAGATCTAGCATAGAGGACTAGGGAATGGGTATATTTCATCTGCAGTCGTGCTTAAGCGCAATCTATTTGAATGGCTAACCTTGTGACTGAAGACCTGCGAGGCTGTGTGATGTGTATTGGTGCAGGATTGCTTATGATCCAGCTTCATTACCACAGCTCATTGCCGCTGTGTCGATGTCAGCAAAGCCGCTTGCTGTCCACTTCAATCTGATTTTTATACTGTTTAATGTGTGTGTCGATTGGTTTGGCCCGTAGTTCTATTAGTCCTTTTCGTTGTTTCAATTATAAGCCAATATATCAGAGCACTGCTGGAATGGGCTTGTTTACATGTCCCTGTTCCACACCCCTCTAGCGTCAAGAACAGCTGCTCACTGGGATGAGCACGCGCCTGCGCACACGCCTGCACACACACACACACACACACACACACACACACACACACACACACACACACACACAGAGACACACAGAGACACAGACACAGACACACAGACAAATACATCTGCTTCCGCTCAAACTTTCCTCACACACTGAAAGACATAGTAGTTCTTCACTAGCTAAAGCTTTCCATAACATTTCATGTTATGATGTAGACATAAATGTTGTGCTCGGTTCTTCGTCCAGCTGAGCTGAGAGGACAAAACCCTCCTCTGCCACAGATAATTCTACTCCTGAGCAATAGGTTAATTCCAGACCACTGGGTAACAGCTGTGGCTATAGGTGAGGAGGGTTGTCACACCGCTTGTAATTAGTCTTTGGATATGATTTCTGGTGAAGTAGCCAAATGCTTTCTAAAGACGTAGAGCTGGACCTTTTGGGGCATGTTGTCGGCCCAGTAGTCTTAATTGGTGTCTGCCAAAGTGCCACCTCTACCCAGCTCAATGTTTTGTGTTATAGGACCACCAAATCAGACCTGTCCATGTCCTGCCTCTCCTCTCGTATCCTTCACCACGGTGCTCCAGGTGGCATACAGCCAACAACTCTTCATTTGTATGCTGAGCTGCTCTAGAGGTCATGTCCTTGCTAAATGCAGTGCTGGAGCGATTCAGTGGGAAAAAAAGGAGGAAATTTACATTGTGCAGAGGGCAATAGACCCAGGATAGAACAGGACTTTCGGTTAACAGTAAAACACAAGTTGACCTCTGTGAATGCTCCCATGTCTCTTCCGGGAAGATTCATTTCCAGGGAACGTCATAATGATGATATCTAACAGAAGGATTCACAATGTTGAAAAGGGAGTACATTCTCTCCCTATCAAGGTCATGACCTCTGAGTTAGGGAGACGGCGTTCTCAGGATCAGCTGCTCTGTTGGAGCTGACATTCCAGAGAAGGGATTGTTGTTTCTTATTCTGGTAAAGTCTTTCTTGTGCTAACCAATGTCTCGGGATTTGAGCCAGATGTAGTGAAGCTTTCTCCTCCAAAATCTATAACAATGTGCAGGAGAAGAACAGCCTCTGAAGAGCCCTCCCACCCATCTGCCACTGGGGGCTCAGTGAACATCTCAGCCAGGTGGAAGCAATTTATTAAACTCATGTTCTGATCATATAAGAAGGATGTGAATTTTGGCTAAGGTCCTCATGAGATATATTTTTAAATAATAAACTAACTCTGATTTATTGTGGAAGGGCTTTTAATGGCAACGATAAAAGTGTAACCGTTTTTATAGCATTTGTTATTTTATATTTAAGCAATAGATCATGCCAGGCTGTGGTATGTGCTCATTATACCACTGTTAAGGGGCGTTGTCCGGCCCCGACGCGCAGCGGAGGGCCGGCGACCCCCTTCAGTGCAGTGTTTCTACTTCCAGGCGCGGAGTGATATGCAAACTTTCACAAAATGATCGGGCGTCATAGCAGTTATGTATACGCTCATTATACAACAGTAGGGAACCAATCAGATCACTGGATTTAGGTCCCCCCGTTGTATAATCTTGTATATATGACTTTAACACTGTTTGTGCGTGTTTGTGTGTGTGTTTTTTTCATTGCCGTGTTAACAGGGATTCTGTGTATCCATCACTGCTGTTGAGCATTGCAGTAATAGGCTAGATGTACTGGGTCAGGTTAGGTGCGTGTGTGTGAGGCTCGCTCCACAGCGGGTGTGTGGCTCTTCGGCTCTTCAGGCTGCATCTCTGCTCAGGGACACTGTAATGACAGCGGTAGGGAAGGGTCCGCCCCTGCAGGCTAAGCCCTCACAGCTATCTCCCAGCACAGAGCTGATAACACACAGAAAAGCACACACATGCATGCACACACATGCATGCACACATTTACGTATGCATGCAAGCATGCACAAACAGACACACACACACACGCACACGGCCCGCTCACACACACACACACACACGCGCGTGCACGCAAGCATGCGCGGCTGCGCGCACACACACTCACTCACTCACACACAGATGTGCGCCAACACACACTCACACGTGCAAACACACACACACAAACGTGCAAACACATACACACACACACGTGTGCTCACACTGCTCACACATCCACAGGCACGGTCCTACACACGCTTGACTCAGCTGTCTGAGTGTGCATTGCACAAAAGGAGAAAGGCGAGGGATAGGGTAGAGAAGAGAGAGAGAATGGACCGGCTGGACGGGAAGAATGAGGTGCAGAATGAAACGTCCAATAAGCTGAGAGGAAGCGAGTGCAGTGCACCAAGTACAGGGGCTCCTAAGGAGAGCAGGAAAGGGAATTGCTTCTTTAGTTTTTGATCTGCGGCTATGAGACGGTGCATGCAATTTCATGGTGTACCCGAGAGGGCTCTGAAGGGGGATGCTATAGATTTCCAGCTAAGCTAAGATGCTGGGCTGCAGTAAACAAACTGCAGTAAACCGTATGGAAGGGAGGGATGGTTACAAGCCCTCATGCATTAACACCCACCACCACCGCAGTACCGCAGAAAGCAGCGAGAGACTCTGAACTGCTTCACTTCACTTCTGAAATTCATTGTGTGATATCAACTTAATTACTCCCTGTTGTCTTTTTCCCTCAGCATCTTGCACATATGACATATTTTTGCGAGTCAGTTTGAGTAATTCGATTAGCACTTTAAAAAATCTCTGTGTGTCCTTGAGTGGAAAGTGTGCATGTTTGGATTTGAAAGCTTTGATGTGCTTTGTGTGTGTGAGCGGTGGTGCATGCATGTGTATGCTGCAGAAGTGCACACATTAAGGTGCGTTGTTGCTTCAAATGCGTGGGCCTTCACAGCCATGATCTAATGTTGCTGACATGACAGTATAAGGGGATTTGACTTGTCTCACAACGTGGGGGGCTGGGGCGGGGAGGGGGGCGTGTGTGTGTGTGTGTGTGTGGGGGGGGGGTCAATCTGATTGTTACATGATTCATCCCCTCCCCCTCCCTGCCTCCAGGCCTAAATACCCACTAGTGAGATCACCGCCATGGTCCATGGATACAATTGAAGAGCAAAAAAACAACCCGGGATTACATTCGATACGGATAACACCATTTCCTAGCCTCGGGCACAATGCAATAAAGCCATGCTCCCCTGGCATTGTCCATCCACACAGTGCATGGGTCAGTCCTCTGCGATGGCCCAGACCTCCTGTAATACACAGTGTTTGTGGCTTTAGGCTGGTGGAGCTTGGCGACCATTCGATTCTCTACATCTCTATGGCCAGTGATTTTCCAGTTCATTTTAAAATGATTTTATTGATATCATCGGTCACCAGACCTGGGCTATCTCCCAGGGACAGAAAACAAAAAACGATAAGATAAGCCATCATACAGAAGCTCTTCTGTCCTGTGTGTCTGCACCTTGCTGGTCGTCATTACACAACACATGCACGTCTCCCAAATGGGAAGTCAAGTCACCTATCGATGCTCGAAGCTGAGCTGAATTAGCTTGTCACGGTTACACAGAGTGGATACTAGACTGCCAGAGGCTATAGGCAGATTTGGTGGGAAAATAAGCAGTTTCTAGAATGCATAAGAGGTAGGATTGATGGATCACATCCCAGCATAATATCCCTTTACCTCTTCCCTTGTCATGTCTAGTACATGCGGGGGATAAGGGTTTGTCCACCTCTGCACCTACTACGTGCCTCTGTGCAGATGCATGAGCTAGGACCCATTAGGAATTTACCAGGGTTTTGATTGAATAAATGTCATATAAAAATGCAACCAAATATATATATGATATATAATATATATCATATATATATATATATATATATATATATATATATATATATATATATATATATATAAAATAAAAAAAGGCAATGTCCTAAAATATGCATGTTTACATTCCCAAATGAGTTGTGGTGAGTTTATGAGTTTATATCAGTGATAACAGGCTAACCATCAACAGGCTACCTAATCGTATCACATGATTAATTCATTACATGTGTGCAGACTTTGCATTTCAAAGGTTATTCAGATCACCGAGGCTGTGTTTTCCCCCGCCCTCCTTTTTCTGAGGTTTGATTTATTTTTGATGTCACAGGATTTAGCGAGATCAGAGATCAGACTAGATTATCTAGTTGTGAACATATGCAATTTGTGTGAGGGGACCGTGCACTTTGGAACATATGCAGATTCAGAATTTGTGTTTTATTCCTGTGGTTGGCGGACATGCTGACCGCCTGCTCGTTCATATGGATCTATTGACACATCAAACGAACCAAAGCGATTCTCATCTAAGACGGGCTGAGGAGGCGGACAGCCGAGGATGCTGTGCGCGGGCCCTGCAGCCGAGGGGTGCCACTGCGTGGCCGCTGTCCTCGGGGCTTGCAGGTAGGGTGCACTTCTCATCAACACATAGCCCTGGGGGGGATTGACAGAGGTGCACTGGGTCCGTGGTGCGTGCCGCTCACCGGTGTAATGGATGCAGGCTGAGGGGGGGGGGGGGGGGCTGGGTACGGGGGCGGTCCAAGCTGTTTAACAGGTGTACGCTGTTCCGCTGCGTGTGGGTGAGATGAAGTGACGGCCCCTCTTCTTAAAGAGCCTCCATCAAGCTGTGCGTCTGTCGCCTCCCCTTGGGGTGGAGAACACTGCAGGTTTTTTTTGTTTGTCGGAATACAATGCGGACGTCTTGCCATTATGCAAAGTTTGTTATGAGCTTTTACATTTTTGAGTTATGCTTTGTTTGCTACCTCGGGTCGTGTAATTGGTTCGTTGTTACGATGGAGCCTGGCACATCTGTCAACTATCTATATGATGTAGAGAGTGTCGTGCATGTTAACGATATAGTCCCCGTCCTGATGCGCCGAAGCCATTTGTTCACTGCCAATTCACTGGCTTATACAGAGGACTCATGAACCGTGTATTGCTTTTGGGCCATTAGAATATTAATATTGTCAGATAATTTTATCATTCTTATTTTTTCATCCAATCATCATCAGTCACACATGCCTCTAAGTGGTATTGTCTTTCCTAGTTATCATTTTGATGAAAATCTTGCATATTGTTTTTCAGCAGCAGATGCCTATTAGCCTGGTGTTGGACCAATCACCTTACGGTGTCCGTGTGCGAGTCACAGGTCACAGCACTGAGTGTCGTATTTCTGTGTCTGTTGCCAAGCAGTTTAGAAAAAGGAGGTATTTTTTCTGCCCCTCTATGGTCAGGCTGAGAACAGCCTGTCCAGAGAATCCATCTACATGAGTCATGCATTGAAGCTGCGCTGTGATGCTTTCATTCCCAGGCGGATGTTGTGACAGTTCTCTGTCTCGTATGGTATTCATATGTTGGGAGTTAATGGAGTTATATAGAAACAGGCCCTCTGTTGATGGGTTTGCTTCCTGCTTCCTCCTCTCCTTTCACTCCTCTTCTCTCCTCTTTTCTTAAACCCTCTCATCCTCTTCTCTTCCTCTCCTCTCCCTTCCCCTCCCTCCTCTTTTCTTCACCCCTCTCATCCTCTTCTCTCCCTCCCCACTCCTCTCCTTTCCTCTGGGAAATGTAAAAGAAACACTTTCAAGCTGATGAGATGAACAGTGACCTTCTCCCAGATTGTGTGCGTGTGGGCATGTGTGTGTGCATGTGTGTGCGCATGTGCTTGGCACGTCTATGGAGGTTGTAATATTAGTGTTGACATAAATAAATAGCGAATGTGTCCTGAGAGTAGGTGTTGTTGTTTTTGTTGTTGTTATTTACTGACCACAAGTCCATAACCGTATTAGAGGGGAAAATGCGTAACTAGGACATGTTTTTTCATAAATATTAACACGCGTGTGAAAGGATTACCATGACACAGATTTAAATGTTTTTGACACCAGGGTGAAAACTCCACTATAATTGTAAAACTAAAATGCAGAAATTGTCGTAATGCATCTTTCACAGTTGAGGTACTAAAGCAGAACAATTAGTTCAAATAAAGTCCAATTATGATATTGTTCCTGCAACACAATTTGACTGTTGTGAATCAGAACCAGGCAAGCAAACAGGATGACCAATATTCAGCAAGCATAACTAGGGATACCGCCACCGCAATAGCAGATAGATGTGTGTGTGTGTGAGTGTGTGTGTGAGTGTGTGTGTGTGTGTGTGTGGAGACCATGACCCTGGCCTGCAGCCCTGTCACCACTGTGTTCCTGTGTTTTCCAAGAGGAGGTTGAGATCAGAGGGCGAGGAAGGGTGTGTGCAGGAAGTCGATGACCCAGTAGGAATACATGTCTTCCTGTTTGGCCGGCTCATGTCCACGCTACCAAATCACTTTCACTGGTTGTGGTTGGTTCGGTCCGTAGAGCGCACCAACAACAGCGTCAGGACCCTGTGTAGAAACACGGCTCAGGTATAACGTTGACCTTGTTCTCCTCCCTCATCCTATAGATATCAGCAGATCGGCTGCTCTACATGAAATTCAAATGCATATTGTTTCATGTTGTTTGTGTTTTTCCGTTAGTATATGTACAGCGGTTCACTCTTCAGCAGTCTCTGCAGATGTACAGTACATTTGATCGGGTAAATGCCATGAAACACGTGTTTATGTATATTATGATGCATGGATATTGGATATTATTCCTCTTAGTCCCCCTGCAGTGGGATGGAGATGGAGGGGTAGGCCTAGTGATGATGCTCTGGTGGGAAACTGTCTCTGCAGAGTATAATGAATCACGCTCCAGTGCCCTCCGATGACTTATGAGGAGTTGTCTTTCGCCTGGCCAGCTCACTCTAAATCTCCAGCCTCTTGATGGCTTCATCTTGTGCGGCTGGAGATAAATGGCCCCCACCCTCACCCCCACCCTACTATCTCCTCCACTTTTCGTGCTGCCAACCATCCCTGCACCACACAGACACACACGCTCTCTTCTACTGCCCAGAGCATGTCTCTCGCCCACTGACTCCCACGCCCTCCCCTCTTTATGCCTGAAATTGGTGTCTTCTTATCCCCCAGCGCCCCAACCCACCTGAGCTCTCAGCTTCCCCACGGGTTGAGATGTGCATCCTTGCAGCAAATATGCAGGAGACACACGTCTCGCCTGTTTCAGTTGTTGAGACATAAATAAACCAAGGACAGGGCAAGGTCAATCATTTGATTCGCGTGTTCATAAATGTACGTGCCGTGTCTGATTAGTCTCTTGTCATGCTTGAGATGCCATGTGTAGCTGTGACGATCACGTTTTGTGGAAGATGAAACAAAGACGCCCGTCATGGTGTCACACAAGACCCTAGCAATCACCTCATTACCTTGCTAAATAAAGCCGTGCTTTTGACTGGCTGACCGAGCAAGATCACAGCATCATGTCAGATGTCCTAATTACAGTCTGCCTATAGGTTGTGATCTAGACTGAGTAGCTGATCGGAACAAGATAAATTAATTGCAGAGTGTGTGTTGAGCGAGGTCTGGCGTCTTTCTATTTGCCAGTATACTAGTCTATAAAAGATGGCTGTGTCAGCTGGAGAAAAGAAGCCAGGCTAGCAATTATCCTCGACGATAGCAAAAATGACCTGTAGTACGTTCTGCAATAAGCACATGTAAGCTTTAATCTTAAGTCATGGAAAACATAAAACTGGGGGAGTGCAATGGTCAGCGTTAACACACGAATGCCAATGTTTAGACACTGTAACAACCATCTAGATGTACACATCTTAGGGACTGTAGCAGTGCCAACTTTTGTTATTCAATATAATTATCATTATATATGCTTTGCATTATATTGGACTATTGTCACTAAGCAAACATTTGTATTTGGACCAGATACATAAGCATTGCAAGTTGTATACATTAATTTCTTGTGGATGGGTTGTAGGTCTTTTTTGTATTTTTATACATAGCTTTTATCTGGTCATTTGGATAGCTTGCAGAAGGAATGTAGGATTTGACGTAATTGGTTCACGCTTCCTGACCCTTTAGCACTCCTGAGACTATGTTTTATATGAGTCAGGTGAGCACCTTTTGAACCTCTAGTACCAATCGGAGCATCAGTATGGATTAGCTGATCAGTCGGGCAGGAAGAAATGAAAATGGACCTGCAAGAAGGGGAAAAAAAACCTGTGTCCCTCCCTTTGATGCAGACTATTCTACAAAACTATATAATAGTTTCTTCAAAACTATTGTCCATAAGGTATAATAAAAGATCTCCTGAAGCTGAAACAAATCTCCCACGGCAGTTTAACTTTCTCATTACATAGAGACACTTCTGTTATATTAAAATTTGATGCTACTCAGGAGGATGGGGTTAGGGTTGTCAAAAGATATATTTTGGCTGGATCTACAGCTGCTTCATCGAGATTGCTTGTTACTTTAACAAAGAAGCCATCAAACATATTGGTATCTCACTAGTGTTCAAACCCCAAATTTCCCATGGGTAAATACCCCGTGTTAGACCAAGCAAGTTACATTAGACTATAGGCCGTGAGACCTAATTGTGTGCATTTTTCGATATTGCATTGTGCCCAGTTTTTACTTACTTACTTACTACAGAGTTTCTAAAACTCTAAAGCAGTCCACTCTTACTGGATGTGCAACTGTTACTGTGCACAAACTAGCATTGCTCAGCTTTGTGGTTGGCTTATGTGGGAGGGGTTTTGGGAGGGTCCATAGCAAGAATATTGTAAACATCATTGATGTTGACTACAAATATTTCCAGGTGATTTTAAGCTATGAGATAGTTGAAATGTTATACATTGCGTCTTTGATCTTGTTTAAATGTATTAACATTCATTGCTGCCTATATTAAAGCAGCACGATTGCAATTAAAGCTATAAATAGTGATAAATGGAACAAAACATCCCAGAGTCATTCATTAGACATTGGTCATTTAGTGAGTTGCTTTCATCCTTTCAAAGGATAATATTAAGGAATGTTCCTCAGAATATTTTATATTTTTGGGGTTCCCAGTTTGAATTTAAATACTATATTCGAAGGATTTGTACAAGGTATTACAAACAAATCTAAACGTCTTATAACTCATGTAACATAAATCATTTGTTCATTTATTTCACAGTGGTTTGCCAGTTAGCAATTTCATTGTTATCCAAACAGGAACACAACTTGAGATGTTGCCTTCGATAACAATATGTCCCCTAAAGCAACAAGTAACTCGGGATACTATGATAAATAACTCCTCTTGGCTCTATTACTCTTTGAATGCAACATTAAATGCTTTGTTTGGGGAACACGTGAATTAATGATCAGCATAAGACGAGCCGGATCGATCTGTGCTGTTCAATATTGACCTGAAGCTCCACCACCATTGATTTGTCAGAGCCCAGCGGCAGGGTTTATATAGCCCACCTACAGATGAGATGCTTTCGTTTCTTTTACCAGCGAATGTTTAAATCAATATCCTCCAAAAAATAAATGCAAGTCACGGTAACAGATTTGATGGCCGATAAAAGTCGGTGCAATGATAAATGACTCAAACACACCCCACTTAAATATCTAAGTGTGGGATGATTTTGCATGAGTGGAGATCATGAAAGTGCTGATGTGCATATGTTGCCTTAATGTTCTCCCTCTGGCCAAATTGTTCTTCCTTCCCCTTGCTGTAGCCAGCGGCTCCAGAAATGACAGGGAGTGGCCCCACTGGTACACCTTCATCACAACGAAACCAAGGGGGAGCCAAAATGTATGGGTGTGAATTGTGAACCAGGCGGAGTGGGGCAGCACTAGGGTGGGCAGTCCCTGGAGAAGGTGCCTGCAGCGAGGAGAAGGGAAGACAGTCTGTGCTGCCAAGGGAAGCTGCTGAGCCGGCTGTTCTTGGTCTCGCAGTTAATCTTCCATCAGTTCAACTCGCTCTTTCTTTCGTTTTCTCTTTTTATAGACGGCCATTATAGGTAATTTCTCCAACTGACCGGACGGGTAGGAAAATGTCTATAAAAAACATATTTGTATCGCCAGGCTTGACATCTGCATTACAGTTCGGAACAGTGTCATTCTGACACAATTATTACCTTCAATCATGGTCGGAGTCTATTTTATCTTTCTTCACCCCATGCTTTCACCCCTGTCCAAACTTGGGCCACTTTCACAATCACCGCAATGGAATTGATTTGTTTTGCCTGCCTCCCTCTTGGGACAGGTTTCGACGTGGATACTGACACTGCATTGAAAGGTGCTGTGTCACAACAACGTGTGTAGGGACTGCTAATGGGCCACCCTTGCTTCCCCCCCCCCCCCAGTGATGCCCTCTTCTGTTGGCCCTCCATGGGGCATGGCAGGGCCTTTGCTGGGATGGGTGGCTCCCTCCTCCCACTGGGAGGGTTGCGGGGAGCACAGCTTTGTTCTGGTCATTTGAAATTCTCATGGCTTCATGCCTGGCTAGAGAGACATAGCTGCTGTTCACCGAGGCTGTAATAACATGAGTCTGATGTCATCCCAGCTCAGGGTCTCTGCCATTGTTCACTAAAGGATGGGCTCATTGGACGGCTTGGCAGAGGCGCCCGTTCATGCCAGCTCTGAATAATTGTAATGGTGGGAAAAGACATAAAAGGATCTTACCCTAAAATCCTTTTCCTAAATATTTACATAGTACTCCATTATATAAGGTATATGAGTATTGTATTTTGAAAGAAGTTTGCAGTATAAACATTGTAATGATATAACGATTTTGCGTAGGCCTACTTGGAACTGAGGAAAGCTTTTCCCTTTGCGGAAGGGACAGGCCTTTTTTTAAATCTGGTAAATGTGGTGCATTTCCATCCCAGATTAGTGAGGCACAGCGGCAGAATTTGTGTGTCTCACGTCGCCTCATACAGTATTCGATCCATACGCGTTCTTGTGAAATAAAGGCTATCCCATTAGATATTATCGCTGAGCAAACACTTTACATATGCTGACATGCTGTGTTGTCATGCTTAGTGGATGTTCTCTCGTTATCTATTTGTTTTTGATGATTTTCATGAACATTTATGGTTTCCTGATAGACTTTTAAGCCAATAACGGGGTATACAAATACCCAACACTTTTCTGTTTCCGTTGGCATAGGTAAAACCTTTTCCGCTTAACCGCTTTAGTAATTTCAGCATTGGAAATGGCATGATTAGCTCAAGTTGATATTCCTTCTGAATGTGCTGCAACTAATTCGATTACACTTTCAGCTCGGTTGTCTCAAACGACTGTGTGTTCTCTGCAGATCTGTAGAAGTGCACGACTTAGATGATCAATGAGCCAGTTAATTGTACATTATGCCTTGTTTTTTCTCAGATCCGCTCTGAAAGATCACCGCAGTCTATTGGGTCAGCATTGTTACACACAATGATTCAGGGAAGATGACTCCTCCAAGTATCAACTACATCAATATCTTTGTCATCTTTGTGTTCCTTGGGCATAATGAGCGGGAATTCTCCATTCACCTAAGTAAACCGCACAGCAAATATAACAGGGTGAGGGTGACTCTGTTCTAGGCTGTTAACAGTTTATCATAGTGTCAGCGTTATTGGTTGAGTCAACTGTGGGTCATAGAGCTATATGACTAAAGTATTGCCAAATATTTAGCTGTTATAAATAATAACCCATTCGCTATGATACCCTGCCAAGATCTTTGGTTTCCCTTTTTTACAGAGTAGGCTTCCAAAGTTCATTCTGCCAGTGCCAATATTATCTACAGAATTTGATTCCGAACTAATTCTGTCATTCTTAAGAGAATGACAAGAAGTCATTCTTAAATGCTCTAACACCTTGATTTTAAATAACAGCACACAGCCATTGCGATGGGAAAGAAAATCACTGCAAAATGGTAGAGATATCTCGTGCTGGGAAAATAACAGCAGAATGAATGGGATGAAAAGATGAACGGTTTCCCGCAGCTCAACGGAAACTGTGCTAGTTCCTCTCACACGGTCACATATTGTTCCCATTTTCCCTGATCCATGTTTGATTAATTTAAAGGTAGAGTAATTTATAGTCGTGAGGGAAGCAGAGAGAGAGAGAGAGAGAGAGAGAGAGATAGTGAGAAAGAGGAAGTGAGAGAGAAAAAGAGAGGGTCACACACAATCTGAGAGAGGGAGAGAGACAGAGAAAAAGTGAGTGTGTGTGAGAGAGAGAGAGAGAGAGAGAGAGAGAGAGAGAGAGAGAGAGAGAGAGAGAGAGAGAGAGAGAGAGAGAGAGAGAGAGAGAGAGAGAGAGAGAGAGAGAGAGAGAGAGAGAGAGAGAGAGAGAGAGAGAGAGAGAGAGAGAGAGGCACAAACACGGTGAGAGAGGCACAAACACGGTGAGAGAGGGGGAAAGAGAGCGAGAGAGGGGGAAAGAGAGCGAGAGAGAGCGAGAGAGAGAGAGAGAGAGAGAGAGAGATTGTGTGGGGGAGAGAGAGAGTGGGAGAGAGTGGGCGAGAGAGAGAATTAGGTAAAGAGCAGGAAGGGAGGAAGGGGGGGGGGGGAAAGATAAGCAACCAAGCCCTCTCATGGCAGGCGGCCTGATCTCTGGCTGTGGAGTAAAGCTCTCCTCGGTGACGAGACAACATGCCTCAGAGGGAGCGCTAGCCCCACGGCTGTCCTGCATATCCTCCGGCCGGTGCTCTAGCTCAGTGCTCTCCACTTAGTGCTCTGCACCACTGCTGTGCACGGCTGCTGCCCCCCGCTGCTCCACACCGCTGCTCCGTGTGGATGCCGGCAGGTATGCTATGAGAGTCTGCTTCTGCAAACGCACACCTGCCCCGCGCCGCCCCGCCGGACCCCCGCAGCACCCAGCCCAGCAACCGGACCCACGGCAAGTCAATGATTCACCCCCGGGGCTAGAGCTTCTTTAGTTTAGTTTCTTCGCCGTGACCCGACGTTGATAAGTGTTTGGCTTGCCGTTTGTTTCGGAGCATGGCCGGGGGGCGTGTGTGTTCAGAGGGTGAGGTTTTGTGGTGGTTATTTAGCTTTTGTTTTTGTTGTTTGCTTGGGGTTGGCTCTGAGGGGGTCAAGCCACCCTCATCGCCCTGTTGCTAAAAATGAACTCCACTATTTGAACAGGAATTACCCTGTTGAGCCTGTTGCTTTTGGACTTTTGGACTTTGGTCAGTGGCGGCGGGAAAAAGAGGCATGGCGATGGAGGACATATTGGATGTTGGAGCTATCGGAATTGTTTTCCAACGTCTCTCCTACATGTTGCTGCTGGAGTGTTTATTGGACCTGTGTTTGAGCTCCATCCCGCTAAGAGCCTCATATTCACCCTCTTTTGGAAGTTGTATTTCTTTCAATAATTTTTTCAACAACAAAACTCTGGTGCATTGAACACCTGTGTTGATCTATGTGAAGAGTAGCCTCACTCGGGCCCTCACCTTAACCTCCAGGTCATGTTTACACTGCAGTGTCACTGCATTGTAAACCCAGCTCTTCACTGCATTGTAAACGGAGCTCTTCCCTGGGGCCCCATCACGGTGTAGGATGCCCCCATTCTAGCTCTACTTGACCTGCAGCTTCTCCATGACGTACAGCGAGCGAAGTACCCCTACACGCCCCCCCCCCCCCCCCCCCCCCCCCCCCCTCCCCCTGAAATGTTAGGGTTGCTACACTGGATGTTGACACATGAGTCATATGGGAACCTATGCAGATTCCTTGTGTTATGGTATTAAGGCATTTCGGTTTATCACTGGTCAAATCTCGAGCAGACTTTACATCTTTAGTCCATTCTTTTGGTTTCTTACTTGGGGTTAAGATATAACCTAAAGAGAGATACAAATAGTTGAATCTGTATACATATCACATTTAACATTATCATCTCCATATACAGCAAATCCTTGTTATAGCTTTACGCTGAGCTGTACTTTAATTGCCGGTAAGCCAAGATTTACAACCGTCATTCTATATTGTAATGATCGTATGCATATTTCATAAGCCCTGCAGTGGATCTCTCCTGCTGATACTGTCATCACGGCTCCCCTTCTCCCAGGCAGGGGGGCTGAACCTTCCCTCAGCACCAAGTGCTTCTCCGGTCGGGACGGCTCATGTAAACTGTTGCTAATGCACAGAGCCACGGAGGCGCTGCGGTATTTGCTCGGTAAATGGGGATGTGGTGAATTCCTTGACAAATAGCTCAGAAGTAATGCGGCTGAAACAAAAGCCTCAAAAGAATGCATATTCATAATTAACAGGGGAGGCTTTTGTGGGGCTCCGAGGGCCCAGTGCAGCTCCGCAAATGATGCACTATTACCAGAACAATGCAGACTGTGTGTGTGCGTGTGCGCGGGCGCGTGTGTTTGTATACTGCAATGTAAACGTGCCGGTGTCCTTCAATGTCCTTATTTTAATTCATACGTGCTGTGGTTTGTCTTCTATGTGAACTGCTGCATGTAGAGAAGCAATTCCGATGACGCCTTTTAAAATGCAGCATCCACCTTTTCTAAATGTCAACGCATACATTCATCTTCTCCTTGCTCTACAGCCGTAGTACCTCCCTCTGCCGCCTGGGGTCGCTATAGGGCACCAGCGCTTTCTTTCATCCAGCGCTTCTTTAAGCAAAGCACATAGGCTGCCCTTCAGAGCGTTATGTGTTTACTCAAATTCATTATGCACACGTCGTTATCTTATACCCTTGGTACATCCGGGGAAAGTCGGTCTGTGCTTGTGTGTGCCCCAGTGTGTGTGACTGTGTTTTGGAGCAGCCTGTTTTCTGAGTTGAACCGCTGCAACATTCTGGCTGGATTCAAACTGCATTGCAGTGTTTATCCTGCAAACATGGGTCCACTCTCTCTCAGCGTTACTTGGCTGTCTCTTCAACGGTAAAGAATAAAAAAATAGCAAGGAAAGTATAGAATGAAGAGTGAGCGCAAATACCTAAGGAAGAGCTGCAGGTAATGCAAGGTTAGGATGGGTAAGGCTAGGTAATGCTAGGTAATGATAGGTTATGAATGGTAATGATAGTTAGTAAAATGTAATGAAAGTTAATGAAAGGCATTGACAGGTAATTCATGGCAATGAGGGTAATGAAAGGCATTGATAAGTTAGGTAATGAAAGTTAATGATTTGTAATGATAGTTAATAAAAGGGTAATGAAAGGGAATGATCTATAACGATGGGTGAATAAGGCATGCATGAAGAGCTACAGCACCAGAGGTATGTCCCCTTGTACTTCATAGAGTAACTGTCCTAGATGAATGGACTGTCCAACGGCCTCCCAAGCTGCTCCGGCAGACTCTGGACAGCCCACATAAGTGTGTTTGCAGTGGACACTGAGAATGCCGTGCTGTCTTAAATGTTGATCTTGCATAACATATCCTGTTCACTGCTGGTAAATCACAGCTTTTCACACATAGATGAAATGTAACACGAGCTGGGTAGGGTGAATGCAATTAGAATTATTTATTTGAGATGATGCTGTGTGCTATCATCGTAAAAAAAAAGCGACTTGAGAGTATCCCTGACATGTTGGAATAAACATTAACAGATTGATTATAAAGGAAAAATATACTTTATATATATAATATAATTATAGATAAAGGTATTGTAGGTAAGATCAGTGAGTAAAAAGAGGGAAAAGAAAATATATATGAATATAATACACTCCCTCTCTGCCCCCTCCCTCCTTAGGTTTCTCCCTCATGAGAAGTGTTGCATTCACGCTTGTCATTGACAGGCAATAGTAATTGCACTATGCGCAATACAGCCTGCATGATATTCAAGCACATCGCTATTTCACTTGTGTGTGTACTCAGACCTCAGGTTTTCCACAAAGTATAGAATGGTTATCATGAAGCTTGTATTAATGGTTCTCTTTTCCTCATCATGATATCAATATCCCTGGAGGCAATGCAGTATAGTACGAATAGATATCAACGGATATTCTGTCATATAGAAGAAAGATTATACGCTTTTGAATTGTTCAGCCAAAGCAAGATTAATAAACGTTCCTTCATGCTTGTGAACTGTTACTGTAGCAATAACCTACATGCGGGAGCAAATATCCATGAGTCTTTGTGTAATTAAACCCTGTTTAATCTTGGCTGCATGGCCGGTCATTCATGCCTCTTTAGTTTGCCCAAAGAGCTGTAATATTTCTCATGGGCGTCTGAACCTCACGGCACAGTGTGAGAAATGCTTGTGTTTGTTTTCTGTCATCTCAGTCCCTCAGGATGTAATGAGCCGTAGTCAGCACATGGACAAACCCCCCCTCACCACGATAGCACACAGACCAATACAAATAAAAGGCAAAGATAGTGATCATAACCAGGGAGAATAATCTGAAATAATTAATAATAAGATGAAACCAATCACCTTGTATTGATTGAGATTATTTGTGCATTGTATGTTATTTATTCAGATATTATATCATCATATCCAATACAGACATAGTTAGTAACCAGAACTTCTTAACTCTAACTCTACCTGTCCTAACTGCATAGCAGGCCTGTTCCACCTGACTATGTGTGCGCGGTCAATGAAGCGGAAAAACCAACGGTAGATTTACACACAGCGATATCTGTTACGGTTATCTAGTGTGTAAACAAACATTAATAAAATGTTAAAAGCAACAGCCGGCACCTGTCTGCCTCTGTTTCCCCGTCGTCACTGACACGTTTTAACGTCCTAGTTACAGCGATGAATGGAGCCATGAAATTGAAATCAATAAAGGGGATGGCGGGTGGTTAGGGCAAGGAGTGCTGACCCTCACCGTTTGTGTGAAATACAAGCCCTCGGTCATGACCAGGGTTCAGCAGCATCACCCGTTCTGCAGTTGGCAGGGGATGTGGTTGTTATGGACACAACATGTGGTCATGGTCAAACGTTCCCCGCCATCAGCCCACTGTAAACCCCCTCTGATTGATGGATGTGATGAGAGGGTGGGGGTGGTGGTGGTGGGGGTGGTGGTGGTGGTGGTGGGGGTGGTGGTGGTGGTGGTGGTGGTGGTGATCCTACACTAACTTCACTTTGTCTTGGAGGTTATCTTCCCCTCCTTATCATTCTCTCCTCTCTCCCTCCCCACTGCAGCCACAACCAGAGGAGTACATCATTCCGACACCCTGTGACCGGTCAGATATCTCCTGAAAACACAGAGTACACACTGCAGGACAGGTGAGTGAGTTTGTCTTCCTCTCAGGGTGAAAGCGGCACTGGTCTGTACTGTTGTGAAGGTTTGGAGTTATTGAGCGGAGGCATTGGAAAATACAGCCTGATGGAGTCAAGGGTTTGGTGTCTGGTCTACGGGGAAAAGCACAGGCCAGAGATGAGAGACTGATCTTAACCACCTGGTTCACAGTAGCACGGACCCATGGTGGTACTACTCATACTAACTGATGATGGGAGTTTCCAGTGTTTTCATTAAGGTCAATATGTAGACTAGGTGCTGATGACCCAACTATTGCTTGTATGTGCCTTTTTTATTTAAATACAAATAGCTGGAACAAACTCCCTGAGGATTTAAGACTTGCCCCAACTCTGAGCACCTTTAAAACAAGACTGAATACTTTTATGTTTGCTTTAGCTTTCTGCTCAATCTTAAATACATTGCACTTTCTAAAAAGCTTTTTAAACTTTGCCTTTATTTTCTATTTTATTGCTAAAATGCCTTTTAAACTTTCTATTTTAGTCATTTCTTTGCATACGTTTTCTTTTACTTATCTATTATTTTCTTTTATTGTATGACAATGTTTATATGTGAAGCACTTTTAGTCTGCCTTGTGTATGAAAAGTGCTATATAAATAAAGTTGCCTTGCCTTGGAAACAATAAGTTAATTCAACGCTTTAGTTGATCGACTCAAAGGGCTATTGATTTGCAGAAAGAGATGGTGGTCCAAATGATGATTTATAAGTTAGTTTAAGTTATTTAGAGCTCTGCATGGATCGTGAATCTTATGTTGTTCACTTTGACCATTCGAATAATGATATTTATTATTACCAGTTGGGATTCTACACATGAAATACCTGCATTAACAACATTCTCATTTTATTATTTCTTTTGTCACTTGACCAGCAATAGGCATGTGACTTTAAATAGGCAGCATTCCGATTGAATTAGTACACTTAGTCTCAAGTGCCCAGAGAGGCATAATTTGCTCCGTCAGTCAACAGCGTGCGGTTCAAAACAGTTGTCTGCATTAGTTATTGGTCGTGTGGTTAGGTGAAGCCAGCATGTGTTGTTATTGTGTTTGAGAAAGCCGAACCCTATGGCAGAATGTAAAGCAACAGGTGTACGATCCTGTTTAATGTAGCTAGCTTTAGAGGGCATAGTATTTGACCTCCACCGTCTCTGGGATTAGGAGATGTGTACAGTAACGGCGGAGGTTCATCTCCACTCACAACGGAAACTTCTGTCCAACCCTGTGCCTTGCTCTCTTGTCTCTGTGTGTTCAAGCCACAAACCCACCGGAGGGCAAAAGTTAATGCATAACTCACGCGCATACTTGCAACAGTAACATAATCGCTCTCTTGGCTCATAATGCCACAGCTGATCTCTTTAAGCTTGACATCCTGAGAATAGATCGAGATGTACCGAGAATGTGAGAATGGTTATATTTACTGAGGAAAAGCCAAGCTCTGTCATGATTACCCCAGCTCACCGCTGCCATATACCACTGTATTGTTACTTTCCAACTTCTGAAGGGCTCCTCCTTTTCCCCTTGGGTTTTTGAGTTGAGCTTGCCCTTATAAGGGCTGAATGTTGCAGTGTGTCGTTATTAAATATGGAGCCGTGAGAATAGAGAATAGACCTGTATGACCCTTTGAGAATATAAATACTATTTATATTGGAACAACTCGTTCCGACAACTACCAACGGGTAGATGCCCTTGTGCAAGGGTGTCAACAGGGAAGTTGTAACACATCCTACTGGTGTTGCTAATCTTCATGAAAATATAATCTTACTTCAAACATGCTTGGTCAAGGTCATGCTTGTGATCGAGTCACGCTAAATCATGGATGATTTGCAGGGACGACCTCCATCCATGAAGCGGCCCATGTAAACACGCAGCATTGAAGCACTGCACACGCCCTCATGGTGTTCACGAGACGCACGTGGTCTAAATAGGGAAGTAGGTTTCCCCAAGTCCCTGGGACTAATTTCTAATGGTGCAGACCTCCTTTATTCCTAAGGGAAGGTTTCAAATTGAGGACGGAGAGGGTAGAGAGTCGATACTGAACTTCTTTTCCATTATTGGCAGAAGGTTCCTTGTCCTGGGGTCTTTGAGTTGGTTATTGATTGCTGCACTTTGAACAATATATCACCAGTCCCAACTCCCCAGGTCCACCTGCTGGGGGAAAGGATAAACTGTGTCAGAGAGTGGGAGGGAGAGAGGAGGAATAAAAGGGAGTGAAAGGCGCTTTTTGATGTAAAACACCACCCCTCTCTCGCACAACAGATCTCCAGAGGATCTGTTTGAGTGGCACTGGTGGTCAATACTAATAAATCTTTACAAAAAAAAAAGAGAGCGCCCTTATCGTCATAGCAATGTCCCCCAAACAAACCAAAAACACTGGCCTGCCTCCAGCATCAGGAGCAGAGCGTTGCTATGCTTTAATCCACAGGCGACCCTCCCCGCTCAGCAAAGTTCCACCTCTACTTTTTAAGCCTTAGTCTCTTCGTCTCAAAAGCCCAGCCCTTCTCTTTTAGTCTTTAGCTTCTTAGGCTTGAATACAAAGCAGAAGATAGAAGGAAGGATAGTGCTCCTTTTAACCCCCCCTCCCTGCCTCCGTCAGAACAATGCAGGGTTCCAATGGCAGTGCTGTTGTAGGGGTCACACACACCGTTTCCTGTCGCAAGCAGGCCATCAAAGCCAGGAAGACCTTGGCCTTCTGGGTCATCCAAGCACTAAATACTATTGAACTACCTGGGCCATTGCCATCACACAGTTTCAGTACTTTTCACTGCAGACCGAATAGGCAGTCAAGATTCTATGAGAATAGTAGATGATGCTTATTGAGGCATTGGTGGATTGGTTTAGTTACTCTTTCTCTGGAAAGTCCTAATAGTACGAACTATGTTTGAACAACAGGGATTGACTGCAGTAAAGGCGAGACATATTGCAGGTTTAAAAGGATCGTGGCTTTTGTGATTAAAAGCAAACACATGTAGAGGTTTAACTGAGCACAATGCCATGGGTGGAACGTTCCACACATCACAGACTGTTTGACCTTCCAAGGTCAACATGTTATTGTTCTCCCCGACTGCGGTCACATTTTCATCCAGCTTCTTTCCAAGCTGTCTGAGCAACCCGAGGAGATGCTGACGTAGGAGTTGTTGACGTAGTTCACTATGTGGCTGTGAAGAAGTGAGACATTTGCAAAACGATGCATCGCTCCCGCCTGTTCTACAGGCATTCTACTTCAACACTTCTATTATATACATTAAATCAACATGACAAATCCTTTATATATATGCATTCCTAATGTTTCCACATGTTAACCAAAGACACATGTAGTACAGGGTAAATGTGTCATCTTTCTAAAAAAACAGGGTCTTTGGACAGACAATAACGTGAGCTACTAAGCAAATGAGGTTTATTATTTTGCTGTCGTTTTTTTGTCTGCAACACAATAGAAGCGACAATGCTCTGCTTAACTTTGGCTGCTTAAACCTTTCCTGCTCCACATTGCAGCACATCCCCGCGGTCCTGCATCACAAAGATATCGATTTTTTTTTTGCCTTCCTCCATTAATTCTTCAGCGTCTATGCTCACAACACTGCGGGAATGCTGGATTCCACAGTTGGCTCTGATTCCTGCTTATCTATCTTACAGCGTATAGATAGATGAAATGAAAACTATAGCAAATGACAAGATATATGTATATACTTTTTGTTCCGTGTTCTATTTCTTCTACATAGGTAATATTTTTCGAAGAAATTCTGATGACAATGTGAAATGTGATTTGTAATGAAGATACTTATACGGACTGTGTGTGTGTGTGTGTGTGTGTGTGTGTGTGTGTGTGTGTGTGTGTGTGTGTGTGTGTGTGTGTGTGTGTGTGTGTGTGTGTGTGTGTGTGTGTGTGTGTGTGTGTGTGTGTGTGTGTGTGCGCGCATGCTTTAGCACTTTTCCTGCCATTTGTGTCTGTGTGTATCTTGTTCAATGATCTATGATGATTGTAACTCTTTGTCTGAGCAAGGCCCAGTGGAGTGCAGGGAACAGACAGCTCATCAAGTGTAAAGCCCTTGGCTCTTTGGGGGATCGCGGGCCAGGGGCAGGAAGGAGTCACATCCGCCACTATCTGACAACTCAGGCATCAACTGTATTTGAGTTTTTCCGAGCTGTGCTGATAGAGAGGATAAAGTGCGAAGAAAGTAGTCCCTGTACTACCTGGCCACTCGGCTCATTGATCTTTATGCTGTGCTCTGCCCCCTACTACTCCCCTGTAGGATAGAATCCCGCATGTCCAAGCAACTGGCCAATCAGAGGACCCCCAGTGTGGTCAGCCAGTCCTCCACGGGTGTCCCGTCAACGGCAGTGGACACCACCCCGGGGTCCAGGGTGAGTCACATGATGCCACGACCTGAACATTCATTTAATTAAACTCCTACTTTATGAGGATTTGTGTCGCAAACCGTTGGTTGATCTGACTCAGTTAAGAATCACAAGCAATTGTAGTACTCGTACTAGGAAAATAAATTGAATGCTTTGAACGATTTCTGCTTTTATAGTTCTCAGAGTGACTGTCGGTGCTCGTGGGGCCCACATGGTTTAATATGCACTAGTATACGACTCAGAACACTTTCTCAGTCTGATTAATAGTCTTCGACCGGAAAAGGTTGGCTATTTTTCAAGCATACGGGAACTCAATTACAAAACTCTCCAGGGGCTGGACATTTCTGCTGTATGGTAATCTATTACGGTAATCCGGGCATTTGAATCAAGTAGACGAGCAATTATATTGGGCGGAAATTTTTTTTTCTGGACCACTCAAGGCAGTCATTGTTTGAGCCTTATTATATGTACTGCTCATCAGTCTTAGTTTTGATTCATTATATCGTTTAATTTTAGTTTAGATTGCCATAGTTTCATTTAAAATGCAATGAATCATTATGCAATAACTCAATCCTTAGGAGAATGTGTGCTTGACCGATGATATTGTAATACATCCATGATAAAATTATATCGTAAGGGGATTTTGTTATGCATTTGACTTATTACAACGGTATGTAACCCCTGCTGTTAGCCAGCCAGTACAAGCAGATAGCTTTCCTGTTTGTCTGAGATAAACTGCGCTCCACGTAGAAGTCGTTTGGCAAATGTCCACACTCTAGTCGATTAGTGACATATGCAACTTTCCCTGGAAGGACCCATGCTATCAAAAGCAGGAAGTTGGAAATCATAGGCATGCATTCAGCCAGTCCTGTCAGCCAAACAGAAAAAAAGTGCAGAAAAGTTCCTGCACGGAAGGAAACAAAACAGACTATTCTTGAATATTCGTTCAGATTGTTGTTCTTTTAGGTGGGTATATATACATATTTAAAAATATATCTTTGGTAAATACTCATTTTATGGAAGCAGTTTGCGGAAAAGGAGAATGAGAGAGCGATAGTAATCATCAGTCAGCTTTAAACTGCAATTCCCGGAACAGTTCATTTAAAAACAAACTAGCAATCCCTCAACAAAGGTCCCTCTAGAGGCAGAGATCGCTACAGTGTTTGCTTTACCCCCCCCCCCCCCCCCCAAGGTGCAGAACCTCAGGGCCTCCGGGAAAGTCCACAGCTTTGGCAAGCGGGACCATGCCATCAAACGCAACCTCAACGTCCCGGTGGTGGTGAGGGGCTGGCTCTACAAACAGGTAAGCCCCTCCTCCGCTGGACCCGCGGATGTCTCTTCAGAGTGATGGACAGGGCTGTGTGAGGCGGAGTGTTGCCACTGTGTAGATGTGTGGACCCCTTTTAAGCACACGTTAATCACGAGTAAACATGACGCCGTGGCCGCGCTGTGGAATGTCAAGTGTGTGTTGTTGGACTGATCTCAACGCCCCCACCAGCCCGGCCCCCCTGGACGCGAGGAAACCCCTCCGTTTCAGAAAGGCTCTATTGGATTCCCTTGCAGCACTGTTCCATGTCACCTTCCGTTGCTTGAGGGTTGGTTCAACAGGTGGCGAGACTCTAATCGTGGCCCCCCCTAAACATTATTGATAGGAGCACAGAGGACTTGTATGAGAGTTTATCCTTGTTTAGTTTTTAGTTTGATGATGATGGGATATAGATTGTATTCGCAATTCTACCATCATATCATGTGTTGATATCCCTGAGTATCACGTGCACACAACTGAGGGTGCGTGTGCTTGTATTTTTGGAGAGAATACGGACCGCAGATCAGATAACAAACGGTGAAATTGTTCAAAACAAGCTAACTTTATGTGTAACGTTAACATCCCATCCGCAAATAACATTGACAGCACTGGCATTACACTGTGTAATGAGGCTTGCATTGCTTCCAAGTGCAGGTTAAATGGAACAGAAAACACAGCAAAAATTGCATGCTGCCTCTCTATTGAGTTGGAAAAATATGAAAATAGCCTAATGTGGGTGCTACACACTGGTGGTGGTTAGTGAGGTCCCCCCTTCACTGTAAAGCGTCTTTGAGTGTCCAGAAAAGCGCTATATAAATTCAATCCATTATTATTATAATGATGGGTCGATTGTTCACTTCATTCATTGTATTCAATTTTTTCAGATATTTTGGGATGCATCCCGTACTCCCGTTTTTTTTTGCATTTGAGTATCGTAGATGTTGTGTCGAGTGGATAATATGTTGCTTTTAAAAGCATATTGGTGTTCCAGCCTGTTTGTTTTGCACAGCTCTCTGCTATTTGGGTTATCCTGGGAAGTAATCTCACCCTGGAAACAGCTTGGGGGGGAAAGGGGTGTGGAGGGGTTGGGGTGCTAATGAAGACTAACCTATTTTACACACACACACACGCGCTTTCACACACCCACACACACAAACACACACACACACACACACACACACACTCACACACACACACACACACACACACACACACACACACACACACACACACACACACACACACACACACACACACACACACACACACACACACACACACACACACAGGCAGTAGTTGAAGCTGCTGCTTCAAATTACCAAGATTGTGTAAAAACATCATTAATTATTGCGCCACGCTATCTTGCTGGAATCCCGAGGAGAAATTGGTGGTTTTAATATCAGGCCACCAGAGATCGTATTGTAGAGAGGTGCTGTACATTAAATCCCATCTCTCCAGTAGAATTAACATCAGCAGGCTTTCCAGGCGTGTGGCCTCCTAAAAGAATGCTTTTACACCAGAAATGAACTCTCAAGGAACTGAACGAGAGACGCATCATGTTTCATTGATATGCATGAGGAGTGCTTCCCCCCCCCCTCCAATCCCAATGGCTCATGCCAAGTGCTCTATTCCCCAGCCTTTTCATTATAACCCCAATTAAAACGTGTGTGTGTGTGATGACGCGCTTGTGAACACAGTGTTGTCCCCCACCCTACAGGACAGCTCTGGAATGCGGCTTTGGAAACGGAAGTGGTTTGTTTTGTCTGACTTCTGCCTGTTTTATTACAAAGGTGAGTGAAAATAATACATGTGCCCCTGGCAATGGTTTACTTATAAAGGAAATGAGTTGCATCATGTACCCTGAATCACCTCAATTACACGACCAACAATACGCAACAAACTCAAACTCAGTCATCTCATCTCGTTATCTCATTTTTCACATGTGTTTTCTATTTATCACCCATCCAAAATGTTCGTCATAATATGACCATAACAGTATGGTATTTGATCTGCTGCGTAGTTGCTATGACCCTGTCATCACCCCCACCTCCATTAATCATACCTAAATACTTGCCATGCAGTTTCGTGCACCAATGCCCAGCCTTGAATTAACCTTGAATTATGGTGCTGTGTGACATGCAGGCATAATGCAAGATGTTGGAAGGGCTTGGTTCATTAACAGTTACAATGTGTCTTTCCAATGTGTGTGTGTGTGTGTGTGTGTGTGTGTGCGTGTGCGTGTGTGTTTACAGATAGTCGAGAAGAGACGGTGCTTGGTAGCATACCCCTACCCAGTTATGTCATCACTCCAGTGGATCCTGATGATCACATAAGCCGGAAATACGCATTCAAGGTAACTCCTTCATGAACACTCAAGGTACCTCCTCAAATAACCCGTCTCCAGAGTTGATGAATGCGACTACTGTATAAATACTCATGGCTAACCAACATGCACTGATGACTGCTGACAGTTCTTGGCAGCGCACATGGACGGAATACGTTTGTCATACAATGTCTCCCCCTGCTGGTTGAGCTAGCTGTTACACAAAGTATTATTGATTATCTCATTTGTGGTAATGTCATAGTTTGTGTTGACTAGTTTAAATAGTTCCAGATTAGTTATTATTGCATAATACAAATCACTTCATATGACGAAAAGTAATATTTCTACTCTACAATTTTCATCAACCAATCAATCATCATAAAATACTCCCCGAATATATACATATTGCGTAAGATTCACCAATTTGATTAAATTAAATTAAATTGGTTGATGCTGCTCGGCTGTCTGCTGGTCTAATTGTTTAAACATGTGACACTTATTGTCTGCAACCTTTCATTGGGTATTGTCTTATTCAAATAAATCTCTCCACGCTTTATTGTAATTCTACATCTGTATGAAAATTAAATTGTTTATTAGGGGTGAGGTCATTATTTAGTTGACAACTGTTGTGATTTACTCCAGCTTCACGACGTGCTCTTGATCGATTGGCTGTGCTGAAGCTGCAGCTGTAGCATGCGGGAGGCCAGCCAAACAAATGCTGTCAGTGGTGCATGCTACAAAGGTTTAGAATTAATATTGGAAAGAAAGCCTGTCCGAATGCTGTGTGTTCTCCTGCTGTCCGGTCGGCATTACCGTTTCTGTTAGTAGACTGATGTCATTGTTATGAGTACATCGAAACACAAAACAATATCCTACTAACTCCCATCCAAGTGCATTCTAATATTCCTGATGATATTCACGCTACGGCTTTAATGGAAGGGCTGTGGTATCAATTAACCCATAGATATATTATTTAAATAAAAACATCGAAAAATTGGCATAAATGTGAACTGCTGAAACGATGGAAAACATGGGCCACATTTTTTAAATCCATTATGAAGTCATAGTGACTGTAAAAGATAAATGCCTAGTTACGGCTCACTGTTTTTTCTATCTCTGTGTCTCCCACAAATTGAATATTGCAACACCTAAAAGAAAAATATTCTGTTAAACCTGTCATGGTCTACTGGAGAACAGAGCTGATGTATCATCTCTTATCACAGCTGCAGTGTTGACATTATTGTCTTGCTGCAAGCGTCGCACCCATTGAGAAAAAAAACCACAATCCTGCATTAATGTTTAATGCAGCGCTGCAGCCTTGGGGCAGTCTGTTACAATCCTCTGGGCTGCTTTGTACCTGCTCCTCTGGGGGCTGCAGGGCGTTACGTGTGTTTGTATGAGCACACACACACGCAGGCACACACACAGACACACGCACAGACACGCACACACACACGCACACAAACACACACACACACACACATATGGGTGTTGGCCTGCATATGAAAGGCACGCATATGAAATGTGTGTGTGTGTGTGTGTGTGTGTGTGTGTGTGTGTGTGTGTGTGTGTGTGTGTGTGTGTGTGTGTGTGTGTGTGTGTGTGTGTGTGTGTGTGTGTGTGTGTGTGTGTGTGTGTGTGTGTGGGAGGGAGCAAGGAGCAAGCAAGGGAGTGAAATAATAAATGGAAGAGGGAAGGAGAGAGATTCCCTAACTCCCATTACCTTGGATTAGAATGGGGCAGGTCTGACGATCAGTCGTTCATGTTATTAATTATACATCCCTCATCATCTATTTTCTACCTCTCCTCCTGCCTGTTCTCAGGGGAGTAGATCTAATAGCTGAGGTGAGGCGGGCTCTGCTAATTACTCACCTTGCGTTGAACGAGCCCTTGCGCCCCTGCCGTGCAGTCTGGGCGGCCCCATATCAGAGCTGGGTGTTTCATTAGATCCTACATGGCCGCTTTGTCGACGTGCTATTACTGCTACGTCTCTGGACCGGGCCGCAGCCCACCCATCCCGCTGGACGGTTCTGGTTTGTTCTGTACCATGTTATTGTTGTACGTTCTCAGGATTGAGATGAGCTGATAGTTAAATAGATGGGAGTGTTTGTCCAGTGTGAGTTTGGAATGAGATAGTTGACGCAGCAAGTTTAGCCATAGTCAAAATGACAACACACTGCAGCCTTCAGACAAGGAATCCAAGGAGTGTGGTTGAGCTTAACAAGGGCTTCCCATCAGATACCCCTCGGGCTGCCACAAAGCAACATGCACTCTAATCCATGGTATAGGATGGTTTCCTTTCCCTCATTGAACCGCTCTTCATTGATGTTTTCCCAAGCCCAGACCGAAGAACAATCCCCACTCCTTTTGATCATGTCAACAATGATTTGGAGAGACTTCCTGTTGTTTTGTCTCATTTCACTGCAGCGCTCTCATTCTCTGTTGGGTCAATTGTTCCCCTGTGTGTCTGTGTGTGTGCGTATGTCTGGGTGTGTATATGTCTGTGTGTTTGTGTACATTGGTATGCGTATGCCTGTGTGTGTGTGTGTGTGTGTGTTTGTGTGTGTATGTGCGTACCGAGGGAGTTCTGTTGCCAGCAGTTGGCAGCCCCTGTCTTGCATGAATAGGTATTTGATGTCACCAATCCCCATCGGCGTCTCGCCTTCCCCCAGCTCATTCTGTGCCACTGAATGTACAATATCTGGTGTGCATTTATGTCACATATACATACATGACGCAGCAGAAGTCATGGATGGACAATGCCAGCCTGTTTGTTTTCATGCAAGTTTAGTTACTTTTTGTTTTTAATTTTGAATGTGCGTCCGTGTGCTATGTGTACGTTTGAAAGCAGCAGTTCTGTAGCATCGTTTGGAACAGTAGAAGCGACTCCTGACCGGGCCTTGTCATTAATATTGTCCTCGACAGGTTCAGGTTACCATGGGAACCATAGCCGATCAGCAGCCCTATCAGAGGGTTGCATGGACCCACTATGGATTCAGTGTCATTGGGCCTCTGCACCCCCCCCCCCCCCCCCCCCCCCACCGCCGCTCTACATCAGTCATCATATTCGGCCCATCATGGGAAAGGTGTGGTCGGCGAGTCTCACGGTGGTTCTGCCTACGTTTCCCACACTCCTCTCTGTCTTCATCGGCTTTCTTCGAGTCCTTCACCACATGTCACCATAGCATATTATTTGGCCTCCATGTCGCATGTGATCCAAGTCATTCCATCACGGCGCCCTCCACGAGGACGGTCTGTGGGCACGTTCACATGGAATGATGCATCGATTCCTCCAGAATCCCCAATCCCACGTGCAGCCCGTGTTGCCTCTGGTTTTGTGTCTCATGTTATGCTTTCCACAAGCCGCTGAGTAAACTATCCAAAAGCCTCTTCTTGTTCTTCGTCTTGGATGATTTATTGTGTTCAACAAAGTGACATTTCCCTCTATATGGATGAAGTTCACTACTTCATCAATCTCATGCAGACAGAACGGAGATCATTTGAGTTGTTTCCAGGCATAGAAAATGGCCTGCCATAACCATTTGATGCAAAATATTTCCGACACAGACCATAACCCTGGCTGTTGTAACCCAGATTTAGATGAATGACCCAATGACTAATGCATATCAGAGACATCTGAACACAGTGAGGTCAGCGAGATCCCAGGTTACACCATGGTCATAACATATCCAGCACCGTGTAAACCAAGAGTAGACCAGTGTAATCCTTCTCCGTCGTGGAATAACGACCTTGACTCCAGGTCGCCAGGCTGTCCGGTGGCCCCGTTGTTCCCCAGGGGGGGGGCTCTGTCCCCGGGTTGTTTGGGGTTGTTTGGACGGGTAGGGACACTGCAGGGTTATATCACGAGAGGATAAAAAAGAGTGGAAAATGATTAACTCAGCAGACAACAGAGAGAGGTGTGTGTGTGTGTGTGTGTGTGTGTGTGTGTGTGTGTGTGTGTGTGTGTGTGTGTGTGTGTGTGTGTGTGTGTGTGTGTGTGTGTGTGTGTGTGTGTGTGTGTGTGTGTGAGTGTACCTGCATTGTAAGGCTCTTTCGTGTTGGTCGTCGGCTGTACAGTTGCTTGGGCCCCTTTACCAATATGCTTACCGAAGGCATTGTGTATTGTGCTGCCATTTTGGCTTTGGTTTGATGCAGCAGAAAATTGATTATAGCTATATGTTGCATGCCTTTTGCTGTGCATGACAGCGAAAAGCTCTTATTTGACGCCGTTTTACGATGAATGCAGCCTTTTTTTCCCCAGTTATTCACTTCTCCAGTCATGTGTAACTGTATATTTTTGTCTCCCATGCGACGACAGTTTTTGGTCATCAAAAACGCTAACTAAGCGCGGCTCCTTGCTGAGCTGCTTAGTGCTTGGATGTATTTACTCATCAAGCTCACTACCTGTACTACCTCACTGCTCTCTGTCCCCATACGGTTCTCACACGCACTCCCCTCTCTCTCCCCCTCTCTCTCCCCCTCTCTCTCTCTCTCCCGTAGGCCAGCCACACAGGAATGCGCTCTTACATTTACAATAAGAACTCTGTGATTGGCTCGCAGGCGGAACACTGCGGGATGCGAACGTACTTCTTCAGCGCCGACACTCAGGAGGACCTGAACGGCTGGATACGGGCCATGAATCAGGCCGCACGCATGCAGCAGAGCCACACGGTCAAAAGGTCTGTGGTCCCCGCCCTCCACACGAAGGTTGTCCTCGGGAAGGTCTTCGTCCGTGACGCTCAGGAGTTCGGTTTAAATTAGAGCATGGTTCAATGCGGTGTGTTTCACGTTTTGAGCCGTATCGATCGGAATCGGAATCTGTCTCTTTCTCTCTCGGATGAAAACAACATCTTGTCCTTGAGGCCCGGGTGCATTAACACCTAGATCCAATTTTGGTTTCAATACTTTTTTCAAAAATGGCTCTGCTCAAGATGGAATATAACAAGAAGAATATAGGATACAAAATTAAATGCATAAAAGAACCCCACAAATAATAAAAAAATATGTGTAAATACATTAATTCATGAATGCATTAATGAGGTGAAAAACCAATCATTGTTTCATTCCAGTAGTAGTATGTTGATGCGCATAAAAACAGACACATCTAATCATTGTTTCATACCAGTAGTTGTATGTTATTGTGCATACAGACAGACTCATCTAATTTTTGTTTCATAGCAGTAGTTGTACTTTTTAGTGCATAAATACACATCTAACCAGCTACACAGGGGCTTCCAAAGGGTTTAATTTTGAAGCGTATGCATCTGGGCACCACTCGGTCATGGGTTACTAATACATTGTACCCTATATAGAGACGACTAAGTTAAATACCTTTAGCCGCGTTTCCACCGCACACATATTCTCCTTATACTAATACTGTACCCAAAAGTATAGTTAAAAAGAAGTACACTTACTGTAGTTTGTTATAGTGTTGCGACATTGTTTTTCCACTGCGGCTCAGTGCTGCCTGGATGAGCACTGCTTGAGACAACTTAAAGGTGAAACGTCCCCAGACTCGATGGCCCTTATATGGGCTGAGCAGTAGTAAGACGCAGTCTGATCCATCTGCTGTGAGTACTATTGCACTGCAGTGGTCTGCAGCATCCATTCTGTTCTCTGCTGTTGGCCAGATGGAAACAGGCGTGAACGTTGTTGCTGAAGAATCCATATAGGCTATGTAATGCAATTAACTGTCAAATGCTGTAATTGTCACTGTGGTACCCTAATTCTAATGTTTAAGACTGTTAAATAAGTTGGGGGACACATTTCATAATTTGAGGACACAATTCCTTTATGTTATTTTCTTTTATCGCCATCTTGTGGTCAATGTTGCTTACTACCGCTTATTCTATTCTATAAAATTGTATTTTAAATTAACAAAATATTGAAATAATACTCAAACCCCTATCAATTATTGAGGTTAAATAGTTCATCGTATCCTGTGTTCAATTATTGTTTCCCTTGGTATAGACTTATTCCTATAAATGTACCTTTTCAAAGAGTTCGGAAGGAAAGAAGAAATAGTTGTTAATCCATTGATTGATTATGCACAAATCATAATTTTTGTAAAATACTGATGATTCAGGAACTCCAATATGGGTCTTCTTAAATGACACGTCTTTGCTGTAACAGATTGAAGAGAGACATGGCATACCCCAAGCTATTAGTTTAGAACAAAATGGCTGTCATTTCTAATCACCAGGGATTCTGTCTGTTTGGCTTTCTCTGCCAAGAGCTCTTAGGGTTTTATTTTTTCCATTCAAATAATTAAAGTGTGTGGGTGTAAAACGTATTGAAATGCTCCCTATGGTGCCTTCGTCCCTCCACAGAGAAATTAGCAAAGATTCAGCTGTATATGTAACTTCTTCCCTCCCTGGAGTGGAACATTACTTACAGCATGTCATGAGGTTAATACATCAGTGGCCCATTGTGGTTCATGTTACCCCATCTCTCTGTTGCAGGAATATTACACTCTGTCGCTGTAGTGTGAATTAAGAGTGAGCAAGCATCGTGGTAGATTAGTTTGATCGCGGTGTGTGTCACAATCTGTGCCAACACCCTTTGTGGCATTACGTGTACTATGATAAAATCGGTACAGGTAATGATAGGGTATGTCTGTCCCTCGTCTCAGGACTGAATTAAAGAAGAGAGCTTTGCGGTTTTCAATTTCCCTTCCACTTCCACTGAGAACCCTCACCCGCTCTAACTCAAACATACTTTTATTTGCTACGGACATTGTTAGACGTTTTCAAGGACCATAGACCATGACCGTCTGGATCATTGTCATTGCGCTTCAGTGTATTATTGTGTTTATCGTTGATTCAAGTTGACTGCGTCAGAAGTTGCAGTTCTGTGAGGACCTAAGGATCGTTGGTCTCTGTGGGTTCCAGAGAGCTGGAGAGGCCTGAGAAGGCAGTGGTGGTACAGCAGCAAGCCGTCCCCCAGAGCCATCACTCCGGAGGTGGGAAGCAGACGCCCGGACAGAGGGACGCCCCCCACCGAGCCCAGAGGGAGGAGCCCCAGGATAACGGCGTCCGATTGGCCCCCGGCGAGGAGGTTCGGTACGGCCTGGAGATCCACGGGAGGCCCCCCCAGCCCGCCACCGGGGAGGAGGGGAGGGTCGACGGCCGCTCGCCCGACCCGGGCCCCGGCCCCGGCCCCAGGAACGGCCACCTGACCGTGGCCCATGTGTCGCTGCCCTCGGAGGCCAACGGGAACGCCGGGTACAAGCGGGCCCCGGGCCCCCGGATGAGCACGGAGAAGGAGGTGCAGAGGAAGACGGCCCTGGCCCAGGTGGAGCACTGGGTCAAAGTTCAGAAAGGGGACCCCCCCATGAGGTCAGCTTCACCAATTCCACCCACACCTTTTGAGGGTCTATGATTAACACTATTAGTTTATTAAAGTTTATTAATTAACAGGTGGATAAGCAGTGAATAAGATCCTCTAACAAATTTGACGTGAAAAAATGTAAAAGTATTGATTGAAGTGAGCATTGACATGAAGAGTCTCTTGTCGTCGTCGTCCCCCCCCCCCCCCGATGTCCCCGCAGCGCGCCGTCGGCCGAGTACCACCTCCCCCGCCGGACCCCGCCCACCAAGCCCAAAGCCAACGGCGGCGCGGCGGACCCCTCCCTCCCCTCCCTCCCCTCCCCCTCCTACCTCTCCTTGCCCAAGGGCGCGGCCCACCTCCCGCCCAGCGCCAGCTCCCCGCCGGCGGCCAGCAAGCTGACCAGCGACTACAAGTACGCCCACGACCGCCTCAGCCACTTCTGCATGTCCACGGACGAGCGCACGGCCACCAAGGAGGGCATGGTGTGGCAGCTGTACGAGTGGCAGCAGCGGCAGCAGTTCCGCCACGGCAGCCCCACCGCGCCCATCTACACCCCGGGCCCGGGCTTCCTGGACGCCTCGGCCTTCCGCGTCACCGTGGAGATGCCCCGCTCCATCTCGGTGCCCCCGTCGCCCTCGGACCTGCAGCCGCCGCCGCCGCGCGTGCCCGCCTCCTTCAAGCCCCTGTCGCCCCGCCGGCCCCACACCCCGCTGGGCCGCGTGACGGTGAAGCCCCTGGACGACGGGGCGGTGGCGCCCCCTCCTGGGGACAGCACAATGTCCCACTCGCCCAGGAGCGTCTGTGCGCCGCTCTCTCAGGTAAGCATATAGAGACCACATGCATCTCAAGGTTCTTCACGATTGTAATTATTGTCTTACTATCCTTTCCCTATTATGCATAAATGATGCAGGGTAACCTAAAGTACTTAAGCTTGTTTACAAGAGGAAAAGCTCTTTACCTAACTTGCTTAAGGCGTACGTTTGAGTTAACCACATCCGTGCCTGCAGCACGCAGTAGTATTTAGGAAGCGGTCAACCTCTATCACCGAACTCTCATAGACCTAGATTATGGGGATGTGGTTTTGTTTGGAGGACTTCTTCACCAATTATTGTCCAGGTATTATACAGCAAATGTGTAAATAGTTATTAATATTCAACATCAACATTATACACATTATTAAGAGTTTAATTCTGAAGGTTTCCTTTTTTTTCGTCATGGTTAATTATCTACCTTAACAACGTTCACAAACTTGAAATCTTTTATGACGATCACTGTGGGTTTTCAGGTTGACTATTACTAAATTGAAAGCTCATGAAAGCTGAGAGTCAGCATATGTCAGAGTCAGAGACATAATATCAGCCCGGTGGCCTGGCTAGAGGGAAAACGGTTTGGCTCTGCTTCTCTCTGTGGCCATCAAGACCTCCTTCCGTGAATGGGTCGGATCGTTTGTGTGATTAACGATGGATGTTAAGCCGGTCGTAAACGTTCACTCTTCAGACCCGGTGGATTTCGGAATGAACCCAGCTGTGGTGGAACAGAAAATACTGATGTTTTGCTCCATCTTTGGGTTTAAAGTTGAAGGGATTTTGAAGTTGGTTGGCCACCTCAGTCTTTGACAGATAAATATATAAAATCTTGGAAATAGTGGTTGAATTTAACAATGCAGTGACATTTGTTGTGGAAATTATCATAGTTACAATTGTATTTCTCGACAATGTCCTGTTGTGTCCTGAGTATATGAATGTAGTGTTTAGGTAATAATAGTTTGAATCATTAGGCAGATGCTAACATGGCTGTTATCCTAATGGTCGTCTGAGTCGTGTTGGTAATATTTATATTAGCGCTGCAATTTCTATGTAAAAACAGGTTTGACTGCTTTTGGATAAAGAAATGGCAAAATAGTGGCCTTAATTTTCAAGCTAAAATATCCCAAGTTATTTATAATCAGGGATACTGCAGAAGTCCGGTCTATACTTGGCCTGTCTCGTGAGGCGTTGTGAGTGAGAGATCACCAGAGCTCAGATGGCCACTTCCACCGGGAATCACTAGGAACGGCTATTACTGGCATGGGACGGTGGGGGAACGGAACGATTCTCAGGAAAAAGCAGCAACATCTCAAAAAGCACAAAGGTTCAGCCGTCCCCGCCATTCTAATTGGAGAGCTTCCCCCTGATCTTCACGTGGAGGGTGCAAGAGTTGCGGAGCAAAACAAGGGGTCGCCCTGGGAAGATTAGCCCAGTCTCAGCATTCCCAGCGCACAACACTTTGAAGCTGATGTGAATCACACTGCATTTCACACAGTCCACGCCCAGGCCTCTTCCAACAGGTGGTGTGTGTGTGTGTGTGTGTGTGTGTGTGTGTGTGTGTGTGTGTGTGTGTGTGTGTGTGTGTGTGTGTGTGTGTTCATGTGTGTGTGTGTGTGTGTGTGTGTGTGTGTGTGTGTGTGTGTGTGTGTGTGTGTGTGTGTGTGTGTGTGTTCATGTGTGTCTGTGTGTGTGACTGTGTTTTAGTTTGGCAAAGGCTCCCTATGTTCCCCATGTCTCCCGCTGAGGTTCAGAAAACACACACACACACACATGCAGACACACACACACAGTGCCACGCCACCGCGGGTTCGCGCTCAAAGTCTCGCCTGTCATCCACACCCAGCGCTAGCTCCCGACCACACCCTCCACATGTGAGAACGTCTCTGTGCACTCCTTTGCCACATCAGCCAACACACACACACACACACACACACACACACACACACACACACACACACACACCAGCCCTTGTAACCAGAACGCTGGCTGTGCACAAGTAAACTGTCACATACGTTCTGCTGCCTTGTCGTCATTGCCGCCTTTCCTTTACTGTCGCTCTAGGTTACTAATTAGACACGTCTCCATGACAATTATACACAATTATAAAAAAAACAGCCGCAGAGAGAGAGAGAGAGAGAGAGAGAGAGAGAGAGAGAGAGAGAGAGAGAGAGAGAGAGAGAGAGAGAGAGAGAGAGAGAGAGAGAGAGAGAGAGAGAGAGAGAGAGAGAGAGAGAGAGAGAGAGAGAGAGAGAGAGAGAGAGAGAGAGAGAGAGAGAGAGAGAGAGGGGGGGGTTTCCTAACAAAGTGTGAGGCAAGTGGCTACGCAGGGCCATTCCCGGGAGCAATGGGAACTAATTATAGTTGTCAGATGAACTTAAGTTTTGGTGGACCCAGCATGTTTAAGGCTGATGGGGCTCAGCGTGCGGCTAGCAGGCCTGTGTGTTGGCGTTGCGCAGGCACCTCTGAGGAATACCATTAAAGAGTGTGCGTTATTAACAGCGAATGCAACTAGCCCAGGGCCTCCTCCACACACAACCTATAAACATCTCAACTCCGTGTCTCAAACATCAGCAAGCGCTCTCGCTCTTCCTTCAGATCTCGGATTTGAATAAAAAACCTATTATGCAGCAAAAAAAATAGTGGCAGGGGAATCTCAGAGGGGAGGCTGCTCTTGCTGGTAGCAAACAAATGTTATTTTAAGAAAGCAGGTTTGGGATAATTTATGTGTAGTTAATTAAATCTCTTGTTGTTTGTGTCCTTTTAATGTTTGTGCGGTGGGCCTAGCCTTACTAATTCTGCGTGTTAAGCAAAAATGTCAAATTTCCCTAAGCCATCTACAGCAGGAGTTACGCCACACCTTGTTCCAAGCTAACGCAGGACACATCAAATAATGAGAGGGAGAAAAGGAATATGTGCTGTGTCCGTGGAATTCTTTGAACAAACTTATCAGGAATGCATTGACTTGAGCCACAATGTTAACTTGAGCACACAACTTTCTTTCATTCTTTTGAACCAAATGAAAGTGGAATTAGAAAGATGAGTGTTTGGAGTGCAAACACTCCAAATTGTACTTCTACAATTCTTTATGCCGCTTTCATAGAGGCTTGTTGTTGTTGTTGTTGTTGTAAGTGGCGAGGGGATGTGTTGTGTGTCTCCACAGATGGAAAGAAGGTCGATGCCAGCCATGGGATACATCACACACACCGTCAGTGCTCCGAGCTTGCACGGCAAAACGGTCTGACTCTCTGCAATACACATTCTGCATGTCATACACAATGTGGCCTAACTTTTTGAAATGCATGTGCCACTTGACATTACATGACTACTAATATACTGCTTGGGATTCTTACATGGTCAAAGTCTTTTATTTTTTTTAAGATCAACTTCTTGATCCAAGAGCTAAAGACTCACTTCAATCCAATCAAACTAATACACTGTAAAAGCAGTTATAACCCCCCCCCCCCCCCTCCCTCACACACACACACACACACGCACACACACACACACGCACACACACACACTGCCTCTATGCATCAGAAATGCACCAGTCTAATAATAACTACAAACATTCCAGCTCTTTCCACATTTAGAGCAGGCTATGACGAGGGCCACCCAACACCTTGCATGAACCTGATGGAATTCCTTGCAAAGTGACCAAATGAGCTCCCGTTCGCGGGCCAGTCCTCCGCCATTCGGGTCTCTCTCTCTCTCTCTCTCTCTCACTCTCACTCTCACTCTCACTCTCACTCTCTCTCACTCTCACTCTCCCTCTCCCTCTCCCTCTCTCTCGGCTATGGTGCAGCCACTGTGTGTAGCCACAACGTGTCCTGTAAACGGGTTGGCATGGTTCTGAACGATCTGCTCCCTTGCATCTCTTGCCCTCTGTTGCCCGTCACGCCGGCCGGGCCTGGCTGCAGCCAGAGGAGCTGACCCTGCTCCTCATACAGCTCCGGAGGCACCAGGCCAAGATGGCTGGTGTTCTTAGCCCCGCTGATGATTTTGCCCCACTGCCACCCCTCCAGCAGAACGGCCTCCTGGGCCCCAGCCTTCAGGTCAGGGGCCCTTTAACCTCCGCCCCCCCCCCTGCCCCCCATCCAGCACCCATCCCACAACATACCGTGCAACGCAGCTTGCCCTTCATCATCGTTGCATGGTGTGGTCCCCCTCCCTGCTCCCCCATGCCAGCCCACCTCTCCCCTCCACGTCCTCCATCACACTGGGCAGTGTGTCGGCATTGCTTCCTTGTGTTTGGTTTGTTTTCATTGGATCTTTCGAGTGTTGAACAGATTCTAGCACTACGGACTGTGAATTGCCATTTTTTTGGACTTTGGGTTCCTAAGGGAAAGTCCCAACTTTTTTTACAAACCATTTTCACAAAGTTTTCTGACTTTGTGTGACTTCGTTAATTTGAATATGAATGATCCCAAATGGCAAGCATGATGCCGGCGATCCTCGGATTAGGATGTTGCCTTCGGTCAGCGCAAACAACACAAATACATCTGTGATTAAAATAAATGAAAAACAGTAACGTAATGCTGAGTCATGCACACCCTGTATCACCCCAACGATATGTAATTCCATGTGACAATGCGTCAAAGCGTTCCAAAGCCCCTATTGGCTACTGTCTCCCTGAGGATGTGTGCACTGCTCTGACTTGTGCACTGTAATCTCAATCTCCAAACATGTCCCCATGCTTTAGTCTTGCTTTTTACACATTGGTGTACAAAGCCCAATTCAAAACTTGAGTCATACACATGTAAGGCCTCTCTCTGTAGCTCTCATGTTTGCATGTATACATACAACGCTTCTTGTGCTGAAGAAAAGTTTCAATGTAAAAGCACTCACGCATTACTGTACATCAGGATGAATTAGGAATCTGTGCTTCGTCTGCGCGGTCTTGAGTGTGGCCCATGCAAAGCCGGAGAAAAAAACACTGAACAATGCCTTCAAGACACCCAGAATCCTTTGCAGCTTCATCACATTTGCTTTGTCTCTCCACTGTTCATCTTAAGGCTGACGACACATACATTCAACTGAAGAAGGACCTGGACTATCTAGATCTGAAGGTGGGCCTCATCCTATACCCAGAATCCCCCAACATCACCTTTCCTTTCCCCTCCACCCCCACCGCTTCCCCCTAACCGCTTCTTCTTCCCTCTTTAGGCTTTCTCTTTCTAACGCTGGGAATGAAGTTGATATCTCTATGTTGACTTGGAAACGGTGGTGACTATAATGTTAGGAACACTTACCTAGCAGGCTTGAGGCACTTCAAATCAAAAGTTGAAATGAACCTTTGTTCTCAGTGTTCTGATGGCAATGTACAAATAATCTAATAAATTAATACCAGTGCTTTAAAGAACAAGTAACAGTAGATTCACATAGATTGATGGAGATCGCAACACAGTATGAGATGGCCTTTTCACATGCACTCAATCTAAAGAAAGCGCATGTGAAAATATTTGATTTTTTCACATGCCTAAAACTTGATTTTAGGAATGTTGAGGTGAATTGAACTTCAAACCTATCGAACTACATAGTGGCCGATGCTTAACACAGAGTTGCTACGTTGATGTTTCTCCTATATGTATGCTATGTTTCACAACAGCGCAAAGCCTTGGACCTGTATGAATGGTTTTGTATGTATAGCATCACAACATCCCCCATCAATAACCCACTGGGCAGCGTGTCGGTTGTTTGCAGAGTGGAGGGGTGTGTGGTGCGGTCATCCCACCTTGTGCATTCATACACTTTCACTCTGTAACGCCTCTTCCATTTCCTGTTTTCAAAACAGATCCAAAATATTGACCCGATGATTGTTTCAGTACACAGTGTGCTTGAAAACTCCACTCCGGGTTTTGGGTACAGTTGGAATGTAAGGATGGTGTGCATACAAAGAGAAACTCTCCCACTGCATTACGAATGGAATGTACCCGTACTCTGGCAATGTTCACTGACCGCAGAATAATATGTAATGTATTTCCACCTGTCTTTTTACATATATGACACTGTTGGCCTGGTTGTCCATATGGGTAACTGTGACGTAGGATGGATTGTTTGGCACGCGGATGTCCATGCATGCTGGTGTACACTACCCCACGCCAATGTATTTTCCGTGTATGTTGCAAACACAACCTTCATCTAAAAGAACCATGCGACATCACCCAAGGGTGCTCTTTTCAAACAAATGTGCTGCTGTAACCGGTTACGAGGGCAAGCTATCCATGGTATTTACAAAATATTTCTTTATGGCGATGAACCTTAGCTTTGGGTAATCCACCCTGCTGGTAGAAAATAACAACAACTCCTCATTGTTTTCATAGGTTGTGCATCAGAAACATCCTTGTAGCATTAGTTAGAGTTCATAGTCCCCTCCCTCATGGTTGGAATGGATCACAAAGCTGCCAAAACTGCCAAAGTAATGAGCAGCCAGGAAAGAGCAGCTTTGTGGTTGTCTGTCGTTCTGGCTTGCCTCAAATCAAAGATTGCAGATGCTGCCTCTTCATAAATAATTTCTGCATAATGTTTCATTATATTAGCTTCTGCATTTTTGTGTCAGCGATGTGTTGTTTTTCCCCCCTTTATTTTAAAAGCCTTGCGTAGTTCAAATGCACTCATTTTGACGTTGTGATGCAGCCGTACAGTATGCTTTTGCCTGAACTATCATTCGGTGAATGTCCTCAGCTTCTATTGAATGACCGTGAAAAAGTGGCCCTCTGTAAGATATTGCTGCTGATACTATTTATTGTTGAAACAGGAATTGTCTGTGTCTGCTCAATGCAGGTGACTGGACGTGAAAGCCTGAAGGAAAGAGCATTGAAACCCGTCAAAATAGCAGAAAGTGATGCTGATGTAAGTGAATTCAACTCCCACAGAATCCCTACAGAGACTGATAAACTGATAAACAAGTGCTTTATCTCGCCTGCTTCTTCACTTTAAGAATATGCTTTTTCACACACAAGTCACTACAGAGAGACTGTTGTAGTGTGTGTGGGTGTGGTTGTGGGTGTGTGTGCGTATATGTGTGTGGGTGTTGGTGTGTTTGTGGATGTGAGGTTGGGTGTGTGTGTTCTTTAGTTTTGGTAAACAGAGGATGAAGAGGCATGGGTGTGTGTGCATACACATGGTTACACTGTGGGGACATTTCTCCTCGCTGCACAGTGAGGACCTTGTTGGCCGACCACATCTTTTACTTCAAGCACTGCAATTTAAAGGGAAAAATACATGTAATGGGACTTTTAGATGTCTGGCTGTTAAATTTTTCAGTTTGATTTGCCCGGGTTCGCTCCTCTTCGTCTTTGTTTTGTGCTAAATAGAAGGTAAATAACATGGATGGCCTGTCTTTTCATCATTAGCATTGTTCTGCTTTAACAATTTATACAAAATTTTGCGTGAAATTGTTGGAACAATGAATATTTCATGCAATTAAAAACAACAATATAAGGCAGCAAAATAAAAACAGCTTAATTATTAATTGAACAGAATGATAAATAGAGCTGGAAAAAAATATGCACTCCGGAAAACACTGCAAGCCTGGCAGTTGTGTTGTTTTCATAAACACATAACCCATTTCTGGGAAAACAAATATGCCACCCTCAATCAGAATGGCTTTCTAAAAAAAATAAGAATGAATTAGAAAATATGGATTTTTGATTATGATTACTCATAATGGGCATCCTCACCAGCCCGGCTAGTCGGGCATATAGCTTCTCTTTGATATCTCCCAGTGCGCAGACGAGAGCTGCAACTCCTCAGGGCATTTCACGTAGATGAGCCATATTGACATATGGACACCCAGAAGTCTGCAGTCGGGGATCAATTCGTCTTGTTATTAGAGCACAGTTGACAGAAGTAGGAGAAGGAGGCCAAATGCTGAATCTCCTCAGACACTACCAGCTAGCTCAGAAGAAAGCCTCTGAACAACAGCCTAGTTTTTGTTTAATTAGACAGTACTGTTGTGTGTCTGTTTTGTGTTAGAGTGTAGACTGTTTTGCTTATCACGTCTTGTGTTTTATTATATAAGAATAAAGACTTGTATGTGTTTTATTTAATCAGACGGTAGGCTTGTTTGTGTCTCTGAATTGCGTTTTATTTAACCAGAGTATATTGGGAATGTATTTGTCCTCTAGGTGAAACTGAGTAGGCTGTGTGAGCAGGACAAGATCCTTCAGGAACTAGAAGTAACGATACGCGCTTTGAAGGAAGACAAGGTTTGTGCCGGGACTTTATGTTGATTGCGTAGATTTGTTTACAGCACTTATAAATGATAACCCATTTTTTCTGTTGTCTAACTGCTGTGAGGTTGTTGTGCATGTTGTTTGGTTGTTGTGATGTTATGAGTGTGTGTGGTGATGTTGTGAATGCTTGACGGTTGTTATGAATGTTATGAAGTGTTGTTGTGAACGTTGCAGTGAACGTGGTCTGATGAGGTTGTTGGACTACTGGTCACTGATGTCGTCTCCTGAGCAGGACAAGTTGGAGTCGGTGCTGGACATCTCCCACCAGCAGATGGAGCAGTATCAGGACCAGCCAGCCCACGCTGAGAAGATCGCCTACCAGCAGAGGTTACTGCAGGAGGACGTGGTGCACATCCGCGCCGACATCTCCCAGGTGTCCACGGTAGGACGTCCCACCCCCCACCCGGTTAAACATGTGCTTCAAGGAGACGCCCCACATGACCCCACCAGGTCAACATGTCCTTCAAGGAGACGCCCCACACGACCCCACCAGGTCAACATGTCCTTCAAGGCGAAGTCTAAACGCCTCCACCCAACACTCGCTCACAAACTTTTCCGAACTCAGGCATAGTAAATGAGAAAAGTAGACACAAAAGAAGATATGGTACATGTCCTAAATCTATATTTGTTTATATGAAAAAAAAAAAAAGGCTCATTAGAGAAGAAAATCCCAATGAGCATCCTGGCAGAGATAAGCAGCAGAAGTGCAGTGTGGTCGTCTAACAGACAAACCATATATGGCAATATACCCCAAAAGACTAAACTAAACAAATAACAGCAAGCAGGAGTCCTCCGTCATTCAGCCGTGCATTAGAAAGGGAGACATGTGGCATGTTGCTGCGGTGTGTTCTGCAGGAGATGGAGAACGCCTGGGGGGAGTACAGCCGTCTGGAGGGCGATGTGGACTGGCTCCGCTCAGCCTTGCAGGCCCAGATGAACCGCAATGACATCTCTCAGGTCTGGGGCTGGAAAACACTGACACACACACACACACACACACACACACACACACACACACATACACACAAGAGAGACACACACACAAGGGCTGCATCCGAATACTCGTACTTGCATACTATATAGTATGCATTTTGTAGTATGCGAAAAATCTAGCGCGTCCGAATACTCTAGTATGCATTCTGTAGTACGGAAGTCGTTTCCGAATGCATACTACCGCCAAAGTGAACCACGGACCACACTACGCTATCCCACAATGCAACCGGAGTCTGGTAACAAACGAAGAAGAGATGGCTGACCCGACACCACCAACAGCGGCTTTTTATTTGTGTGTGTGTGTGTGTGTGTGTGTGTGTGTGTGTGTGTGTGTGTGTGTGTGTGTGTGTGTGTGTGTGTGTGTGTGTGTGTGTGTGTGTGTGTGTGTGTGTGTGTGTGTGTGTGTGTGTGTGTGTGTGTGTGTGTGTGTGTGTTCAATAAAAAAGGAAAAATTAACTTCAATCGTCTTTTTCACGGAGTAACAAATAACTGTAAATGTATTATTATTATTCCAAAAAAATGACTTACCAAATGTCCACATATATACAACATAACCTGCCGGTAAGTCGCTCTACGAGATGACCGACGACGACGCCTTCTAGCAGAGATATCCATTTCAAGAGCCATTCGCGTAGAAAGAGAATTTTTTTTATTTAATAGCAACGATAACAAGACGGAAAACAGGTACATTTTGCCGCCATCTGGGGGGAGATACGTCATCTCCAAACATCCGGTGGAGTTTCGGCGGCGTTCTGAGGCGTTCTACGCATGTCTGTAGACCGTACTACACAGTCAAGTGTAGTATGGTCAAGTAGTAGACACTAGACAGAAATAGTATGTACTAGGTATTCGGATGCAGCCCAGGTCTGTGGCTGGAAAACATTGATCCCCACTGCACACAGATATACATACACACGCACATGTGCGTGCAATGACACAGACACACACACACGCACACACACACACACACACACACACACACACACACACACACACACACACACACACACACACACACACACACACACACACACACACACACACACACCAAATGCTTACCTTACCTGCCTATGTGTGTTTGTAACTTGATTGGAGCATGTGTTTGTGAATGTTTGTGTGCATGCGTGTGTGTGTTTGTGTGCGCACGCGCATGTGTGTGCATGTGTGTGTGTTTTTTGTGTCTTCATCCGTACCTGCCCATCTCTTTTCCCTCATCCATGCCCTCGTCCACGTCCTCTGCCGTCCTCGACCGAGCAGCAGGAGAAGGCTGAGCTGAGGAAGGAGCTCTGGAGGATGGAAGACGTGATGGCGGGCCTGAGCTCCAGCAAGGCCAACTACAAGGTCACCCTCTCCTCTGTGACCAACCCAGGTGAGAGGAGTGCAGTGTCCGCCAACCCGACCCACACGCACTGGGACCCACAGAGAGGTAGAGACACTCATCTGGAGCTCGTCATGTTGTTATTTACTGAGTCACGTCTTAAGGGGCCCTATTATACCACCACCTTTTCCTGCGCCTTAGTGACATCACAAGTGGGAGTGGCCACCGAGATGAATGATGGATAGATGTGCAGCATGCGCTATATTCCACTGGTTAGGCTAGGTCGACTGATCCATTCAGCGTACGTCTAGGCGGACACACCCTCTTATGATGTCGCTGAGGCACAGGAAGAGGCAGTTTTTCAAACGGCATGTAACGACTAATCAAACTCACACCTGGTGGTATAATAGCCCTTTAAGACGATTTTTGTTCTGTCATTCTTGATGTTTGGAAACTAAACAAGACTCTGATCTGAATCTGAATGAATGAAACACCGGTTAAACCACGCGTTCTAACTGTATGCTGTAAGCAAGGTGCCATGCAAATTCAAAGGAAGTGCCGTCCATTCAAAGGATACACTTGGGTCCCAGGCCTTGAGAGGCTCCTCACGTGGGGATAAAAAGCTAAAAAGGAAAAACATGAAAATGGTTTGTATGTCTGTGTACACATCACTCCCCAGAGAGGAAATTTGTGCCTTCCGTTTCGGCGTCAGCAGTGCCTTCTGGGTGTGGTAGTCCGTCCGCTGTGGAGATGAGGCAACAGCAGCAGCAACAACATAGCCCCCACCTCAGTCCCACGAGCCCAAGCCCCAGACCCGGGCAACAGCCCCTGCTTCACCCCACCGCGCCCATCTCCACCAGGCTAATATGGGTAAGTTACAGGAAGCCAGGTTAGAGGAATGGGTAGCGTCAATATCTATCTATCTATCTATCTATCTAACTCATAGTTGATATGAATAGGTAAGATACAATCGCATAAACCTGAACAAGGAAATGTGTGCTTGTACACAGTCAACACTCTAAACGGTTCACCGTTAAAATGGGAAATGTTTGGAATCTAAATGGGTAACGAGTGTACCCAAAAAGTACATTTAGTTGACGCAATATATAGATAGAAATCATTTATGGAAACTTTTCACAAAGGCAGCCCGTAGGGCAAACACAGAACTGAACACAGAAGCTCCTAGCAATTATTCCATTGTAGTTAACCTACTACAATCCCCAGCCTCGAGAGCAGAATAGACCCTTAAACAGAGGTATCGTCGTAGAACCAATACAGGTGTCGCTCGTATCTCTGATTATGGGTCTGCCTCGTCTATGGTAGACTCAAACTAGTGAGGATCACACACATGGACCAAGAGCCCTGGTACATAAAGGCAGCACACCCATAATAAAGCATTATGAGGAACACCTGTTTTTGTCCTACGATGACACCTCTGTGAAGAGGGTCTATGGACCCTGATCGGTTACTTCCCTGGTCCGGTATTTTTACTGGCGCACTTTGGCACACCCTCATCGAAAAAACCTATCATTAGTTTTAACAGTCACACCTGTGTGCCCTCCTATGGCACTTAAATAAGGTGATTCGACATTGTACAGCCACTATACACTAACAATTAGTTGTTTTTAAACACCTCATATCATTAATAATGACTGATGGTATTGATTGTTGCTGATTTACTGTTATATACAGCGACTGAAATGCGACACGTAATTAATCCTGTGATGGAAAAGCAGGATGTACAGCAGAAATTGTTGCAGTGCAAATCAAGCCTGAATAGCAATTACACACAGATAACACGTTAAACAGCACTTCAAACAACAACATCTACGGCTAGCTATTGGGTTTGGAGTCCAGTCGAATAAACAATACAACAAACTTCATATTTACATACATCAATGATTGAGCTTTTGACCTGGGCGGATGGTGGTGTGTGTGCAGGGTGAGGAAGATGCCCCACCCAGACCCCCCCTACCTCAGCTCTACAGTCCAGATGAGCACCCCCCCGCTGTGCCCCCGTTGCCCAGGGAGACCAACGTCATCAGACACACATCTGTACGAGGCCTCAAGAGACAGTCAGACGAACGCAAGAGAGACCGAGAGACCGGCCAGTTCACCAATGGAGACGGCAGGGTGTGTGTGTGTGTGTGTGTGTGTGTGTGTGTGTGTGTGTGTGTGTGTGTGTGTGTGTGTGTGTGTGTGTGTGTGTGTGTGTGTGTGTGTGTGTGTGTGTGTGTGTGTGTGTGTGTGTGTGTGTGTGTGTGTGTGTGTGTGTGTGTGTGTCTTTGTGTTTGTTTATTGTGTCTATCATGACCACCACCATAACTTCCTGTCCTGTGTCCCAGTTGGAGATTAGGTGCTTCCTCAGTGAGCCTGAGCTTCTGGGAATTGGAGGCAATAGCAGCCACATTGGGACTACAACATTAGCTCGAGACGGAGGTTACCAGACCTTACCTAGCAGAGGTAATAGGATGATGACTCCAATACATGATCACACATTAACATTGATACATTGATCACACATTTTTTATTAAACTTTTATTGACACACTCATTATTACGAAGGTAGTCTTTTTGGCTGCATTGATGACTTCAGATTTCAGAGTACTTTATTCATCAAGAATGGAGTTATCAGAACTCTCTGCTCACGTTTGAAGATATAATACAAAATGCAAAAGAAGATCAAATATAAAAGTCATAATATAGACACAAAAACTGTCAGGAATAAACATATAAAATATTGAATACCATTCATGGACATAAACACAGAAAATTAAGCCATGAGCTGTTGTTGTTTACTGGCTGTCCCCTCAGGAATGTCCGGCTCTTCTTCTATGGTGAATCAGTCCTCCAACATCTCTTCCTACGTGACCATCAGACGGGCGGCCTCTGCTGTAGGCTGGGCGGTAAGCTTTAGAACCATCATGGTCTACAGACCACTGGCATCCAATGAAAACACTGTATTACGTATACTAAGTCTTGCGATGAAGTGAATACAACTTACATTATACATTGTAACAACTGCGCTGCATATCAGCAACATGCAAATGCACTTTTAACTTCTGTTCCTAACTTTCTTCCAATATTTTGGTTAGGTGTGTTTTTTGGATAACTTTTGGTCACTTTTTTAAGTAAACATTCATTCATTCAAGTCAATACAGAGGACTATTGTGACATTCTGACTCTGTGGCTCTGTATCCTGAATGAGGCATTCCAGTCTTCTATGGTTCTCTGTACGCCCTGTTTTTTCCTTCCCCACTAAATTTCCTTCTGTCATTTATTTTGAGTTCTTCCTTGACTGACGGCGTAGTGTGCATGACTGAACAGATTTGATTTAAATTGGATTTGTACTCAATATCGTCAAATAAGTTATGTCTGTAGCCCTCAATCAGAGCTTGAGTCTTAAATGTGTCTAAAATATTATTTTATTGTTTCTGGCTGATGCTTTTTTAACTAAAGTTCTGTTATCTCTGCCCATAGTGCATGTTTTATAAACATGCCTTCTCTACTTGTGGGTTCTCTAGCCTAAAATGTACACCTCTATCTCTTACTTCCTCTACCTCGCTCTTGCTCTCTCTCTCTCTCTCTCTCTCTCTCTCTCTCTCTCTCTCTCTCTCTCTCTCTCTCTCTCTCTCTCTCTCTCTCTCTCTCTCTCTCTCTCTCTCTCTCTCTCTCTCTCTCTCTCTCTCTTCCTCTCTCTCTCTCTTCCTCTCTCTCTCTCCACATCCCTCTCCATCTCCACCTCTCTCTATCTTCCTCTCTCTCTTCCTCTCCCTATCTTTTGCTCTCTCTCCATCTTCCTCTTGATCTCCCTCTCTCTCTTCCTCTGTCTCTCTCTCCATCTCCCTCTCTCTCTCCATCTTCCTCTTTATCCATTTCCCCTCCCCATCTCTCTCTCTCACTCCCTCTTCTTCTCTCTCTCTCTCTCTCTCTCTCTCTCTCTCCATCTCCCTCCCACTCCATCTGCCTCCCACTCCATCTGCCTCTCCCGCTCTCTTTCTCTCTCTCCATCTCCCTCTCTCTTTTTACCTCTCCCCCTCTTCCTCCCCCTTTCCCACTCTCTCTCCATCTCCCTCTCCCTCTCCCGCTCTCTCTCTCTCTCTCTCCCCCCTACTGCTCTCCCACCCCCCCGATCCCAGGAGAGACCAAAGAGTGCCTTGGAGCGTCTGTACTCCGGGGAGCCGGCGCTGCAGCAGCATCAGCAGCAGCTCCGGGGCAAGATGAGTGCCGACGAGCAGCTGGAGAGGATGAAGAGGCACCAGAAGGCGCTGGTCCGCCAGCGCAAACGCACCCTGAGTCATGGGGACGCGCGTGCACACGGGTCGGCGTCCCGCGCCGCCGCCTCCTCCTCGGCGTCCACGCAGCGGCCGCTCTCAGCGGACCTGGGCTCTGTACGTTACTAGCAGCTGGTATCGCACACACACAAACAGACTGACAGACCACACTCCCCTCTCTCTCTTACGCTCGCTTACTCTCTCTCTCTCTCTCACTCTCACTCTCTCTCTCTCACTCTCTCTCTCTCACTCTCTCTCTCTCTCTCTCTCTCTCTCTCTCTCTCTCTCTCTCTCTCTCTCTCTCTCTCTCTCTCTCTCTCTCTCTCTCTCTCTCTCTCTCTCTCTCTCTCTCTCTCTCTCTCTCTCTCTCTATCCCATGGATCACATCATGGACTTCATGGAGATCCCAGTTGCGCGCACCCCCAACTCCCGCTCATTATAATGGGTCTCGCTTTTGAGTTACTACAACATTTTGCAGAAATACCTATTGCAGAGTCGTCTGTTTGAGGATCTACAAGTAACGGTTGTCATACATGTGTTTTTTTTAAGACCTATAGCACAGTTTAAAACTATCTGTTCATAATGTCGATTTTATTCATAAAGTGCTACATTGATAAAATGAAAAAGCGATCAATGCAATGACATAACAGGAAACAGGTAACAAATTGCATGCAATAACACACTAACAAATGCATATAATATTCAAACTCAGTACACACATCTTCCAACATCATTCATGGAATGTCTTGATTTTTTCAATCCATATTCATTCTTTATGATTCTTACCTGTTAAAGTCATAGCGTTGTCTTCTCTCATTGATCTTTCCACATCTCTGCCTCATTGCCTTTCTCTCTTACAGTATATTACAGTATGTGAGTCTTAGTGTAATGTTTTTACTCGAATATGACATCGTCAAATTAGTATTCCAGAGATTTTACTCCCCAGTCCCTCTGTGCTACTACCTATAGTGTGTATACTAACTATCTCTCTGAACTTGATAATACCGGTCTGTTTGATCAAAACCATCAAACCGTCTCTCCTGGCTTCACTGCCAACATACTTTTTGAAAGTTACTTCATTGTACAAGAGCATTTAGTTACCCGAGCAAGGCACACTGATGATATTGGTAAGGGATGTTTTAGTGAAGCCAGGAGAGATGCTCAGAACGATTTAATCTTCCATGTCGGTATTGTCCCTTTAAAGTGTCAGTGAACCAACTGTTTCAGCTTGAATTCAAAAATCCAAAAGAATGGATTTATATGAAACCCCCTGCCTTGGCTGCTCAGACAGGGCTTTGGCTTCTCCACGCACAGTGGTGTTATACTATAGGTGGTTCCGGGAAGCCTAACCCTCTCTCAGAGGCGATCGTCATAATCTCTGGCTGCCCAAAAGGAGCTTCGCACATCCACACACTGTGGGCGTTATACCATAAGTGTCCGAGAAGCTACATTTTCTCTCGGACCCCGCAGTCTGACCAAGTTCAGAGTCAAATGTTCACAAATTGTTTGGCGAAGACTGGCAAAAACATGGGTTTCTCTCCTGTTTTCTCTAAATGCCTAAATGACGTCTTATTTCAGTAACAGTGAAAAGATTGCATAGATTACTATGTTGACGTTCATATAAGATGTATTACCATGTTTGAAACAAAAACAGTTTTGGGTTCACTTGCTTTTTAAGTTCAAGAATCTAAATCACTCTTTTTCTTTGGAACTGACTAGAGAATGTGTGTGTGTGTGTGGGTGTTCGTGTCTGTGCGGGTGTTTTTTTTTTACTGTTTGTCACTGTATGTCTGTATTTGTCTTTAACTCTTGCTTTTGTTCCATATGTTCAAATCAAGATTTACTCAACTTATCTTTCCACTGACAAAAACATTAACTTACACATTCAAATACATAACTCATAATTATTACGGTGTATGTGCCATTTGATAAGGATAAAAACTGACTTAAGGACTCTGTGTACTTGGGTTTATTTGCATACCAACCATGACTTTCTAATCTTTGTACAAGGAAAGCAATAACATTATTGGTTAAACAGTATATTTAGATGTACTAATGTAAGTGAAATCCTATTTGTATCAAATAACAGAGAGATTTCACTGTTAAGAACCCAATCACTTTTTCATGTAGAAGTTTGCAAATAAGAAATAAATTCTTGTCTAATAAACACATATTGCCATGTATTTTTTTCTTTCCCTCATCACGTTTGTTTACAGAATACAGAAACCCCTAGAGTGTTTTAGTAACTTTGTCGAGTCAGCACAAGAAGTCCAAAGTGTATCCATAGGGCTTGTTGATGTAGGGAGAGCAGTACCCCATTCGTTCCTGTTGTTGTTGTTGTTGTTGTTGTTGTTGTAGTTGTTGTTGCTGTTGCTGTCTTTCTTATTCACGTGTTGTTCTTGTCTTTTCTGTCACTACTGCACCAGAAGGACTTACAGCATGCTGTGATGTTGGAACTTTCATGCATGACTTTCATGCATGGTCTCTTTTTCTATTTACGCACTCTCACTCACACACACACACTCAAACGCACACGCACACACACGGCTTTGCAACCTACAGGGTGATATATTTCTGCAATATTTCTACATGGAGTTATGTGTGTGAAGGCAAGTGCACAAAAAACACCTATTCTAAACATATTTTGTGTAATCGTCTTATCGCCAATGGTTTCATAGACGTTGTATTTCCCTTGTTGTTTGTATTGTTTTTACGTGTGTGTGTGTTTATGTGTGTGTGTGTGTGTGTATGTATGTTTGTATGTGTGTGTGTTTTGTATGCATGTGTTTGCATGTGTGTGTGTGTGTGTGTGTGTGTGTGTGTGTGTGTGTGTGTGTGTGTGTGTGTGTGTGTGTGTGTGTGTGTGTGTGTGTGTGTGTGTGTGTGTGTGTGTGTGTGTGTGTGTGTGTGTGTGTGTGTGTGAGTCCAGTGGAGGAGAGAGCAGGAATTTGACCTGCAGCTGCTGGAGCGGGCGGTGCAGGGCGAGGAGGCGCGCGGGGAGGAGGCGCGCGGCGAGGAGGCGTGCGGCGAGGAGGAGTGGGAGCCCGAGCGGCGCAGCGTCCAGGGAGAGGAGGGACGCCCTGAGGAGCACCAGGAGAGACCCCGCTCCCGGTCCGACGAGTGGCTGACCTTCAGGGCCCCCGAGCCCCTCGCCACAGCCGGCACACCCCCCCACCGGCTGGAGCCCCTGGAGTACGACCTGGACCTCAGCAAAGAGGTACAGCGGGAACAGTACCGGGAACAATCCATCACAATAAACCCTCCACTGAGACCACACGGGAAAAGATATAAAGGGCAGTGGAAGGCGATGGTTGAGGGCGGACGGGGATTTCCACCACACTCACTGTGTAATGGTGCTTGCACACTGCCCAAACACACAACCACACCTGTTTGATATCCACCGCACTCACTACGTAAAGGAGCGTGTCCACTGCCCCATCAAGACACCAACACCTACTACGGCATATTGGACCAATGTTGGAGCGATGATGATGATGACGTTGAGGATTAGGTTGAGGATGACGATTTGTTCCCTCATTTCCCCCAACACGTCCATGCTTTAACTCGTCTTTGATGTGTGTAATGTCCTATAGCACACAATTCCATTCTGAACGAATAAAGGCCGGTACAGTTTGATGCCACATTTAGAAGTCCATTATGGGCTACGTATTTTTGATGGATGCGTTTGTGTCGTCACACAGCTATCCACGCCCCAGAAGGTGTTGATCCCTGAGCGCTATGTCGACTCTGAGCCGGAGGAGACTCTAAGTCCCCAGGAGGTGGAGGAGCGTCATCGCAAGGTGGAGCGCATCAAAAGCATCCTTGCGAAGTCCAGGTAAACAACAACAACAACAACAACAACCTGAAAATGAGTGAATAATAAATGAATGAATTTATTGAATGAATAAAATAAGCTTAGATCAGATCTTCTGTGATATTCTTGGGGTCATTTAGCATTTGTGTTTGTGACGATTGTTTATATGAGATGCCAAATCGCTAGAAACCTCAGATTCCCCCTTAACTGTTTGTCTCCATTATTATCTAACCTCTTTAAAATAGGAGAATCTATAGAAGAACATCATGCAGTCATAGCACTTCCTACTTAGTTCTTAATATAACGGAGGAAACACCTTCAGATTCAGTCAATATTTTGTATTCAAACGATTATTTTTGAGTTTGAAAACATGATGTAGTTATTCAGCATGTCTCTCCACAAAAACACTTTGTAACTGAAAACTTGGAAATTTCGCCATTAAAAAAATGCACAAAATGGTAAAAAAGAAATTGTTCAAATCTAAAATAATGTACAGATATGTATCCAGCTGTTCTAAAAATCGAAGAAAATCAATTATATTAGTTTTTTGATCGTTTGAGGCTAAAATCTAAATCGATATCGAAATTTGATTAATCGCCCAGCCCTAGGTTAAAGCTAAGATAGGCAACTCTGGATAAACCAGCCTGAGTAAGCTAGATAGTACCCCAAAACAATAGAACTCTCTAGCCTTTACGAAGACTCCGGTCATCACAATGAGTGCACAGTGTACGCAAAAGCAGCCGGTTAAGTGGATAGGCCAAGTAGACCAGCCATCCAGTCATTTGATTCAGACCGAGTGCAATGATTGGCTGGGCTTCTAACAGGCCTGCCACTGATAACGGATTTATTTCGATTTTTCTCTCAGAGCATTGGATTAACTGAATATGGTTATTTTGTAAAGAAATCTTGAACAAATCAAACAAAAAACAATGTATTCTGAAATATATTGCCTTCACTACCTTTAAAAAACTAAACCTAACCATCCCTTGAATGTGGGACTGAGAATGTAGCAGCAGTGATCCCACCAGACCTGGTTTTCTCTTTTCATTTTCAGTGTGCAGAATCTGGCGCTGGCCGTGGCCATGGATAAGAAGCCCGAGGTAGGGGGTCTCGGGGGTCTGGACTCGGCCCTGCAGGAGCAGGAGAGGATCATCACCATGTCGTATGCACTGGCTTCCGAGGCGTCGCTTAAGAGCAAACAGGTCACAGGTACGTCCGCTCGTCTGTTCAACCATCTGCTCCAGCTCACTTCTCAAAGACTCCTTCTCTTTAGTGAGGTTTCTTCTTCCTGACATGTCCATTGTTTACCTTGAAAGACCTTCAGTTACGATGATAATGTGTCTTGAAAAAAGAAAGTGGTAATGACTACAGATTGGATCAGTAAAACTCTCCAGGCAATGAATTGATATTCTTTGGTTGCGGAAAAAGAAAACTATAAAGTGGGGAAGCAGTCTTTCAAGAATCAGTGACGGTGTAAAGATGAGAGGGAGAAGGTGCAGAGCCAAGCAAACAGGGTCCTTATCCCCTAATAACTGAACATTATTCCTTGTTAGCGGAAAACCGTCTGAACTAAGACGTGTCTAATTGTGCACCATGTTGGAATCTTTGAGACGGTGGGAGGGATCTCTTGATGAGGCCATTTTGTGTGCTGATCAATGATCCAGTCCAACTAGGGCCAGGACTCTCCCTCATGCATCCCGTATAGCTGGCTCTTTGAACATTGCTCTGAACCTGCATAAAAGACACTCAGCCCCACTTTTCATCTATCTCGTAGGCTCGCAGCCGAGCGGGCTAGTTCATTTTTACAGGAGAAGCAGGAGTTGGAGTATCTTCAGACGAGTCTCTGTTTCATTCTTTTTCTCTCTCTTTCTCTCTTACCCTCACACACACACACACAGACGCGCACACACTTAGACACTTACGCACGCACACATCACTGGAGTGTCACGCACAGTATCGCTCAAGCCGTAAGCATGTGAAGGAGCTTTAATATGCACAGTGAAGCAAAGTCAACAATTATAACATTATTTCCAGCGTAGAGAAATGTCAGAGAATATAACTTGTGGCATCTTGTCAGCGGAGTCTGACTCAATGATGTTTCTTTCCCTTTGGTGTAAGAGTAAGGTATGCGGGTGCCCTTTCAAGTCTCTGAATTAAAAAGAAGATTCTTTTCCAAGGGATTATGCATGAGAGACTTCAATAATTACAAGCATTTCGGGTGCAAGTAAGAGGTATATTATTATATGGTAGATAATAATACTTATCTTTCGTAAGAAGAAAAATCTGTATTTTATCTGTACAATTCTGAGAAGAATCTTGTGTTTGATGTTGCACCAGACTCTCCCCGTTGGTTTTTTTATCCCAATTTATAAATAAAAAAATAAAAAAAGGTTTCCTCATACCAAATCAACAGCTACCAGGAGGGATTTTTTTGTAGTAAGAAATCGTGTTATCAAGCATCTAGACTGAATACCTTAATACTGGATTAAATCAATGGTTATCATCGGATGGTGCATACAACAATGGATCATGTTCGTGAGATCACTGAAGCTGTGCTGTGTTCCCTGCAAATTTAAACTATTTACAATTTGAAAAAACAATATGTCTCTTTATAAAAAGATATACTGAATCACATAAAAAAAAAAAAAGATTTTTAATTGAAATGAATGAAGTTGGTTATTTCTTTGTGTGAAAGCAGCTTTTATTCATTTTAAATATAGAAATACAATAAGAGCTTACGTTCATGGGTGGATATTTGTCACAAATAACGATAATGATATACCCTCTTCATCGCTCGTTTATATCATCGTTATTATAAGTGGGACTGTCATCACTATGGTTATTTTCTTACTACATAATCACTACGAGTACAACGTTACAATCATGTGTGTGTATTGTATTACAGGGCCTGGAAGCACCTGGGTAGTGTATCTCTGACGATCACCTTAACGTCTAACACGTCCCATCTGTGTCTCTCCTTTTACCCCCTTCTCTCTGCTCCTCTGTAGTCCCGCAGCCGGCTAACCACCCACCTCCTCCGCCTCCTCCTCCTCTTCCCCCTCTCGCTCCTCCCGCTCCTCCCGTATCTCAGGCGCCTCCCCCGCCGTTAAGCAACGGCATTCACTACACGTTTGTCTAATCAGAGAACTCCAAAGTAAGGCCTGACCGCATGGCGACACTGAGTGCTAATGGCGGGCACAGGGGCCTCCAACTCTTTCTCCCCAGCGCCGCCGCCGCCTCGCTCCCTCTGCTTCTGTTCCCCACCCTGCATCTGCATGCCCCGCTGCTGTGCCGTCACGCTGTAAACAACTCACAAGTCATCTAGGTTAGGTAGCAGCCCCATGCCGTCTCACTGTAATCAACAACCAGACAGCCTCTCTCAACCCCCGCACTGATAATTGTTTACAATTTGTTTTGTGTTATTTATCTCGTTTTTTTTTTTTTTCCTCTGTTTCCTTTTTGTTTCGCTCTGCCAAAATATTTATGGACGTTTGAGACGGGAACGAAACAAACACGGCGCGGCGTGGCGTTATTGTGTGTAATTAACAAAAGGAGTGAGACACCTTTTGATTTCACACCTTGACAGCTCCCTCGTCGGCACAGCTGCATTCCACAACACTAATTAGCCCACCATCTGTAACCTGACGCCAACCAGACAATAAAAAGACATTTGCCGCCGTTACAGTATACACAGACAGACACACACACACACACACACACACACACACACACACACACACACACACACACACACACACACACACACACACACACACACACACACACACACACACACACACACACACACACACACATATATTCAGGGCCCTGCCTTTACAGTACACACACACACATACAGGGACACGCTGTTCCAGTTCACACACTGATACACGCTGTTACAGTTTACACAAACACACACACACACGCACTCAAACACACCCACACAAATACAGTGCAGTGTCTCAACATTCATTATATTGAACACATGCAGACAAGAATGCTCATTTATGGTGCATTTCAAGCGCTGCCGCACAATAGCTAGACCTTCTGTAACTCCTCACCATTTACAGGCAAACCTTTATAGAAAGATTTCAGGCTAAGTGCCAAACAAGTTAGTGCCTCTTGAATTGGTAGCTTTCATCCCTGACTTTTTATTTCAACATCGTTGCATGATCTGGTTTGGGTGATGCTTGATTTCCTAAAGTCATTTCCAGTCCAGCTTTTAGAGGTCGACCAAAATGTGCAGTTGGTTTTAAAATGACTCTTGGTGGTATGACACAGTTCTGTGTAAACAGGTCAACAACAACATCTGGTGTCCACAGAAATGGAGAAACAAACGTAGTCACCGTGATATAAACCAACGTAACAAATGGCTATTACTGTCAAAGTTAATTCGAAAATATGAAGTAAACTTGAACAGACCTAAAAAAAAACAAAGCTTTATACTATGAAAGTTGTGAACATATTGAGCTTTATACAGTACAATGTTTGTGGACAGAGTAATGCTCAAACTCTTAAGTTGTTCACTTTAGTGCAAACAGAAATGGGGGAAAGTCTTCAATGTGTGTCTTCATTCATTCCCTTATGTATTTATTTTATTTGAGTTGATTTGGCAATTCTGGTTACATTTTCAGTTGACAAAGTGCATGTTCACCATAACACTGTATAAACATTGACAGTAGCATTTCCATACCTCATCGAATAAATGTGTCGTTCTGCAGTGTTACACAGTGAATGCATTTCAACCAATATTTAAACATTATATATTCCTTGTTGATCACATGGACAAACAAACACACATGCACACAAACACACGTGCATGCATGCATGCACCCACAGACAAACACACAGACGTTCCTTCTTGTTAGGTAGACTTGAATGGAAAGTTAGAAGGATTTTTTTCTTACTCTTACTTTCTGTCTTTTTCTCCCGTAGCTCAAGCTGTTTCTCGACAATGAGGTGCTATTCCAACCCGGGGGTCATGAAGGAAATAGCATTTGTTTTGCTTGATTGGGACAGTTGCATTGGTACATAGTAGAAGACAAGTAGAAACCATTTAACCTGCGCGCTGTGGCTTAAGACGGCATCCAGCATTTCAGCTCAGCAGCGTCGCTCCCCCAGAAGTTTCAAAAAAGAGACCTGGAACACCACAAGGCTGCTGTTTCATTCTGCGAAACAGTGAGGTGTCAAAACTAATGTTAATAACTCATAACTATTTTCTACATGTTTTTGCACTTTGACCTGTACATGATACAATCGAGAACAGTTCAAATGGATATTTTCGAGATAAGAAAATGAAACACTTTTACTTGCGATGTTATATCAGATTGGAACCTTTTATTTTCAGACATGGAATGCGTGAGATACCATCTTATAGAATGTAAATATAAGGTACAAATGTATAATGCGGATAGTATTTTTTTCAAAACTATGATGACGTTCTTACTCCAAATCACTTGAAAATATATGATGTGTGTCTACACTGCCAGTCTCTTATTAGCTTGCCAAAATGAACTTTTATTTTTGCTTACATCAGAATGAAAATAGCCTTTAACACATTTTCGTCTGAGAGAAAGTGTTTGCACAATGGGAATTTATATAAAAAATGTGAATATTATTAAATATATTAACACTATTAAATCACCAGACCTTTTATTTTCAACATTCACATGTATTGATTTTTGCAATTTAGTTCATAAGGCAATAAAGACTTTTCTACAAAAAAGTTGACTGTTGACTCTTCACTGTACAAATATGACCAGTGTGAAACCTGTTTATACCCTTCCAGCTTCTGCATGGGAAAAAAAAAAAAAAAAAAAAAAAAAAAAAAAAAAAAATATATATATATATATATATATATATATTTGGAAGCATATTTGGTTTATATTTAAAATAGATATAAAGGATACTGTCATTTCACTTTTGGCAAAACCGACTTCATACATAAATTGACCAACCATGCAAGGCAACAGTCCAGGTAAACAACAAAAACCTGAAAATTAGTGAATTAATGAATTTATTGAAAAAATAAAATAGATCATAGATCAAGCTTAGATCAGTGGTTGTCTTCTGTGAAGGGCCTGTGACTCCATCTTTAGGTCCTTAGATTAAACTTCCATCTGCTTCCAACAACCTCAAAATGTTTGTTATAACCTCGTCGGGAGTAGTTAGGGTTAGGTGTTTGCTCAGGGACACCTTGACACTGCTAGGAGGTGCTTGGGATGCAAGTTTATCCGCCCTACCTCCTGAGCTAAGTCGACCCAAATGTTCTTGTTTAAATGTATTTTATTTTGAAAATACTTGCTTGCACTTTATAAAGTATACACTTTATACTATAATCTTTATACTACTTTGTTTGATTAATTTCATGTGTGCCTGACTGCCCACTTAATTAGGATTCCTACTTGCCTGCTGGCTTACCACCTGCCTAGCTGCCTGCCTACCAGCCTGCATGCTTGTCTACCTGTCAGTAAATATATACATTGATATATAGATTGTACTCGATAGCTTGCTAACATGTTCTTTATATGAACTGACAATTATAAAGTTAATGAAGTCTGGCATAAAAAAAACACACATTTGTAAAGCCCATTATATATTATTGATGAATGGAACATATCTTCATTCTGGCCATGTACAAAAGGAAAAGTACAAAATGCACACTCATCATAGCTGGCGGATTCTCTTTGAACGCCACATTGATTGCTTTGACCTATTAAACTTCATTCTATTATTTGAAAAGCCAATGCCGTGCTCCAAGGAGGTGAACTTTCAATTCAAAACAGTCTTTTTGAAATGTTACTTAAGTTCAAAGCTTTTCCTATCTGAAAGGGCATTTTTAATTCTGTGTCTACATTTTCCAACCAAGAAGGTATACCTCTGGAGTCTGTAGCAAAGAATTCATATCTTTAAATCATGAACTATGTCTCCATTGCAATTGTAAAAGAAAGCTCCCTAGACTACATGGTATTGAACTTGTGAATCAAAATAAGGATTACAATTTTTTTTGCACCGAGGCTCAACACAATCCACGTACTCAGTGGATTTCCACTAATACAAACTGACTTAAGGAGTTTGAGGGGTACTAAAAAAACAACCCCCAGATTGTTTAGTCCCGTTCACTCCCGGCGTGTGATGATGCTTCTTAGTTATTGGACATGTGTTGCCTCTAACTTATTTCACTTAGAGTGGGCTGTGCCCTTCCCAAGTGGGCTAATATCTCTTTAATTGAAGAGTAATTACCTTCCTTCATGTGCGGCGCTTTGAAGACACCTGAGAGCGGATGCACCTCCCTCAGTGCCCACCGTAGGAGCCTCCATCCATTCTCCGGGATGGAGTCCGGCCCCCGCGGTGCCTGAACAACACCCATCGCATCCTCTCTTCTGCTTATTTTGCAATAAAAGTGGGATGTTTTTCCACTCCTCCTGCAAAAAAAAAAGAAGAAGAAATTCCACCCAAGACTCTCCGCTGAGGATTGTGGCATTTCCATGAATTGACGTTTGGCTGTTTTGGCTGGCGCATCGTGTACATTTGTGATTCTAGGATCTGGACTTCAAAGAGAATGAAAGAGGGCCTATTATGCTAATTGGGTCCTGTTCTGTTAAATGCAATCAAGGCCTCATACATTAATCCTTGACTAAATACTCACTGGCTTCGCTTTGCTTCTGGAGATGCACACCAACACACTCCTCCTTAGAAAGCATCGTTAACATTAAATCGTTTGTAGGAAGTGAAAACATATATGCATATAAATATCTCACTTTAATAGCGATCGTGCACGTTTTTTTGTTGACTTTGATGTTAATGCTGTCAGATGTTTACTAGCTCCAGGACAAGGAGGACCAATGGAACGCTTTAGTGAGTGAGAGCTCTGACCCCTCTGCCCTTATGGCTAATGGCTCTGTGTTGTTCACAACACTGCACTGAATGTACCCAGAGAACATACACAAGACTCCTTTTCCAAGAAGAGCGAGAAAGGAAAAATAGTGCCTCCATTTCCCAAGATGCTATTTTCCATTGCATCAATGAAACAGTGAATTTCTATGAATGTCTGATGACCAGACTACAGTGAACACACAATGGTACACACCTCTGTACACTGCAGGGGAATGGAGAATGTAGTCCGCTTTTACAATGGTACAACTTAGGAATCCAATACAAAAGCCACTTTGATTTATAGACGGTATGTTATGCTGTTTTATTATCTCAAGCGCAACAAATGGTACATTTTTTGAAGGCCTTAGAAATGGGATGCTGAATAGCTGAATAATTGAAGAGCTCAGAATCACTGAATATTCTTCCCAGTATGTCGGCATACTATAAAAAGAATAGGGAATAAAGCTGCATTATACTGTGTACTGAGTAATGTGGTGCATTGAACCAAACTATGCACATTCCTAAAACAATATGTTGGAAATATCTCTAAGTTTTTAATCAAATTGCCCTTGTGTGTCAAATTTCTGTTGAAATATTTGATGGGATACAACAATCATGTTAAAGTCAGTGAGGGAAAATAAATACATTTTGAGCAATTAATTGCATATTGTTTTGCATGAGACAATAAAGCAGTCCCTTTAACGGAAGCCTTTTTACAATACCTACAGCCAGCTGGGCTCTTTGTACTTAAAAGCAATCGCTTTGTAAATTAACCAATGCCCCAGGGCCTCGAGCAAAGTCATTCATAAGTGATACAAAAATACAAGTCTTTCTTTACATACACAACTTGTACATGTAAAGATTTAGATAGATAATATTAACATAGTAAAATCTATTTTGAATTCCATTCATAATTTGAAATAAGGAGATTTTCCATAATTTTGACTGACCATTGAACAAAATTACAACATGGGCGTCGAATGTAAACATATAATGCATCATGATGCAAACTGCTTTATTAACATGCAATGCCTTTTTGAAGTTGAAAAAATTGTATAATTTGGAACCAATATAAAATGTAATGGGGAATTCCTCATCAAATTAGTCAATAATCAATATACCTAACTGCACCTTTGAACAAGGCAAGTTGCAGGCCCTATCTTACAGAAAGTAAAAGAACCTTGAAAATGTATGAACGTGAATCAAAGTAATAATAGTAGTAGTGGTAGTAGCGATTGTAGTACTAGTAGTAGGTGTAGAAGTAGTAGTTGTAGTGTTGAAACAGGCCGTCCATTAATGTCGCTGAAGCTATATAATTAGAATTGGCATGTTGCGCTCCTTATTTCAACATGGTTAATCAGTGGTTCTCTGTTCACTTGAAAGGAAATATTAGATCCTGCTAAACTTTGATGAAATCCGGAGTTACAAGTGAGAGATTGGGGTCAGCTAATGAGAACAGAGCGTCCCACTTTGCAAGTCTGATGGTGGCGGAGACCATTTGCATGTATGCAAATAGTCTCGAAGTTAATGGCATAACTTGGCATTCATTAATGATTAAGTTATCTCATGTTGCCTCTCTATGACTAAACAATGTTGAGATATTGAATGGGGAAACAGTGGGGGGCCAAGCAGCAGATATGTTCTGCCTACTCACTGCCCTGGAGCAAGGCACTTAACCCCCGGCAGCACCAGCTCTCACCTCTCTAATGAAATGTGTGTGTAAGATTCCCAGTTGATGGACTGCACCATTTAAGGCAGACTGTATCACACTTTGGATGTGTTGTTCTTCAGAAATAAAGAACTAGACTAGGTTTTTGTTCTATTGATAAATCATAAAACAATAGAAAATAAAACAAGACAGAACAATTGAGTGCATGAGTATAATAAAATGTTAGATTGCTGGTTTCGCATATGCATGATATTATGAAGTACCAAGGAATCCCTTCTAAGGGTGGTCCAATTGTAAGAATAGTAAAAATAATATGGAATGAAAGTTGATGGTACTAGGTTCATATAGCTTTCACTTATATCTTAGTTCAGGTGACCTCCTGATCATCATAATCCCTAATATTCTAAAACCAAGTACAGATTGTAATTTATTTTCCTCACATATAAGCTTTACTAGTAACAGACAGTAAACCCTAGCAGTGATTACATACAGTAAACCAGACAGTGGCACAGTTATCATTTCTATATGGGTGGGACAAGTTTCAGAATTATACCTGGCTTTTGGGGGGGTCTCCAAATAAGATGGAGAAAAGCACCCCACTGCCCCATCGAAAACCTTTTGGGTTCGCCCAAACCTGGTTAGCGTTAGGCTTACAATTCTGACGCATTTGACATTGATCAAAACCACAGAACTATTGTTAAATTGTTTTGTATTGTGAATAGACCATTCAAGGCTTGGATTGGGAATTCTTTTTTTTTTTTCTTATTACAATTTAATTGTTAGAATACAATCAAATTATACAATTCCATGGGACAATTCAAGGCCATCTCAACATGTCTCCCATGACTAATCTTTGACCTTTGAGTGTGGCCACAGACAGTCACTGCCTGTTAGCAAATTAACAATGCAGAGCAGGAGAAGAACACATGTTAATTTAATGTAACAAAAATGTTGATTTTTTTTTAATGCGCTATCCTTTTCAAATATTTATGGTCTAGACTTGGAGGATGATTTCCAGATGCATCAAAGACTCATCGCATATGCAAATATCCTGGAACTAACCAGACACAGTGTCCTATGGTTGTCCACATGACCCACGCTTGTGTAATTGACTTTTGGTGGGAGAATACAGAGTGGGATTTCCATTAGAGGTCTATTTTATATATAAGTGCTCGGAAGGGGTTTTAGATGTGCAGATCGGGGGTCCCGTGTGTTAACTATTACATGTTGGGACTCTGATGCGGTCATGACTAATAGTTATACTGGATCCTCTGACCCTCTGCCATGACTTGGGGTTTGTTAATCCAGAGATAAAGGAACACTTTCAATTTGAATAGACAGACCTATTTTTTTATTTAAAAATCTTTCGTACAAAGCTCCAGTGCAGAAATATAGCCTAGACTTGAGAGGCAGGGTTGGAATATATATATATATATATATATATTTTTTTTTTTTTCCCAATGCATCAATAAGATGACTGTAGAATAAGAGAGAAGGTAAAGCCTAGTTTTTATGTTTGAAAAAGTACATGACAATAATAGTCGAATAGAGATACAAATACCTTTATTGTCATTATTCATTTAAGGTCAAGTAAAGCTATTTTATTTTCCAAGAAACACATGTATTGAGTTTAGAACTAGGGGACACGCGCGTACACGCGCGTTGAACATTTCTGATAATATTTCCCAAAGTCTCCAAAAGGTGGCGCATGAGACACATGCAACACGCGGATGGGTTCATTCCGCCACACAGGTGAAGGCTGAACTCCAACCAAAATCCAATATGGGTCATCAAATGCCCTTCCCTGCTTAAAGCTATCCCTCATTTCAGGGAGGTTCGTACCTCACCCCAAATATGTGCGATTCCAAAATTATAAAGGTAGTCTACTATAGAGGTGATTTATTTTCTATGATTTTAGTCTCGTTTTTCCCCCGGGACTCATGTTTAAAGTATTGTTCGGGGATATGAGGTGATGTTTTGGGTCGTTGGTGAAAAGAAGATCTTTCTTTATTTCTTCTCATTTTAAAAATAATTGTTGTTGATGAATAAATTGTCTTGCGCAGTTAGTGTGTTTCTACACAAGAGTCATCGCAGCGCTGAGTGTGATGTGCATCAGATGTGCGGACAATTCACTCTCTCCCTCTCCACTTTACTCCTCTAGCGCTCCTCGCTTCTCCTCCCCACCTTCCAGCATCATATGACTTCAGAGAACTCACTGAGTTCTTAAGCTATCTCCTCTCTTTGTAAGTAATATGCTGCTATATATGCTTTTATTTATATACTATTTGGGAAAGAAAGACTTTTAAAATTGTCGAAATGTGGGTTGTCAAAAAAATAGCATGTTTACCTGCTCTTATACTGTCCGTTCAGAAATTCGTCTAGAAATGCAGCGTTGTTTTTGCCAATGTGTTTCCCCTTCTTTAAAGGCAGGGTTATTGAAGATTTCGCGATTGACTTTTGAGCTAAGCCCAATTTAACCCGCGGATCAGCAAGGCATTAGGCTACACACACGTTTTTTTTTTCTTCTTCTGATCATCGGAGTGCAACCTGTGGGTCACCTTTGTCGGCAGCCGGGTCTTTAATGTCATTTCAGAGTACAGAACAAACAAAGTATAGGATATTCTAAAGCCCCACCAGTATTCCCTATAGGACTGTTCCTGTTTCGTTTGTGCAAATGTTTTATTGACAGTCTAATAGCCTATTCACCTGTTCCGGCAGATAGAATTTCATGAATCATAATATAGTGGCTCTTTATTGTCGACCTTTCGTACACAAGTCTACTGGTCAATTCATTTCTATACTAAATATCATTTTTTTTTCAATATAAAAAATATAGGCTACGGTAGGGTCGATTTAAATCAATTTAATATAGTGAATCAATGGGTTATTATAGCGAGTAGATGAACGATATTCAAATTAGAAAATCTTTTACAGTTTTCTAACATTACAGGGTGCGAAATGAAAAAAAAGGCCTTTTTATTCTAGAAAACAAATGCATTAAAATACATTTTTGAAACCTTCTAAATCGAGAAGGAGCTCTTTGCTTATAATTTAAGGAAGGAAATGTCGATAATTTGAATAATATTTTTTTTGAACAAATCCTGTTTTGTTGTATCTCCTTAAAAACAAGACGACATACCTTCGTGGAAACTGAACCATATTGCCTGATGCGCAATAAAATATTTTCAGATGAATAAATTCCTACGTCAAATGTGACATTCTCATATATATAAAATAAAATAAATGAACATCAAAATGAAATCTATGTCCTTGCTCTTTTTGGTTTTCACACTCTCTTAAACTCAAGTGATGGAGCAAACTCTTATATTTGTAACACTGTCTTAAAAGACATATAATGACAATAGTGTCTAGATCCTGAAATAACTTGACATCATAAACTTCATAACCTTCGTGTTGACTGACTGATGGACATCTAAGCACACTTAACCTATTATAGCACGTCAATTGTGCGCGGCAACAAACGCCTCCACTGTCTTCAATGTAGTTCTGATCTCTCTCTCTCTCTCTCTCTCTCTCTCTCTCTCTCTCTCTCTCTCTCTCTCTCTCTCTCTCTCTCTCTCTCTCTCTCTCTCTCTCTCTCTCTCTCTCTCTCTCTCTCTCTCTCTCTCTCTCTCTCTCTCTCTCTCTCTCTCTCTCTCTCTCTCTCTCTCTCTCTCTCTCTCTCTCTCTCTCTCTCTCTCTCTCTCTCTCTCTCTCTCTCTCTCTCTCTCTCTCTCTCTCTCTCTCTCTCTCTCTCTCTCTCTCTCCATTTAGCTCTATCTCTCTCGCTCGCTTGCTCGTGCGCATCTCATGTGGGAGGGAGGGGGCAGAAGGGGGTGGGGGGGAGTCCTGCCTCTTTGCCTTCCTCAGATCAATGCCTCGGCCACTCACTTTCTGATGTTGCACGACGGGAAATGCTTTGAATACTTGCGACATGGCTGCTCGCATTGATTGCCAAGATTGACAGCTCTAACCGTCGTCTTCTCTTGTCTTAGCCTAGCGAGAGGGATGAGATAAAGAACAGATAACAACAAAAGATAGTCGCAGTTTGACAGCTGAACTCCACGAGGAAGAGCGGGATACCCTTCTCGCGCTCCCGTGTAAACACACTTTAGTTTCCGCTCAACAGATAGCGCAGCTGAACCTTTTCCTGCAAAAGTAGTTTTTAAAACGGCGGGATAACGCAGAAGCAAGGACCTGCTTTCACCCCCCTCTTTTCCAACACACCAAGTCTTCAAGGTAAAGTGTCTCTCTCTCTCGGCTACTTTAACAACAGCTCCGTGTTTACCGGGAGTTCACTAGGGGCTAGCGTGGTGTCAGTGAATGCCTCGGTTGTTGAGCGCACTTGATGTCGGGGTGATTGGAGCGAAAGTAGAAGCCAGTTGTGAGAACTTAACAGGTGAGCCTACGACAGAATGTCAGATCTAAAAGGACATTTTTTATTATTTAGCGCGTCCGCTCTCACGGGAACAGGAGCAAACGCGACGCTCGAGCGGCGCAATTTAACTTTACATCTTTTATAGCCTACTCTTGGAACTCTTGTATAGCCTACCGTAATAAACCAAAGACGCGCCAACTCTTACTTTATTTAACGTGAACTTAGTAGTGATTGTGACGGGATGGGGGGGGATGTCTGCAAAACAAAGTTGTGCGCTTAATGAATCCTCTGCGCACGGAACGAGAGGGCTATACTTTTGTACTGTAACTTCACTGCGTGACCCAACATGTCACATCCCGTGTCAGCTATGTTTTTTTAAATAGCAATAGTTAACATTGCGGACATATTGTCATTACTTTAGAAAACGTGTTGACAGCCTTTAATGTACCCCCTGAGATGTCCATTGACTTTCCACGGTTGGTTGGGTACTTATTTGGGGTCCAAATGCGGTATTCATCTAGAGAGTGACGTTCATGTGCATTACCCTCTCCCTGGATGCCTCCAGGATAGGGGGTGGTTTTACCAGGATGTTTGAATCTTCCTTCAATTATTTGTATCGGTGTATCTGGTTGTATTTGCGTTAACCCCTGCTCGCGTCTTTTGCCGGACAAAGGGGGTACATTCTGGAAATGTCAGACCCGAGCACTTTTGTCCCCATTTAGCCGTAGGAATGTGCTCGTCCCCAACTTTCTCTGGAGGGTTAGGCGACTTGACCTTAGAAGAATGCGAGAGCGATAAATTATACCCCAACAATCAAGACGCTTGTCAATGTAGTGAGGAGTCCATATCCCACACCCGCATGTAGGATATCAGGAGAAGAACTTCGAAAAGTTTAATAGGCTATATCGTGCTTCAGTAGAGTCGCACATGCATAAAAATAGGCTTTAACAAACTAGTTGTCCTGAAATGAACAGACCTGTTGTGGTTATACCAAACACATATATATATATATATATATATATATATATATATATATATATATATATATATATATATATATATATATATATATATATACACCAATTAGGAGGGATAATTTATGTTCCCTCGTCTAAACTTTTAAATGAACTTGTCTTCCGACACGGACGGTTCGCAGAGAAGTCTGCACAGAGGAAGACACAGCGAGCTCCACTTGTGTCTTGCGCAATAAACCCTATTCTTTTTTTGGTCTTCTAACATACACTGATAGGCCTACAATTACAAAAAATAATACATATGATGAAAACGATAATAAAATATTTAACATTAAAGTTGCGACAGAAGAATATCCTTTTTGACATTTTAATCAAAATAAAATGACAATAATTATACCAAATAATAATGATAATAATTATATAAATAATATAATCAGCAATGAACTTGGATGTAGGCCTAGGGGCTGACTATATCTGGGGAAAAAATATGTTTATAAGCATCTAACAATTGTTTTTAAACCTCTGGCATGTTTAGACATCCTAATAAAATCTCCTAATTAGAGAGTAGGGCGTTTGTTAATAGCGTTTAATAACACGTCGTGTTATCCCCCCCCCCCCCCCCCCCCCACACACACACACACACGAACACGAACACGCGTACCCACACACACACACACACACACACACACACACACACACACACACACACACACACACACACACACGCACACAATCACGCACGCACACATAATCACGCACGCACGCAAACACACACACGCACACACACACACACACACACACACACACACACACACACACGCACAAACTCAACGGAGTGGGAAAACAATCCGCCGCTCGTTCGTATGTCGCAGTAAAGTTGATATCGTAATGGTATTTTGTTTTGAACAGTTGCTGTTAGCTGTGAGCGCAAGTTCCCTCATAAGGTAAGGTGGTACTGGAGACCGATGGAAGTCTAAATGGCACATGTATAATTAGACTGTCCATTCAGCACATTGTCCCGGCTGCTATACAGGGACGCTCGCCCTGTCCCGCTCTATAGGAGCGCGTCTCTGGCGGCGCAGCGCAGCACGCCACTGTTAAAAAAAAGTAAGAGGGGAAAATTGGCAATTAAGTCTATTGATGATGACCCGACTATTGATGACGCGACTGCACACGCTGTGACTTGCATGTTTCAAAGCCCGTTTGAGCAATCATTAATCAAAAAAATAAAATGTTTTTTCCATCATTTCTTCGACCACTTTAGAGTTTAACTGAAAGTGTTTGAAGCATTTGATCGCTATATATATCATACACCCACTGCCGTCCTCGATTGAAACCCTGCTCATTTATTAGGGCCATGTTGCTTTTAGCAACTCTTCACCTTTTCGTATTGAGGCTTCATGAGTGAAAATGTAATCCTTACGTTTTTATTTTATATGCGCTGTGCTTTTTTGAGCTTAGCTCCGTGATTTTTTTTCATTTGGATTTCGTTTGGATTAAGACAGTTACTTTACATTTGACCTGACAAATATTGTACCTCTTTTTTTGTTTAGGATTCTCTGCAAGTGGATCTCGTGGTGACTTTTGCAGCTGAGCAAAGTTCCGGATTGGACCTGAATAGAGAGGCTTGCGGACGCATGTGCCAGTAAGTTCAAGTATTTATCATTACGCCTCATCTCGTTGACTGTGGTCAGACTCCGCTTGAGAAAATAACCAGCCACGTGTCCCCATTTACTGCGCTTATTATTTACAATTGTGAAATCAGTTGCGGTTTTTGAAGTGAGATGATTTTAGGTTTCCTTGTCAAATCACGCAGCGTAGCCTATAGGTGTCCAATATAACCCATCTAAACGTATACTTTTAAACGTAAAGGTATGCGTTTGTAATGAACCCCATAGTTTTCACTATGCCGATTCAATATTCTTTTCTGTCAAGAAAGATGATTAATAATTTGTCATGAAACACAAGATAGCCCACAAATTTGAAATTTATTTGAAGGTTTAATCAAGGTCAGACTGCAGACGTTCATATAGATACATACAGATTTGTAGTAACTAAAGAAAAAATCATAAAGAGATTTGTTTGAATATTGTTTTTTATATAGGCCTATATAGAACGTGAACGTTTTGATTTGTGCAGTGAAATACTTTTTTGTTCTGCTATAGTAAAACCTACAACAGAGGAGTGTGTTATGATATTCTTCTGGCTCTGAAAATGTATCTCACAGTTAGATATCATGTTGGACATTTATAAATATATTAAAAAAACATACTCAAAATAATTATTCTCATGAAAATAATTAGAATATTCTGAACCTACTACAAATATACCATGCTTCATATTATATATTTTCCGGAAAACGGTTGCAACGGTGTGTGTGGGTGTGGGTGTGGGTGTGTGTTTTTGTGTATGCTTTTGTAAGTGCCTTGTTGGGAATAGCGTATTGTCCCTGGCGTCTGCTTTGATTGAAAAAATGTCAAAATCAAAAGAGGTGGTCCCGGACATGTATTAGATCTCTTCAGCCGCCTCAGTCTATCATGTAGTTATTCCTCAGACCCCCCCCACCCCCACCACTATCCCCTCCCCCTGGCAGGCAGGCAGGCAAAGAGCAACAGTGAATAGGGGGGCCGGAGGGGGCTGAGGTACCAGGCAAGCCTCCCGGTCTCCTCCAGCCAGTGGGGGCATGTGGAGCAGTAAGAGCAGACCTCATGATCAACAAGACGCGAGGAGGTAAACAACAGCAGGTCTGGTTAAGGTGCTGGGGGGAGGGGGGAGGGGGAATGACGGAGATACTAAATGTGGAAGCACATGTCTTGGCATCTGTCTTTGTTAAGTGTTACGTTGTTTGAGGTAACGGCCCAGTGGAACAATGATCAGCTGGGAACGCAGCCGTGTCGTCACTGAATCCCTCATTTGGCGATCCTGCACTCTTGCCATTCGAGTTTGAACTGCTTTATGGTCCTGGACGAGGAATCTGTAGTTCTTTTTTATTTTTATCCTAGACCAATTGTGTTTTCAAGTGAGCAAGTGCGAGAGAGAGTTTTTCCGAGAGAAAACGTTTCATCATATCAAGACGTCATAAAATATCCCAATTGATGATTCTCTAACCTGAAACAGACATGGACTCTTTATTTTGACAGCTCATGTCCTCTGTGTTTGTGTATGTGTGTGTCTGTGAATGACAGTGAGATTGTTTGTGTGTGTGTGTGCGTGTTTGACTTAACACACGGTGTTTGAGTGTGTGTCTGCCTCAAAAAAAAGAAGTGTATGTGAGCGTGCGAGCATGTGTGTATTTGTGTGTGGTACCGAGCACAGCAGACATGCATTTTGGACCGTCCTCTTAGTTCTCCTGCCGTTGCGAATCAAATCCCAAAAGGATCAATAAACCTCTCTCAGATCCCTCCTTTCTAAATTCCCTCCTTGGTATCTGTCTTCACTTGGAAATGCGTCATATCGCGGAAGCATGAATGTCGTTCCACACACAGTCTCTGAGAAGAACCTTGTGTGAAATAAAAAACAACCTTCCTGCTCCTTTGAATGCAGCCATCTCGTCAGAGGAAGAAAACACATATCAAAAGATGAGCGTCATTAAAAGTATTGAAGGAAAGTCTCAGTCAGGCATCAGTGTCAGACAATGGGAAATCCAGAGCACCTCCACTCTGCCTCTGCTCTGTTCCCATCCTAGCAGCCTCCACCCTGACCCCCCCCCCCCCCCCCCCCCCCTCCGTTTGTCAGGGACATGAAGGAATCAATTGGATTTGAGGATTATCAGGGTTTGTGCATGAGGTCCGTATTCACATCATACATTTAGTTATGCTTTGAGTGTTTCATTTGATGCCATTTGATTCAAAGGCACATTTAATATTTACCAATTTTCCTTTCGTAATTATTTTTCCTTTGGTTAATCTACTGTAATGGATTAGGGAACAGTTCCGTATGTGTTTTATAAGAGGATTGTTTTACTGTGCGGTCGACCTCCTTCTGTCCGTCTGCTTTATCTGTACTGCTGACATTAAGTCATTAGAAGAAAAGAAGCACACTCACATTTGAATATGCATTTCTTCATTGAAAAATTATAATTGCACACGTCGCCGTAAGTGGCCCATTTTGATCTGTACCATTCACTCGCCCACTAAATATGTTTTTCTCAGAATAATTGGTCATTTTCTTTAGTCCATAGCATAGTTGTGCATAATTAAGTTGGACTTCAAAATGCAACAGTCCTGGATATGGTAAATAGCCTCTATTGAATTATTTTTCTTTCCCTTTTTTTTTTTGAGATCACACATTTATATGTAGAATTAATTGGCAGGGTCTTGGTGGCCGCGTGCGTTTGACACAGGTCTGCAACTGTAATCAGGTGGATGAATTAGTCGGGCTCATTGTTTTTATGAATCAAATGAAGATTTGTACCATGCCCGTGTGAAGATGGTTGCCCCTATTTCCATATCAAAGGACCTCACAGTAAAGCCGGGCAGTAATTAAAATGTGGTGGATTTTGAGTTCTTTCACATGTTCATACACACACACACACACACACACACACACACACACACACACACACACACACACACACACACACACACACACACACACACACACACACACACACACACACACACACGCGCGCGCACATGCACACGCATGCACATGCACAAATGCTCATGACACACACGCTCATGTCACAAACACACAAAAACACACACATCCTCATACACACACATGCACGCACGCACTCACGCACGCAGACACTTTTGCTCACACACACATCCCACGCATAACATTTACCGTAGACACACACATACCACTAGATAATTCTCGTTTGCATGGCCTTTGCAAGTCTATCAAACCCATTTCAAGGACAGCAAGTGTACGTGGCAATCCGTTTCTCTGAACCTCAACCTGATCAAAAACTGTGTTAATATTTTCCCAGTTTGACTATTTATCTACCCACACCACCTCACTTAACCAGGGCACGAACCGATGGGAAAGTGCACATTTTCCTGATGCACATTCCATGTATTTCTCCCTAAGCGACCTTGTTGTCAACTAACCACATTACGAAGCCGGAGGCCGAGGTCAACGGCTCCTTATTGGATTGTAGGATGGCCCTTTGTGATGTCGTCCTCGTGGAGTTAGAGAAGCTCTGAAGATCTGACTCTGTGTCTTGTGAGCAAACGAGGGAAAAGAGATTAGTGTAATGTGGGCCGTTTTGCTCCCCTCACACAAAAGGCTGCAGAACAACCCTTTCCTTGTGATTCCCCCAATTGTTATTGGATCAGACTTCCCATGGGCCAGCCGGCTTGGGGGGAAGCACAAAGGGATTCCATGAAATAACACATTTGGATTTACATTGGCAGTAGAGTGTGAGTGATCTCTAGCCATCACACATGTATTACAACACGTATTACATGTATATAGCATACACAACAATGTGATACACATAGTCATAAAGTAAATGGAGGATTTCCATTTGTTTAAAAATAGCTTTGTTTGTATTCGAATTGATTCCATCTCATAGAAAGCATATCTATTTAGTTTTGAATTAATGCGTCAAGCTAGAATTAATGATTTTGGTTGCAACGCAGATGATCACAAGCCAATGCCGTTAAACCAAACAGCTTCAAAGGTCGCCGGCAAATATGATATAAATTCAGCGCTTAAATTTGTTATTGAAGCAGAAATTCTTCACGGTGCCTCTGTGAATTCCAGAGCAGAGCAGAGCCATTTCCCAGCGCCCTTTCATACGTCCCCATTCACCGTGGACGCCCAACAATTAGACATTAGCCAGTTGGTAGAGGCTGACAGCTCGCCTGGTATCTGCCAGCCTGATCTGACATGAGATGTAAAATATGTTCCATGGCTGTGACTCCGCCAGACAATCTGGGCTCCTCCTCACCTCTCCGTCCAGCCGGAAGCCGCTTGGTTGGCAAATTACTTTTAGCAGATTAGATATGGCGACTAAGTGTGTGTGTGTTTGCGATGTGTGTGTGTTCCTTGTGCTCACATCAAACTGAGTGTTAGCGTCTACATGCCGGTGTGTATGCATGCAGGATCAGGGAATATGTGCAAGCAATTCTGGTGTTGTTTTTGTGTTGATTGGAAGGCTTTTTGAATGTCGTGACATCATTATCAAAGAGCCATTGGGTTCAGTGAAGATTCTAACATAATGCCGCACTACGATTTATGACGACAAAGGTTTCACCAGACATTTTACACTATCACGGATTGTCACACTAAGTATTAGCAAGTAGCATTACGCATTTATTTATTTGAAACATTCTTCCAGTATGCTAACCGCTAGTTATTTAGCATTAGCCCAGTGCAATGGAAACGTGGACAGTTCATGTGCTAGCATTATGGAACAGCTGCTGTGACGTCTGCATCAGGCAGGGAAATTAAATGGAAAGGAAAGGTTGTGTTCAGCCAAAAATTCGGCTCTCAACAGTTTTTGTGTGGAAAATGGGCTTTGCCAAATAAGTCAAAGTGAGCAAAAGAATTGTGTGGTTAGAACTCTGATGAAGTAAACCAAAACCAGGTATTTTCCATCAATACATGTATGTATTTTATAGAAAACATCACTTGGATGACGCTTCACGTCATTGTAAAACATTTATTTAGCAGAATGAATCCAGAAGATTGTTTTCATCATTTGCAAGACTCTTTGTTTGTATCAGTGTTCTTCTTTGTTGTTCTGTATCTTAGAGAGAGAAGTATTGGTCTTAAGGCGGCATTGGTGCAACGACAATTTAATCTGACACATGAGCGCATTTCCCTCAATAAACGCTAAAATGTTTCAAAGGACAATTATTTCTATAATGCCGTGCATGGAAATGCACTAAATTCTGCGAGTTGCTAGTTTTATCATTTGTAAACAAAATAAATATGCAGATAACAGATAATCAACAACATCAGCAACAAAAAGACAGAATAAAATAAACCCAAGAGAAACCCACAAGCGTATGGTCTACAGTATTTTTTTTTTTTTTGAATGAGCCCAAAAAAGGACGAACGGCTGAAATGATAGAGAGGGCTTGTGGTTTGGCTCCGTCAGGGATCTCCCATGAGCCTCTTTGACAATTCTACGGGACAGCCACCCTGGCACACGCCATCCACCACATGATAACCATATGCACACACACACACACACACACACACACACACACACACACACACACACACACACACACACACACACACACACACACACACACACACACACACACACACACACACACACGCACACATGCATACACATGCACACACAAGCGCACACATATGCTCACACACATATACAGGAACACATGCTAAGATACACTCAAGTAAAGCATGCACAAACACACATGCTCACACATGCTCACACACACACACACACACACACACACACACACACACACACACACACACACACACACACACACACACACACACACACACACCCCTATACGCACGCATTCGCACACACACACACACACACACCCCTGTGAGGAGGTATGATTGGCAGAGTGATTTATGCCGTTAAAAGACAGCTGCCCCTTAATATCTGGAGAGACGGGTGAGATCCTCTGCACTACAGACAAGAAACAAAAAAATATCTGGCACAGTTTTAAATCCCCAGACATCTTGAAGATATAGTGAATTTCATAAACCTATAAAGACATCCAATGTCTAAGATGGTGATGTTTTTACAGGATTTGGATACGTCTTCATATCGTCTTTTTAATATCAAAACAAATTCAACACGTGCTACACAAAGATACCCTTACACAGTAACCAGTTTACTGAAACATATGTCCGTCAAAGAGTGGCGTGCGTATATATATGCAGGCAGAGGCCTATGGTTGCGGTTTGGTGGCAGCCAGGGGAGCAGGCTTTATGTCGCTGGTTAAAAGGGTGGAGCTGGGAGGTGCGTCCGCCCTCCTCGTCCTCAGCACCAGAGCTAAATGCATTGGTCACCATCTGCAGGGTGGAGGAGCTGGGCTGCGGCCCAGAGAAAGGCTTCTAATTAAACAGTCATCATTATCAACTTGTGGTCAGTGATCCTCATCCCCAACACTGGAGCACCAGGAGGAACATGCAACCATTGAGGCTTTCCTCTGAGCCAGTGTTGCTGGACTGAATTAGAACGGAGGAGAAAGCAGCGATGGAGGAGGGAGCAGCCTCCTGTTTCTTTTTTAAATTTTTTCCTTCTTCTTTTTGGCAGAACCTGGCATGCGCAAGGCCTGATGCCATATCCACTCAGGTTTAAACAATTACACAATATCACAGAGCCCAGCAGAGCCTCCATTCTGGAATAGTCATCGTCTTTTCCCTCTGTTTTTTTTTTGACTGCCGTACTTCAAGCCATGGTTTCAGACATGGCCAAGTGTTGCATGTGTGAGGAGCTTTTCGATAATTTCAATTAGTGTAAGAGGGTGGGCCTGCAGTATCCGTATCAGTACCACTGGAGGCGGTTGTTCTTTGAGGCTGACAGCCTCCTTAATGCAGTATTTCATGGTTTGATGTGTGAGTGACACTGAGGCGCTCAGAGAGGATGGCAAAATGGTTTATTAGGACCTAATTAGAGCCCTGTGATTAAAGGGGAAGTGACTGTGATTAGTAGGGCTGCGGATGATGGGGAAAAATGGGATGAATATTCAGAGAATAGACAAGCAGAACCATGAGTGTGTGTGTGTGTGTGTGTGTGTGTGTGTGTGTGTGTGTGTGTGTGTGTGTGTGTGTGTGGGTGTGTGTGTGTGTGTGTCTATGTCTGTGTTTGTGTCTGTGTGTGAGTGTGTGTGTGAATGTGCGTGTGGGAAGGAAGAGAGACAGAGTGTGTGAAAGAGAGAGAGAGAGAGAGAGAGAGAGAGAGAGAGAGAGAGAGAGAGAGAGTTTCAGGATGATACAAAGCATATGTGTATTTATGGATGTATGTCTGTTTGTATATGGAACAAGATTAATGTGGTTGATTCTTTGACTGACGAAGAAATGTCTTTCATGTCCTTTATATAGAATTTCACCTGACTAATTTAAATGTATTACATTTCTCTTGTTTAATCTACTAAATCTGATAACCCTTCTTCAGTGATTTGCGGCCCTCATTGATTACAGAAAACAAACAGAGGTCTGAACAGAAACAACATATTGATATTAATGCATATCGATGTTCCCGACGTGTCTCTTGTTTTGGTAGGGTATAAGTTTGGCATGCAAGAGTAATGCGAATGCATTCACAGCCAATTGAACAGGAAAAACACATGAAGCGTGCAGCTAAAGCTGGTTTACCTTGGCTAGCTCTTCCAAAGAATCACACCTTGTGATGAGCTGTAACGTTTGCAATATTTAAACCAATCTATAAATGGGCGTAAATTAAAAGTGCAAATAAATATGTCTTTTATTTTCTTCTCACCACAATGAACGCATAGGGTGTGAAGCATGCGATAGCCATCGCCATTTAGAAATTATTTTTGTGTGAATGTTATGGGGCCAGGACATAGTCAGAAGGGCTTTGCGATTTTACAATTTCACATCTGACTTCCTTCTTAAAATGACACTGCTGTACGTGGCTATTGCCCCCATTGATTTGTACAGTATAGGCTTCTGCGCTCTAAGAGGTATTTGTAATACCCTCAAACTTCTCACTCTTTTGCTGGATACTGCTTATCTCAAGGCTATTCAGAAAACAAAATGGCATTTCTTTTTTTCGATTTCTGAGTTTTTTCGGTCAGGCCACTGCTTGTCTAAACCAACTTAAAGGGAGCTGTTTCTGAGCACAGGCACACGCATGGCTTTGTGGACACATGCATGCATTCAATATGCACTCAACATGTTTTTGCTCACATACACACACACACATACTTTTTCACCTTTTGTGATACTTTACCTTCGATTTCAACACAATCACTCTGTTAGAATATACATGCTAGTGTTTTATATTTATGTCCGTTAATTGTAGCATCAATTGTTCTATGTTTCTGTTCTGGCTGTATGCTGTAGACAGTTCAACGTTGAACAGAACATGTTTCTAAATGATCCATCCACTAAATGATTAACTTTTTCTTTCTTCGGCTGGATACATGTTCTGCAAAACGCTGATTGCCTCTAAATGGGCACTGTGGCTGAGTGAGATCAGGTGCAGGAGGCCAAAATATCATCAAAAAGGTGTCTTTCTGAGCAAACGTACAACCTCTTCCCTCACCTCTACACTAGCCCCATTCCAATGTCTCATTTGTTAAACAAAGGCACAATTTCATCATCGTAACGTGTTGTTGAAATCACACGCTGTATTTCGATGTATGTCCATGTGTTATATTTGATAGATTTCACTGTGCGATGAATGGCTGCGGTCAGTAAAGCCCTCACCCTTTCCCTTGGAGCGTTGACAGTTTTCCTCCTAAAATAATGGGAAGCATGTGTTTAACTGGCTGCAAGAATGTCTAGTGTGTCACAGGACCCACCTGTTGTGCTTTCAATAATGTGAACACCAACCACATGTAACTATTTGGCCGTCACTCTGACACAGATACCCAGAGATGCTTTTCCACTCCTCTTATTCTTTGTTCTGCTTCAGGGGGCCCGGCTACAGCAGCTGGGCCTGTTTGTTTAAAACACATTCAACACCCTTATCGCCACGGCTAATGTTTAGCTTTTCACACAGCAGCCAAGAAAATAACACGTAGATATAGATACAGAGCAGACGTACGCAAGAGCAGTTTGTTTGAAGTACCCCGGCACTTGGTTTGTGTTATTATTATGCTAAAGTGTGCGCGAACGCCACGCACGTGCTGGCTCTAGCTTGCTAGGTTTCTCATCTTTACCGTAGCCTGTGCCACGGTGTAATTGGCTTCCACCGTGGCACGGGCAGTATATTATAACAGTTTCACTATGTTTTCTCTACCCCCTCCTCTCCCCTGCCACCCTACGCTACATGTAAAATGTGTCCACGGACCATGGAATATATAGTACGAGATGTGATGTCAGATGTTATTGCTGGATATGCATACAAGGAAATGTTGGATTATTTTCCAAAAAATCTGCAACGCAGACTGCATTATGTCACAAAGGCCACATTGTAACAAGTTGGTTTCAGAGTATGTCTCTCTCTCTCCCTCTCTCCGTCTCTCTGTCTCTCTGTCTCTCTCTCTTGTCCCATGCATTTTGTGACCACCTTCTGTGCAACCGGGCCAGGCTACAGCTTTGATTCATGCCCATTTCCTTTCCGTGAACTAGAATCAATGCACAATGGCTCTATAGGATACCATGCATAATGGCATAAAAAACCTCAAGACATATTTATATGTCTGAGCATAGAAGTCACTGAGTGTTCCACTCCCTAACGTTTCTCCCCAAGGTATTTGCTTTGGCTGAATTACATTATGTGCAAACTCAATGTGGGCATCTTGATAACGTTAAAATATTAGGTTTGGAATTTATCAGTTAGTGGCCGTAAGTGGTATCAAAACATTGATTCTAATGCACTACCTAAGAGGCATGTCTTGGCTGTACTATCACTGGAACATTTGGTCTTAAATTCCAATTATGTGTCCCTAATTGAGTGGTGGTGGCGGGGGGGGGTGGGGGGGGGGATACGTCCCCCAGTCACCCTCTTCCAGGTGGGATCTAGGGTTGGTCAGTCTGCCCTGACACCACCAGCCAACCCTCTTGTGCAACGTTCTGAAGAGGGAGGGAGGGAGAGAGGGAGGGAGGGAGGATGTGAGGGAGAGAGGGAGGGAGGATGGGAGGGAGAGAGTGGGGGAGGATGGGAGGCAGAGAGGGAGGGTGGATTGGAGGGAGAGAGGGGGGAGGATGGGAGTCCAATAGAAAACCACACATCTCCAGTTTTGCCACTAATTGAATTTACCAGTGAAATATGCCGGCAGGAGCCCCTTACCTTGTTTGACTTATTTATTGCCTGACGGTGGAGGTAAATTGACCTTCTCGTTTCAAAGGCTCTTTATTTCAACCCAGAGAAAAAGAGTGTTAGACTCAATTACACCAGTGATCAGTGACTGAAACACTGCATTTGTTTCCTCTAAAGGGACAAGCCCGACCAGACGCCTGCTCTCAGACCCTTGTCTCTCCCTCTCCCCGCTCTCCCAGGCCTGCAGAACAAGGAGGGGGTGTGGGAAATTAGAGGAGAGGGAAATGCTGATCTGTGTGTGTGTGTGTGTGTGTGTGTGTGTGTGTGTGTGTGTGTGTGTGTGTGTGTGTGTGTGTGTGTGTGTGTGTGTGTGTGTGTGTGTGTGTGGCTGTGTGGGGGTGAGGCGCGGGGTGAGTAAGTGGAGAAAGGGGGATGGGGGGGGGGCTGGCCTACAGTTGCCTGCCATGTCACAGGAGATTTGTGTCCTCCCTTTAAATCATTTCCCTCTTTAGAAGATTAAGAAGGCAGAAATATTCTCAAACCGATCATTTTGCCCTCCTCCTAAAAGGACTTGACTGGAATTGGTTGAAAAAACGTCAGGTTTCATAAAAGACAAACGATTTTTGGACCTGTAAATACAAATGCAAACAAAGGCACCAGTTCTAATGTTTATTGTGAAAAACAAACCACAAATGCCACCCGAGCCCGAGCAGAGCATATGCACCAATCAGTTCCCCATTTACACAATGGCACGATGTGCGTGTGTTATGTTATTCTGTTTATTTGACCTTTGGTTTTTCTCAGTATGTGAGTCAATGAGCTCAAACCAATGGAGGACTTCTGTTCTTCTGTTTGTCTTTGTCAGGCCATTTAGTACTGTTACTCAAACTAGCATCACCACAATAGTAGGTGGATTCCATTGAGCTTTGCGCCACAAGGAAGTTGTTAATCTTACACGGGCCACAGAAGTCAGATCTTTAGGGATTTCAATGTAAATAACATGTATATATATATATATATATATATATATATATATATATATATATACTATCTCAACCTTACTGAGACAAAAACAAAGACTAGCAACATGTTAGCTGCTTCAATTGTAGCCCATCTTGTTATGCCGATATAACTGGTACGATTCAGTGTCAGCCGGATAAGTTCTACTTTTCAACAACAAATGCCTTTTTTTTTCTCGATTAAATGACAACAGTAGATCATTTGCCGAGACCAATGTCTTGTTTTAACCTGATCATGTATGGATCAGTTGTTTCCTTTCTGGTTTAATTCACCATGGGATTGATTTTTAGATCCGAACTGCAGGAAACATACAGACGCTATGCAGAGACCGAAAATAGGGAGGTCATTTGAATACAGATGCCGCAAGGCCCTGTCACTGGAAACCACTTAGGCAGGAGACTATTGCAGGTTGATTATGTCGCTACAGACAAAGTTGTAACTCTTTTGTACAAGCCACAGATATTTGCATTTAAATGCTTATTGTAGGCATCTAAACTGCATAAACACTGATTGTAAATGGCTGGGGGTTGAATTGTCCATGGGAAAAAGAAAGAAACTTCAAATGAGGTAGAAACTGGCATGGAAATGAGTAAATTATTTTCAAATTGTGGAGCTGAAATCAATAAGTCGGAAATGGCAGAGTTTGTTGCACTGGCCACTGTCTAGTGTCTATTGAATGTGTTGGGGGTTCGATTTGGCATGAATGTATTAACTACAATTGTTTTCATGGTTGGTTATAGAATAAGAGTCATTATATTTAAATTTAGCATTCATAGTGTTACTTTGCTGATACCACAAGAATTTTCCTTCTGTGACTCTTTCTGCTTTTTCTTACTGCACAAATATATATGAAAAAACATTTAACCCTTATAGGGAAGTCGAACCATATAAATTGCCAGCATACACAGAGTAGTCAACTGTACGTAGCATCTAAGGCTTATAATGCAAATATTTCTATATATATAATACAAAATACATTATTACCTTTTAGTGCATTATATGTAACCTACATTTGACTATGTGTATGTAGGCAATTGATATGGTTTGACTACCCCATTAGGGTTCAATGTTTTTTTTTTACTGCCAATGCATGTTTAAACTCTCCCCCCCCCCGGAAAAGCATACGTGCGTTTCAACCACCTTGTGTATTTCAGTGTGTGGCGCCACTGCTGCCCAACACAGAGTGATGCCCTCGCTGCTCCTGCTCCTCCAGCTCTTTGTCCCCCAGCACTCAGCATGTCGGCCTCCTCAGGAGACCGGCAGCCGGCTCTAGTGTGGCCACACAAAGGCCCTGCCTCCTTTTGAGGTGTTAAAAACGTCCATTTATGCATTTCCCTGGACAAAAAAAGCACAGAGCCCATTGGAGTCCGGTGGCAACACAGGCAGACATTGTGGCCACGCTTCTCTGGCACTCATTTCACAGATTCTAAAAAGCAGTATGTGGTGAACAGGATTTGAGAGGCTAAAGTGCCCCGCGAGGACCGGGCGATAAGAGGGAGAAACACCATCACCCAGTAAACTAGAAGATGGCTTCTGTAAAATAAACACATTACCTGGAGTGGAGAGACTAGGATAGATTCATACACCCTAAACTCACTGGAACGCACACGAGCGACCACGGACACAAAGAAAGAAAGAACCAAGGAAAGAGCCACACAAACAAACAAAGGTAGAAATAATTAAATATCCTTCAATATTAATCATTTCAAAATAAGGGGAAATTAACGGGATTTCATGCAATCTGATTTAAGACCTAAATTAAATGGATTAGGGTCGTACGATTGCGTAATCTTTCGTATGATCTTTTTTGAGAGAAGACTATTTGTGCAAGAATCAAAGGGAATTGATAGGTTGGTTGTGTGCCTTGGCGTTAAGCACCTGAATGGTTACCCACCGTGAAGGAAAACATTCTATTCGCTCGCCCTTTCTCTCCGTCTCCCCCCACCCCTGCCCAGATGCTCAGTAAATGGACTTTTCTTCTTGTTATTTGAGGCAGAGGAAATGACACATAATGTATTTGCAGCATGAAAGCCCTGTTCAGCCCCAGCACCAAGTCAGGCCGTCTCTTGTAACAAAAAAACGGGGCAGAAAGACGGATGCTCAATTACCCATTTCTTTTCACTTTATCTGACACGATTGCACTTAAGCATTGGCATAGTCAAAATGCCTGTCACTGTTTTCAGGCCCTCTCCAAGGAGATATTTTGACTTTAGTGTCACCTAGTTAGTAATGGCTGACACAAGGGTGCCGGACACTTTGTGAATTCTCTTGCAGCCGGTCCACTGTAGATTCAGTGTCACGACAAACAGCTTGCAGCCGCGCGAAAAATAAACCTTGATACGTTTGTTTGCGTACATGCACCTATGTGTATGTGTACAATATTGTGTGTGCGCATGTGTTGAGGTGTGTGTGACGGTGTGTGTCAGGGAAGGAGGTTGAAAGATAAAGGGAAATAGAAAAGAGCAAGATGAAAAAGAGTGGAGATGAAGAGAGGCCATGACAGGTAACGGTGTGCAGCAGCGAAGAACAGCTGTTTGCATGTGATTGGCTGCCTTCCAGCACCCAGTAACTTAATTACATGGTGGATTTGAGTAGAAATAAAGCTTGTCTTTCTGACACTGCACTGGAGCCACATGCTTTTGTGTGTGCCTGTGTGTAGTTCAGCACACAGGCAGGCACCCCGAGCCCTGGGTTAATGAGGTTATGATCAGGCTTTGCTTACACAAACACTCTGGTTGCCTCCCCCAAAGATGCCCCCACTAAGCAGGCCTACCTTGCCCAGCGATAGAGCCTTCCCCGTCCTTCAAACAACCAAGACCTCTGGTATCTATTCAATCCAAGGCAACTGTCATTTGGTATTTCACAGCTGATGGAATTGCAGGGAGGGTTGACTTTGTGGAATTGGCTATTGAATCGGACAATCGCTTGTGTTGAAATGGGGCATTAGACATTTTTCGTGCCGGGATGTTCCACACTTCCACACCCAGGCCAAACCCATCCCACCCCATCCCACCCCACCCCAACTCCTCCCACAACTGTACCTCCTCCCTCTTTAGCATTTCTTACCCTGGTGCTCCCTCATATAGATCCAACTCCCTGCATCCTAAACTACCCCCGCAGCCCAGGTCCCAAGGCTTGGTTATATGGGGCTCCTGCTTCCACAGAGATAACCAGACAGCGGGCAGGTGGGGGGCCAACCTGCTGATGGCCTAGATTACCCCCATTGTCAAAATAACTGCATCGACAAATTTCCTACTTCAGAGTGTTTATGAGAGAGAGAGAGAGAGAGAGAGAGAGAGAGAGAGAGAGAGAGAGAGAGAGAGAGAGAGAGAGAGAGAGGAATGGAGAATGAGAGAGAGAGAGAGATGAATGGAGAACGAGAGAGGATATGGAATTGAGAATTGGGAGCGCATTTTATAATATGTTGTTCCAGATATGGATGAATTCCAAATAGTCAAGTTCAAGTGCAAGTTTTGGCCTGCTTTGGAGATATCCAGACAACACATGGCACATGGCACGTGCACACAGGCATGCATGTGTGCACGGACAAACAATGTCCGTGCACACATGCATATATGACAATGTCACATATGTACGTTTATCAACATGAAAATAACATCACACCAACATGTTTGACAACTCTGAAATGTTAGAAATAACTTAATGTTAGAAATACATTTATTGTCACATATTATTCTCAGCAATAGTTCATGTTTCCTCTTTAGGGCACTTGATTTTGGCTATGACTACATTGGAGGTTTGTTCAAACGATTGATACTGATCCACTGTCATATGATGATGGAAGACACAACACTCTGTTCAGCAGGGCTAATCAAATAAAGTATACTCCATACTGTCAATGAACACATGCCTTGAATTTGACCCGTCATTTACCAACCACATATTGTCTGTGTGTCTATATCTCTTGCAGAAGCACTAGTTCAATAAATTGAACTACATAAGTACGATTAATTGCTAATATTTCTGTTACTTAGTCATGTCATTACATTAAGTAAGGGAAATATTAGTCTTTCCTGACTCTCCGCCTAATTCAGAGCAGGCACCCTTGGGAACACGACACTTGTTTTATCGCAATCGAATTGTTGAATCGTTCATTATTTACAATTAAATATTCCTATCATCATGGGGTGTATGATTAGACTAATTTAAACAATAAGGCAGGAAGAATATACTCTACATTTTCTATTCATCTCATTGTTATCAATTAGCATCACTTTATACATTCAAAGGCTTGTTGATTGTACCAACTGATAAAAAATGACACGTTTTTAGCATAATGTAAAAAACGCTGTATTCAGCAGGCAGTATTTGTTGAATGCATATCACAGGCACTAATATGAGGTCATAATGAGTGTGTGTGTGTGTGTGTGTGTGTGTGTGTGTGTGTGTGTGTGTGTGTGTGTGTGTGTGTGTGTGTGTGTGTGTGTGTTGAGTTTATTTCTGTGTTTTGCATGCATGTCCTGCATGCACTGCCTTGGTGTTGGGTCTTTGATTCAACAACACAACATAGAATTGAATTGAATTGAAGTTGAATTAATTCAGCCAGCCAGGTCACTGGGTTCCCTCTCCTCTGTTGTCTTTAACAAACCTTGAGGCTACGGCATCTGCCTTTATCAGTTTTTTTCTCTCCATTGCAATGCCATGCTCTGCACATGCCAAAAATGGTAGTTTATCTGGTCTTGTTGTCGGTAGCTTTTTGGCCCGAGTCACAGGAAACCCAGTACAGCAATGTAAATTAGTGAGGGTTCAATTAAGCATAACCTTCTAAACCTCTGTCCTTATTTAATTGGCAGTTATGAGGCAGGGTAATTGTATAAATGAGGGGGTAATGAGATCTCTATCAATTGTACGAGTAGAAAGGATAGAAGATAACGAACTGTATTTGCATAATTATTTTTTCTATACTTTGTTATTCCTTCTACTTTGTTGAAGAAAAAAAAATTGTGTGGTATTTGGGTTGGAAAAGCCTATGCCGGAATGGCCCATGCGACCGTTTCTCCATGTTTGTTCTTGGTTGCGGGACTTCAAGAGACGTGGCGCAACGAGCAGAGCATGCCACCAAATAAATCATTAGCCGGGAAAGCACTGTTGGGGGGGGGGGGAGGCGAAAAATTAAATAAAACAAACCACTTTATATGAAAGATGTTTATGAGAGAAATTCACAGACGCTGGGACAGATTAATGAGGTAGCAGAGACGTGCATTTTAAACAACGGCCTAACTTAATCCCTGAGGGTCAGAGCACTGTGGACCAAAATACAGTCCTCAGCAAAGTAGCATAGACTGTTGAGACTGTTGAGAATGTTCAGACTGTTCAGAGTGTCTCGAATGTTCAGACTGTTCAAACATTTGATACTTTTGATACTGCTCTCTTCTCTATCTTGCATAATCTTTTATATTCTCATTATTTAATTCCTGATTACTGATTCTATTCTATTGTTGTTTTTAAGTCGTTCATACCATTTTAAAGAAAATTCTTGCATTAAGTCTAATATAGAAATTCACAAAATTAAATGTATTTTTTTCTCTCTTTTTGTTGTTACGTTTCAGGTCAATTTCACAAGTTCCAAGTCAACCAACCAGTGATAACTGGGAGCTGGGGATTGAGTCCTTTAGTTTTTGTAAGTATCAATTTGCCTCTTCAGTTGTTGCTTTTCAGCCACGTGTCATTCACACCTGGTGTTTTCCATACACATTAAACACCTGCACCCAATGAGCTGGACAATTGGATATCAGTCACACAATGTATGCACAATTACACAGGACTATGTGGTAGGGTTAGTGACAGAAATCACACCTTTAGCATCAACTGGTACACGTTTCACTTCTTTTCTGAGAGCAACACTTGTTATTGTTATTTCGTGCTTTATTATAAACCACTCTTTTTCTAAAGAGTTCTGGAGATGTGCCAGAATCTATCTTTGGCGATACTCACAAGCCGTCACTTTGCAGATCCTTTCACAAATTGCAAAAGATAAAGTTCATATTCATATTGCAGTCTTACAATGCAGTGTTTTTGGCCTATAAAGCAGAACAGAGCCCAGTGAATATTCCTTCTACTATCTTTTTCTTCAACAGCCTATTTTCTGATGCTGTTCCTGTGATCTCTTTAATAAAGATCATAGCTGTGGTCATATTAGGCACACAAAGCCTACCTAGTAAGGTGATATTAATATTCTCTTTAAATGTCAGCTCAGGAATATATCAGTAGAAAGGACCAGGTGATAATAATGCTGTCGATGAAAGGATCTGTCATTTTCTTATCTCTTAAATTAATGACCTTAACATTCTTCAGCTTTCATGAATATTCACCTGTGTGTTCTGTGTGGACTTCCATCGGCGTAGTCCAACAATGTTGCAAAGTTTGCTGTGAATTGCTCAATTGATCTTCGGGAACAGTGAGGTAATAGAAAAAAAAGAAAAAAAAAGAAATCTTTTGTATTTGTGTAGCAGGTATGTCCGTTAGCCAGGGTGTTGACATCTCGCAGGCTTTTATGACTATAGCTCGAGGTCTCTAATCAATGAGGCACACTTATGCCTCAAAAGCACTGTTTTCAACTCAACAACATACTGCGCACCGCAGAGGAGAGAAAGCATGAAACAGAAATGGTCAACAATGGTTCCAAGCGTAGACATGAAACAAACTTATTGAGCTGTGGAATATGGCTTTTAACTTTAGTTTTTTTAAACTTCTGTGGTCATGGTGTGTCAGCTGAAAGCATGTGTGTCTTTGTTCTGGTCTTTGTTGTCTTTTTTCTGCACTCCTAATGTCTCAGGTCTTTCTTGTTGACTTCTTCCCTGCTCAAATCCACCATTTATTTTTATTTGCTCAGATTTCACCATGAGCATTGTATCTGTGTGAAGATGAAAGGCACTTATTTACCACTGACATCTTTGGTACGATGAAATCACCCTCCTTGTGTTGTCGTTCTACATTGATGTGCGTTAGTTGGAAGAGGCAACGTTGGCGTGGGTCCCTTGAGGCCGGCCTTCACATTTTATTCCTGCCTAAGCTGACTTCCTCTTCCGTGCAGCAGCATCCCCGTCTCCTGTGCAGTTCCATCAGCCAGACCACAGTCAACCACGAATCTAGGTCCTGTGCAACTTTAATCTACATGATTAATTAATCATAAAATGAGGCAGGGAGTGATTCTGTTTGTGTGCGGTGCACCCGTGGGACATGTTTAATCACTCTTTTGCGATCCCATTTGGAAACACCTGGGGATATGTTGGAGTGTCTGAAAAGGAGAAATGCACGCTTTGTTAGTGTGTGGCATTTGTCTAATAAGCGATGGGACCGCGGCTTCACACAGCAGCTCTGTGCAATGATGGCAAAACCTGATGTGAGCGGTGAAAAGGAACCATTTTGTGAAAATATAAATGCTTATCCCTTTACTGCATAATTCCAATGGTAACCTTTAGAAAGTTTATGTGTATTATTTATTAATTGTTTAGTGCAATGACCATTCTGAGTATGAAGCAAAGAAACAAATAGATGGCAAGATTTAAATTGGACGATAAGGCATAATTATTTGAAATAAATCAGGCTACTACTGCACAGACTGCTCAAACACAATAGCCTAATCTTCTTTATATGTGGTCCTAAAGGGAAATAATTGAACACGTTCTGTGATGTTTTCAAGTTAGGCACTATATTCTCTGCGATTTATAAGATTGATTTTCCATTTTTTTTTGGGGGGGGGGGGGGGGGGATGTCTTCATGGGCTTTATTTCATTCGCTAGAGAATAAAAACCTAACATGGACTTGGCTGCTTTCCTGCATTTTAAGGTACACTCCTCGCACGGGAGGACAGCGTCTCACCTACAAGCGATATACGGCAAAAAAAAAAAACAGCACCAAATAATATGCCATTAATCTTCTTGCTACCCCAGCTGCGGAAAGTAATGCATAACTAAAAGTCCGGTAAAATTAATTAATGATTTCAACCATGAACTTTTCTCCCAAAACGCCATGAATCGTCTTTCAGCTGATAATGCTTTGTGACCCTGGAGTGTGAAATCCCTGTTGCGTTGAGAGTAGCCAGTTAATTGATTCGCAAATTATTTAAAGTTTGTGGTGCCCAGGGGAGTGCTAGGCTGTAATGACAGCCCGTTTCCACAGAGTTGAATAAACTATTCCCTGGGAAGCCTCTATTCAAATGTGATAATATGCTAACAAGTCTAATCTTAGACAGAAAACACAGTTGTTTAAGATGAGCATTTAATTTCTAGCAATTGACCGCTGCATTTGTATTTGACTTTACATTTTGAATTTGAACTTATACAGAATGGCTGAGGAACAGGGCTGTTTCATTCTTGTGAATCAGTTATGAATCTAGATCCCTTAAACATCTAAATGCCACATGTTATATCACCAGGAAACCAGCCTTGGTAGGTGGGCAGCCCACTTTACATGCAGACAATTTTATGCATATCTGCACGTACTATTCTTACCCTAACGATTTATACATTAGCAATAGTAGATAGTATTTCAAGCAGGGGTGACCTCGAATCTTCCACGATTCAAACCTTTGATCGGCGCCTATTGACAGCTGTGGGAAACCCTGAAGCCAATTGATTATTTTCAAGCGTTTTTTACCACACAAAAGTAAAATAATTAGGCATCATTGAGCTGCATATATGAAAGAATATATGATAAAGGATTCGATGCTCAGTAGCCAATGGGTCTGGCCTGACAATTGAGATTCAACAATGTGAAATCTTGGTCGAGGACAGACCTCATTTCTAGTGTCGTTTTTTATAGTCCAACGATGCTGCTGCCAGGTTTTTAGTTACCAAGTAACTAGCAATGTGGCCGTTGTCCGATGCAAATACAATTTAACTCTGGACTATGGCTTCATATTCTAAGGCTATAACAGAAATCAAATGACTTCAAAACAGCATGCGGGATCAAAATCCAGGTTGAAATTACTAGCACATATGTTCAAGAATGATGAATGAAAAAAATCAAATCACAGTTTTTTACCAATGAGTATAATCTCTGCAATTATGTATTTATTGAATTGTTGGATCAGTTTGGGCGTAATTTTGTACATGCGCTAATTTGCCACCTCTGATGCGCCTTCTGCCTGGAACAGACCCAGTGTCGTACCCAGAGCACCTCATGTTGCTCCTATAGCTAAGTGGGCAGATCTCTGTGCTCCTACCAAGGAGCCTCTAATCCGCAGCCATTAGCCAGCACTGTCATTCAGACACACAGTGTCCGCCCGATTTACACCAAATGAAATGAAGATAGTTGTTTCTGGTCCCCTGGCTTCCCTCATTGCCATAAACATATGCTCTGTGCCCTGCTTCTTTCCATCTTATTTATGACTTTAATTTGTTGTGTGGGCTGCGCAAGAAATCAAATTTAATCCAATCCTCCCAGGGACCCTGTCATATAATAACATGGTAATTTCTGTGTATCCTTTTGAAAAATGAGGAAATTAATTCTTCCTGACATGTTCTAATTATTCCAGTGTGAACGGTGCCCCCCCCCCCCCTAAGTGTCAGTTGGCGACGGGTGGCGAGGTGCTAATGCTGACCAGCAGTGCGTTTAATTTGAAACATGAGCAGACACCTTTCAACACACCTTCCTAATGTTGGAGTGGCGCACACAAATTAATTCACTACTTATCTGGCAGCTCTGACGTGACATGTGTGTGTTTGTGTGTGTGTGTGTGTGTGTGGAAGTGTGCGTGTGTTTGGATATGGGGAAGGGCTGAAGGCTCACTGTTGCCACTAGTTAAGGTGTGTGTGTGTGCGTGTGTGCGTGTGTGTGCGTGTGTATGCGTGTGTGTGTGTGTGTGTGTGTGTGTGTGTTGGTGTGTGTGTGTGTGTGTGTGTGTGTGTGTGTGTGTGTGTGTGTGTGTGTGTGTGTGTGATTTGTGTTGAGGTGGTGGGAGGGATATGGGAATAGCTTGGACAGTATTTTTCCCTGGATCTCTCTTCTCTTATTCTAATGGTACCTTTCACACATGTTTCCTGCACCACTGGGAGCTCCCAGAATCCTATTTAATTACACTGTCATCAGCTAGTCTCTACCACATCACTGGAAATCTGCATAGGGAAGCTACAAAGTGGCATGTGTCCAAGGGTGAGCACTTGTTGTGGTACACCTTACTGCTACAGCCAGTAAAGTGATATATTTAAAAGAAATAATGATTTGCACCAGTACTTTAAAATGTGTACTTGAATAGGCATTTGTCCAGCCACACAGCCTAATGGACATGTTTAGATTTCTGTATGAATAAACGTATCATTGACAGCAGCATGTGACACATAAATCCCTATTAAATTGATCAAAGATAATTATCCAACTGTAATTCAGTCGCAGGCACTTTTTTGGGTGACGTGCATAAGCAAATATTCTATCTTTTCCTAACAAATGCCTTTAATTTGGCTAGTAAACAAAGAGGCTCCTGGAAATGACGCAGTTATAGAAAACAACGTTAGAAAATGATTATTTCTTTCTTACCACAAAGAGTGAAACATAACCATTTTCCAAATAGGAGCCTTTAGTTAGTCCTAAGTACTATAAAGATTCAGATTAATGAAATTACAACATTTGTTCCACTGAAGCGACAAAATTGTAATGATTATTAAAAGATCAAAGTTCAAAAGCTTTATTTTATTTGTCCATGTTGCCATATTAGAAAATGATGATTGGCCTGTTGATTATTGGCCTGCAAGTTTTTGTCTTTACTTTACAGAAATGATTGTTGTGTGCCTGTGGCATAATTTGTGGATGTTTTGTGTCTGGATCAGAGCACATGTAGGCTCATCGTGGCTCATCGTAACCCTTGTGGTCATGGTCGTGGAGAAGAGAGCAGGCCTTTGTGAGCAGTGGGTGGGTGCCCCCATGACTCATGAGAGTGGAGAGGCGTCAACATGGCCGCCCGGCCTACAGGGATTAAAGTCCTTCTCTCCCCCCCTCCTCCACACCCCACAGGGTTAATCACTGCCATCTTGGCTCCATGCAGAGGATACAATTGCTCTCTCCATCATTGTGGAAGAAGTGAGAAACAAAACCACTCGTCATACCACTGCTGGGGAAGCTCCACAGCTTAGGCACACAGGTTTTGAGCTTTGCGTTTCTGCTTTGGAGACTTAATCGCCTGATTGGTCTTGTCCATCCATCGCTTACCCAAGGGCCTGTTTGAAATGTTAGAATAAGTGATATTTGGTGTTTCAACTTAGAATAACACAAGGCCCTGTGTCGTGTCTTGCGATCTGTTCTCTGGGAGAGTGGAGGCACAGATGAATGCCTCATGCCAAGACCCGCATGGCTGCCGCTAGCACATTAAATCAGCAGTCAACCTGACTGGAAGTCCAAAACGTGCACTAGGTTAAGGGGATGCGCTGAGGCAGTGTTAATGGCTAGCTTGTTGTCCATATGGTACAGCTTTAATAAAGCTCATTTGTTGCAGATGGTGAAGAGGGCTTGGTTAGGCAGAGCGAGCGCTTTTTTGGCAGAGGCACGTTCTTCGCAAGGGCTGCCGTGCTGTTCTGACCAATCCTGGGCCAGCTCTGTGTCTTTTAACATTGATGTCTCTCCTCCTTCACCAAAAACACTGCCCTTGGATTGTGGCCTGGTCTTAATTTAAAAACCCATGCTCGCCTTTTTTTCTTTTTTTCCTTTTTTCTTTTTTAGATGCGTACAGAAGAGCAACTACAATGCGGCTCAGTCACTTTTTCCTGAGTTTGGTCTCCAAACCGCACCTCTGCTTCCATAGGCTTACTTCAGTTGTCTCCATGACCACAAGACAGCAGGTCCAGCTGAGGAAACACTGGCACAGAAGGAAAATAGAAAGAAAAAAAAGAAAGAGCGAGAGACGTAAATGGCAGATATAAGAAGGACTGATAGAGAGGTTTCAGAACATAAACAAAGATCGAAATAGAGACTGACTCACTTCCTTCCCTTAAACTGGTGTGCTTCTGTGATTCTACCAAATCCTCTGGGTGTCTTCTAGTGTTTCTGTCCCCTTCGTTACCCTGCAACGTTGGAGGTTCTGCCTCAAATGCCATCATGTAATTAGCTAGCATCAGGCCAAGCCCGTAGACATTTCATTTTTTTTTCATTTTGAGATGTGCGTGCATCGATGTGTGCTTCTGCATTTAATCTACGGCTGTGTGTGTGTGTGTGTGCGTGTCTGCCTGCCGCAGTGTTTGTGTATGCTTTTCACACTCGGAGAATGGAGGCACCAGGCTTTATTTGCGGGGCACTATGCCGTGCGCTGTTTGACGGTGGTTTTCGCACGTTGTCACCGGCACTGTGCTGTGCTGCGCTGGTGCTGATGGCGCACTGGGCTCTCCTGAGTGGTGGGGGGAGGGGGGGGAGGAGGGGGGAGAGCCCCATAGCGGCCCTCCCCCCTCCGCTACCCCCCCCCCCCCCCCCCTCCCCAAGACACTTTATTGTGAGAAAAGTCTCAGGCGAGCCCTCTGGGCCCTGTGGTTCCATTGCCTGACTAAACGCGGGCCAGTCTGAAAGGCACAGTGTCCTTGGGCCGGCCTCATTCTATTCATTCTCTCGCGGGCTTTGTCTCAAGAGCCAGTGGAGAACACACAGAAAATGCCAAATTGCCCATGTCACCCGAATGAAAGGTGTTCAGGAAGGACTCTGTTGTCGCATGATGTCATCTTGGGTTTTATACCTTCAGGAGAATGATCCTGCTGCTGTTTTTTTTCTCTTCCTATAGCATTGCACATTTTACAAAAAGATGCATTTTGTAACACTTGAAAATATACAATATGATAACACTTTCTGCCATTGCACTGTCATTTTGCGTTGATATCATTTCCCAGAAATCACGTCTATTGACCATAATCAAAACACATCTCATGCTAGATTGTGAAGCCTTACTTCAAAACACTGAAGATGGTAGCGGAAGAGCAGCACCAAATCAATTCCTAGCTCGTCTTCAACAACATAACTGCGTATATCTACAGACTAATAACAGGCTAATGGAAACCTGTTGGAAATCATTTTTACCCATGTGCCTCCACTAACATAAATTGAGGGTGAGGCTTCTGAACGACCCCTGCAAGTGATGACATCATGACCACATCCCTCTGCCTGATTGGCCCTCCCCGTCCCAGCTCGAGTCCCTTGTGGCTGGGCTCCCAGAAGCCACATTTCCCTTGCCACACATGGGTTGCAGCTGGACCACCGTAGGACCTAATCTGAGCAGACTAGGGCTGCTGCCCTGGCTTCTGTGGCCACAAACATACAGATATTGTTGTGCACGGCGCTGGAGGAAGGCTATATGGAGATCCGTAGAAAGAGTTTATTTAATGCAGACATATCATTAACCTCTCAATGCAAACCAACGTTGTATGCAAATCCACTCCCTGGATGGGGAGAGGTATAATTAATGATGTCAGTTTCATGAAAAAATAAATAAAAAGGAAAGATTCTGTTCTTGTGTGCTGGCACCGCTTTAATTAGAGACAAGCCCGAGCGTACGTTCTACATTATTCTCGTTCTTACTTTTACTGCTCTCTTACTTCCATGCTTTTCCGTCTTAGCCTCTTCTTTATCTCTCTCCTTCTGACAATGTCACCGTAGTTTAAACGGTTATTCTGTGTATCTCTCCTGCCGCAGAACCCCACGCGCTGACATGGAGGGCTTTCTTCGTAGCAGCTATTTACTGAGGTTAGTTTCCTTTCTGTTGTCCCCTATCGGATCAAGGGTCGGGTAGGACAGGGGATGGAACCACAGGGCCGGTTACCAACAGTAGCCGACACCCCCCCATCGTTTATTCAGAGCTTCTCCTGTGTGTCTGTGTGTGTGTGTGTGTGTGTGTGTCTCTGTGTGTGTGTGTGTGTGTGTGTGTGTGTGTGTGTGTGTGTGTGTGTGTCTGTGTCTGTGTCTGTGTCTGTGTCTGTGTCTGTGTCTGTGTCTGTGTCTGTGTCTGTGTGTGTGTGTGTGTGTGTGTGTGTGTGTGTGTGTGCGCATGCATGCATGCATGTGTGTAGTTGAGACGGAAGTGAAGGGGATACTACCTTGTCTGTTGTGTGTGTTACAAGCAGCATGCTTACCCTCCTACAGTCAGCTTCAGAGTGCATCTCGGCTCACTCCTAGCTCAGATCAAGGCTTATATCTCATGTTTGCTTTTGCTCTCCACAGCTTAGTCCAACATCTTGCTTATTTTGCGTCTCGTCCCTGCATGCCTTTGTCTAACATCTACTTCTCTGTCTGCTCTGGATGACTGACTATCTACATGGGGGGAGTGTGGGGGTTAAGGGCGTGGCCGGGCTACCAGACCCGGGATGTGGGCTCTTAATTCCTCCTGTGCTGTGTTTGTATTAAAACCTACCAGAGAGATTACCATTTTGGTGTTGTCTTTACCCCATACCCAGTGATTCTAATTAAGTATGTGTGCTGTCACAAAAAGAGGAAGTCAATATGAGTGTATTTACAATTGGTGTGTTTGTGTGTGTGTGTGTGAGCTGGGGAGCCACCTCCAGCATCGCTCCCTAATTAGGCCTTGCTCATTAGAAGCCACCGCAGCAGCATCTGCCTTTCAAAGCTGTTGTCAGCCAAACTTTACTAAAGCTAATGAATCTGCTTTGATTTATTTTTCAAAAGGTCACTTATTTGATTAAATTAACCCGTTTTTTCCCCCCCCCCTCTGAACTGTTGGGGGCATTTTAATAAGAAAAGACAGTTTAATACAAATCGGAAAGACCCCCAATCAGAAAATAGCCTGTTGCGTCATCTTAATAGCACGCTGCATAAGGTAATTACGGGGATCCCAAATAGAACAAAAATAAATTGACCATGACCTTAACATTGACGTTTTTCAATTAATGATCCATGTAAAACGTTTGGGTAAGCAAAGGCATGTCTCATAAGAATTGTGTTTAAAAAAAAAATATCCATATATGTATCATACAACCCTGCTCTATTAGTTAAGCATTGTACCATACCTTATAGGATTTTCCTGGATTTGATTGAAGCAGTCCTATATTGGGTACTCATGTACCTGTATTTACAAATGCTACTTCCTGGAGATTGTCCTAGGCGTGTATCATAACAGCAGCATAGAATGTCATGATTACTTTTTTTCTTGCGTATTCTTACAAGACAAGAAAAGATTAACCAAGAGACAACCTAAAATATCCAACATTACAACAGGCAACATAGTGATGACTCTTGACTTAACACAGTTCCTAATCCACATCCCTCGGTCAATGTCTGTTTCAATGCAACGAGGGACAGCTGAATGATGTTCTGTCGCACTGAGTGCTGACTGGAGGATGGGCATCTCAAAAATCAGGCGAAGATTAAAGGCTGGCTTTACTTTAGGGTTAGCCCTTTTTCCACTTGGTTGAGTCTGGTGTCCTTTAGGGAGGGCCTGGTGAAGATACGGTGGTGGTGGGGGTGGGGGGACAAGTGGGGTTAAAAACAGAGACAATAGCAACAAGATGTTGATACATGGATGATGGATGGATAGGGCGAGTAGACTTGGTGGCAGAAAAAACAGAAGAGAAAAATAAGTTGAATTGGGTCAAAAGGAGTTATGTTGTGACGTATGACATGAAGTCAAGCTTGTGTTTTAATTGTTACATGTATTTTTGTGTAGCTCTCAGAAGGCACATGTTATCATGTTAATCCAGGATGAGTATTATGGTGTTCAGCTAACGGGACTTAACTTCTTCTAGTCCCATGAGCATATGTCTATAGGAACAGACTGGGCAGACCAACGTTATTCTAATAACGCAGCCGTTATGGTTTTGAGTCACACACACACACACACACACACACACACACACACACACACACACACACACACACACACACACACACATACACATACACATACACACACACACACACACACACACTTTGCTGGCAAGTTGGAGAAGTGATACTCTCAAAGTTTTGAGAAATGTGAATAATTTAAAATGACTCGGGTCATAGTCATTGTGAGAAAGACATCAAGCTCCTCAGAGGGAGAATGAACCAGGTGGGCTCATTATTTACGCACTGAATCCTGACATGAAGTGACTGAGCTGTTTGGGACTTCCAGTTCATGACAAGCAATATATTCCTAACTGTAGCAGAGTGTTTTCTGAATTCTAAAGTAGGCAAATTGTATTTCAGCAGAGCCTTTATACAAATATGCTCACCTCAAACTGTTTGGCTTTTGTCATATAATTATTAGCCTATAGTTTCGATTCAACAAGAATGTAGAGTGTAGGGTGACAGAAAGAGAGAGAGAGAGAGAGGAGAGAGAGAGAGAGAGAGAGAGAGAGAGAGAGAGAGAGAGAGAGAGAGAGAGAGAGAGAGAGAGAGAGAGAGAGAGAGAGAGAGAGAGAGAGAGAGAGAGATGGGGAAGGAGAGAGAGAGACGTCTCTAGCAGTGTCTGTCTAATCCCAGTGGACAGCACCTCCTCCTACATTGCTGCCATTATTTGACGTAATGAAAGGAGAAAGTGTACAACATTGAGATTGTTAATTAATTTAGCCTAACAAGATGAAGATAAATGAAACCACTGAAGGTTGACTAGGCTAAGGGGCCCACTTAGCAATCCCCCCCCCCTCCCATCCTCTGCTCTTCTACTACCTTACAATAGCACACAGTTCATAGGTACAGCGCCACATGTAGACAACCCCACTGCACCAGGTTTAGACCAGGAACCTTCTCTTTAGCATTCGATCTTATTCCACCAGTTGTCAGCATATTATATTCTGGATGGGATTGTTCACGTCCCGGGCTTCATAGCTAATGCAATAACCTTCATTCCATGGATATTCTGTAATCTAATCAAATCGCCCTGACATCTTAGATAAAGCTCAGTTCTCTAAAATAAACATCCAAATTTGTATCTAATGTATCGATGGCAGCAGCGTTATAACAGAAAATAAATGAATATATCCTCTATGGGCGCAATGGTTGTGGTCTGTCGAATGATTAAAAACAATCACAGGCACACATACTTTCACCTTGTAACGTGCTAAATGCAGCCGGAGATAGATGAAGGTTATGTAAATGTCTCTTTTTTGCAGCAACTCTGTGGCCCCTTCACATGAGCCTGTGTGACTCCCAGCCTTTCAGCGTATAAAAGACTCCTCTCTAATGCGGCTTGGGGGCTATTTAAGCGGCAAGAGAGACAAAAGAGGAGAAAGCACATTTTTCTCAAAAGCCAGACAGTTGTCTTCATCCACAGTCCTTTTCAAACAAATCAGTAGTCTGTCAGGGCTCTTCTGCAGCAGATGATTTTGTGCAAGGTCTTCATGGCAATACAGAGCAATCATTATGGCATCCATTCTTTGCTCCCTTAGTTCTCAAGTCACCAACAATGGGTTGTTGATTGTATGGAAAACACCAGAACAATTATGCCCTCTGTTTTGGTGGCAGGGCAAGCATTTTAAAGTGTGATCCTCAATAATGGGCTCATTATTGTTATTCTTGAAGCAGGCCTCAGGAGAAAAGACATGGTTGCCCGCAGCACGTCATTATTTCGCAAATTTCGATTTATTCATCATGTTGTCTTTTGGCAAATAAAATAATAGCTAATTCAAAGTGAGTTAGAGCAGTTGCTGCAACTTAAAAGGTAGCACTCGATAGACCAACAATATGAAGAAAAGTGGTAAATGGAGGGATTAGAGCTGTTACCGTAGTAACTCCAACTTCCATCTGCGAGGGAACAATGAGCTTGTGTTCTTCCACCACCTAGGCTTGAAAAAATGGATGGCAAGAAAAGAGAGTGCTCTGAAAGGACAAGACCCTTTCTTAACAACAAAGTGGGATCCAGGCCTAATAGGCTCTTTGGTAAGGAGTTGTTAGGCGAGATCACTGGGGGATAGTGGAGAGAAAAAAGTCAACGTGTAATCCAAGGACAGTAAAGGTCAACCATGTTTTTTTTTCCCCCTTTTCGTTTGTTCTTGCCTCCATTTGTCTGCTTCAAACACAAAACCTGTGGTTCAGCCATTTTAGACGTACCAAGGCGGAGAAGCACAGCCGGGGTAACATACTTGCTCCTCTGCTAGCTAAATAAACAGAGGTTTGGAAGGAGAATAACCTGCCAATTAGGAGCTGCTCGGAGCTGCTTAGACTGCCGCTTGCTTCTGTTTTACTGAGACATGAGCGTAAATACGCTGGCATTGGCTTCAGTCAAGATACACGGGTGGATAAAACTAGGCCTTACCTTTTAATCTTCATAGTATATTTGTGCAGTTATTCCTCATCCATTTCAATGAAGTACTGCATCAAACAAGAGATTTCTGATGCAGCTCATTGCCCAATACAGTGGATTCGGACACCAACAAGACGAAACATCATGGTGTTCCTACATTTAGGTCATGTTTAAACTCTGATGCTGTGCCTAAGAGGCTTTGCAGGGCTACGATGATCTACGGCAGTGCGGTGTTTCTCTTTTGATTTTATGTCCCTTATTACAGCAGCAATATGTCTGTTAAGCTAAGTTATGGCCCAGGCCAACGGAACAGCAGCACAGGTTAATGATTGTGGCATAACTAATTAATAGTTACAGACAGCTGAATAGGAATCCTGTGATGGGGATAGATAGCAGAGATAAGGTGCGAAGAAGAGAATGGATCAGACTCAGTGTGAGACTAGGATGATTCTAGGAGTTGATTCTGGTGTGTAAAAGTGTCAGGTTCTAAGACTGTATCTGAAAAAAAAGGTCTCTATAACTCATGCTGTTGGCACAGTTTGTTAAGCAAAATTGTTTTGTAGTGCCCATTTTCTTCAATTCAAATTTTATATGTAATACTAACAAATAATCCGCAGTGTCTTTTCTTGGTTATTCTTTTAGCATTTATGACAGCCTTTTGGCAAAAAACCTTTTTCCCCCACCTCGTTTGAACACAGTGTAACATTGTCTGCCGAAGCAAAAACACTGGCGGGTGAGATAGCAATAACTTAGTGTGACACAGTCCCTCCTGGACCTGAGTTCACAGTGCACCTATCTATTTATAAACATAAAATGTATCGTAGGTTTTCAGAATCCTAAAGTAAGGATATATCATTGTCAATGACGATGATATAATCATGTTGTTTAAATGAATTTGTGACAATCACAGATCTGAAAAGCAGCGTAGTGCCAACACTTTAGCGGATCTACTAAGCATGTTGATGTCATGGATCTCATTAAACATTTCCTCATGTTTCTATGAGGGAATGTGCCATGTTTTTCTCAGTATGTAGGGTCTCAATGGTGGGCCTCCCCTCAGCACTCCAGCGCTCCTATCATTTCCCCAAGAGCTAAGCCTTTCAATTTACAATTCAATTATCATGTTAGCATTGTGATTAGACTTCTGTCTTCAAGGAATCAGACCTCGATGCTCTTCTCTATTACTCTCTTCCCCCTGCAATCACATCCCATCTGATGAATTGTGCACATAATTACGGAAGTTATTGGATATGCAGATCGGTGCTTACTCTGGGTGTGTGAGTCTTAACGAATTAACTCTAACTGTATCAAACAAGCACCCCTGATAAAGAGCCAGCTCGATAATGAGAGGGCCAATGTATGCTCCCACTCAGGGATAACAGACACCGCAATGGCTGAGACTCAATTAAAACACGATAACTACACACTGCTCTATAATCTGTGTTTGTGCTCTTTGTATGTGCACGTGTGGTGTGGCTGAGACATAATTCTCCTTAACCTCTCCTTAGCTTGTTCACAGAACTCAGTCCAGTGTGTGGTGTTTGTAGGGTGAGTGTGTGTGTGTCTGTGTGTGTGGTTAGGAGTGTGAGCGTGTGTGTGTGAGTGTGTGTTTGTGTGTGCGCTTGTGTGTCTGTGAGTGTGTGTTTGTGTGTGCGCTTGTGTGTGTGTGTGAGTTAGTGTGTGTGTGTGTGTGTGTGTGTGTGTGTGTGTGTGTGTGTGTGTGTGTGTGTGTGTGTGTGTGCGTGTGTGCGTGTGCGTGAGTGTGTGTGTGTGTATGAGGCTTTGGCAATGGGCACAGCCAGCTCCACCATAGCAACCAGAACCGGGCAGTCCCTGCTGGTTGACAAACTGGCCGATGTGCAGGGTGTTTATGAATCATTCAACATGAGGTATTTCCCCCCATGTTACCCTATGTTGCTACCATAGTCTCACACCCTGTCCCATGATGCAATCCCCCAGAGGGCTTCATGGAAGAGACCGAAGCTCTTCACAGGCACGCCCACTGTGAGAGCAATGTGGGAAATTCTGAATGTTTTTGAGTGGCAGCATTTGTACAGGATTCTGAAAAGTTATTTTTCCAGTGCCAGGGGAAAACGGTACATCAAGGCCAATTAAATAATACAATGTATGGCGTGTGTTGCTTTTTCCCACTGACTTGAAATGCAGGAAATTGGATTTGTTAGCCATTCCTTGACATGTACACCCGGATGGCTTTACCTGCGGCCATCATTAGCCTCTTTGTTTACATCGTTTGTACTTATTGCCTTTGACGTGGAGAGGGTATTTTGGGCCCAATTTGGTCCAATCCGAGACACAATTGAGAATGGAGGGAAAAGAAGGAAGGGAGTTGTATTTTTAGTGAAGTGATGCAGTTGCCATTTATAGCCGATATCCCGGCGTGGTGCTGGGCTGCCACTCTGCTGCGCCAAGCACGGAGGTTATTGACTGTCCCAACTCCTCAGCCCCCACACACCCTTCCCCCAGCCTGCACGCACACACCCTCGGCGACAACACACAAACACAGACACATATATAGAGCCAACTGCCAAAGACCAGGGGAGTTTATAGTAGTTCGTTTTTTAATATAAAACCACATTGAAATTAATCCTCAAATTGCAGTCATATGTAATTGCACTCGGCATAAGAGCAGCATGAGCTGCTTCTTTACGTTCTGTTTCCCTGTTTTCCCAAGTGTTTTGGATTGCATCATCTAAATAAGCTCGGATTACAGTTACAGCTAGCGCGCGTTCAGTCTATAACAATCTAGGGTGTAGAGTTTGGTAATTGAAACACTGTTTTTATTTATGAACTTGTATTCTAGCTGCTAGATTCCAATGCGTTGACTTGCTTGTAAATTACATTGAGACAAAAGCAACAGTAACGTCATGGCTTATGTGTCCTCCAGTTGAAGCCTGTTTTCATGGGAAGGACACCTCTGTCTGTCTGTGGACCGAGGCAGAGTGAGCGGGTGTGTGATTCCCCGGCAGTGTAGTTAACGGCACTACGGCTTGACACGTTTCCCCGTCGCAACTGTTCCCTGCATGTAATCAGGGTTGATAGGATGGTGTATGTTTATACACATGGTTGGCTCGACAGCAGGCAGAGGAGTTAGTCTGAAGTAATGTAATGGGTTTACTGACCGGATCACTCTGGAGCGCCGGGACTTGCATCTAAGCATCAATATACATAAGAAAGAACTCCTCGACAGGTGCTGCACTGGCTCTCCGTTATGGCGCTTGACGTTTGACCAATGAGCCTTGGTCTGTGGTACTCAGTCACTCATGCTACTTTAAATCAACTGTTATGACTGTTGAGTCCCAGCTATTGTTTGGAGTGTGTGTTGGTTAGACGGTGGCCTGGCTGTGAAACGCCACATCTGCTCCCACCAGCTCTCCCGGAGTTCACATGTTGTCCAGCCTGGGAGGACAGTACAGAAAAGGGGGCTGAAGTCCAAGCAACGGGAGGGAGGGGGGAGGGGGGGAGGGGGGGAGGGGCGGGCCCTCACCCTCTCATGTCGCTGAGCCACAATCCCTATCATGCCTGCAAATATTTGTCTGGCCTTCACCCACTATTTGTCTTCTTGTTCTGTTTTTCTTTGTTCAGCTAAAATGTGTTTGAGGCAGACAGATGAACAGTTTCCAGAGCACTGTTTGTGGATTCTGTTTGTTGCACAATGCCTGCACATGGGTGTTTGGCCCCTTGGGTGGTTGCATCTGTTTTGACACTTAACTATAAGGATGTGTTTGTACACATTTAAGCAGTTTTTCACTACACGGCTCATTTCAAAGGTTTTGTGCACACAGGAATACATTATTTATGAAAGATATTAACACTGCGATTCCTAGGCATAAACCATTGTTACTCTACGGCTTTTAATGTCTGATTTAAAAGGGAACATTTTTGTTTAATACGTTTATGATGGCCGCCATTATTCAGCCGAAAAAAGGATTGTCATAAATGTTATTTTGGGATAGAATGGGTCTCTTTGTGCCAGGGAGGCCCTGGTTGATATATAGGAGTAGTTTGAGATGACCAGATTATTTCCTGGTGGTTCCAGGGAGCGAGGCGCGCGGTAGCGTAGCGCCGTGCTGGGCTGAGGCTGAGCGTAATGACTGTGGTGCAGAAAACCACAACAGAGCCGGGCATAGGCTGCCTGGGAACCAGAGACCCCTGGCCCCCAGCCAGACACAGACACAAACCTGGCCGCACACTCCTGTCCCTTCTTTCTTTCTTTCCTTCTTTCTTTTCTTCTTCCTTTTTTTTTTCTTTACTTTTGTTTTTAAACAAAGCCATGTAGCTCATGATTTCACTGCTAAGACGCTGTCGTAGACAAATGTATTTGGAAGCAGACGGTAAACACATGATGGATACACACATTGAGGTGAAACTGTATTTGTAAACATGAGCTAATCCACACAACCACATTTAGAGGGACGACATGCAGCAGGACAATGAAAATATCATCACAGTTCCTACAAGGGGAATACAAACTGTCGTGTGGTACCAACCACTGCCCGTTTTTGTTTGGGCAACAGTTTGCATGAGGTGTAAACTGACGGTTAGACTTTCATTTTGACGGACAGGCTTTGCTATCTTTTTCATTTTTTCAGGGAGGAATCACCAGACTGCGGAAGCGATCTGAAACAGAGCCTGAGTGGTCGGACACATGGTTAGGAATGGACTGCTTAGACATTTTCTGTTACAGTCAGCGTCTAATCCACTACAGTGCCTGCTCTCCTGGAGTGGAAATACAGCACTTTTCTTTTCCCCTTTCAACCATGTCTGTCAGCTCTGAGTTTTATTAGGGCTATGTTTCACATTCATTTACACTGGGCTCTCTCATTGCCGTGCTGTGAATGAAACCATCTTAGCATTGCTAAAACAGCAGCTTGTACATGTCTTCTGCGAACTAAATTTCAGGGCAATTACTCAGATCAATGGCACGGTTTTCTGGTTCGGCTCTCGTTTTTTTTTTTTTGCCCCAGTCTCTCTCTTTTTGTATCAGCTGTCAATCAGCCAGGCCAACTTTTAACCACCTCCAAACAGAGCTGGGTGCCAGCCATTCATTTGGTCCTTCACTTTTGCTCTCCCCTTACATTCAACCTGTCACAGCGATACACACTGTTGACCATGCTTTCTATTCAACAGCGGGCAAATGAATTGGTTTCAGTGGTTTAAATCAGCAATCAATGTCAGTTCCCCAACATAATAAGGCTTAATCATAAATCTTTGAGGTGTGGTCCGTCTGACCCCTATTCATCATGGCTCTGGTAGATGGCCTCATCTGGGTGGAGCAAATTAACTACCCCTTTCTGATTTTCCGATTGACGCGTTGAGCGAAATGTGGCTGCTCTCCTTCCCCTCTAATTTTACCCTGCGCCTTCTCCTTCTCAACACACACGGCACAAACAGCAAGCAGAATACCTTTTTTATTTCTTTGTACTTTAAGGAAACACAAAGAATACCTTTGAAAGAAAAATTCTGCACACACATTTTTATGTGTGTGTAATTTCTAAAGTAAGAATTGCATGCCTGAGTCAGAAGGGCGAATATGTGTAGAATAATAAGTAATTTTGGCATCTTTCTTTGTCACGTTTTTGGAACATATTTTTGAACCATGTGAGTTTTGGTGAATGAATGGTGAAAAATTTAGAAACTTAAGAATTTGGTTTGGGGGATGGTGCCTGCTCAGTGCTGTATTACAATAGAGCTGCTAAAACGACGACAATTTGAAGGTAATAATTTCCCTATATCCACGAGTGAGAACAAAAAAGCTTTTCTCTGCCATCAGATGCTACAGCTTTCCCCATTTGATTATTGCATGGCTAGGGATGGCCTTCTACACCCTGACAAAGAAAGCCAGTAGGACTGCACCGGAGAGTGCGGTGCCACTGTGTGTCCACATTCCAGATGTCACGCATGGCCGTTGTAACAACCCTGCGTACTTTAGGGTGCGCAGGCTGCCAATAATGACCTCATGATGCCCAGGCCAAAGACTGAGAGCCGTGAGTCTCCTGCCATGCAAACACAATAAGCCCCCTCCCCTTGAGACCCATTCACTGTCACCAACACTCTATGCTTTTCCTGCTCTCCGCAAGATTATCTTCCATAATTAGCCATTGTTCTTGATTATTTGGCCCTAAATGTAAGATTTTGTTTTTTCTCCAGGGCACTCAATGTCTTCCTTTTTAACTTGTGCTTCCCTTTCAGGCTTCTGTATGTCCTTTGCATGCATTATGCATCCCTCTAGAAACTTCTGCTGTGTCTCCTATTTATTTTTGGCAGCCTGGGCCTGCGCCACAGTTCTGTGATAGATGTTAACACTTTTTTTGTTGAACTGAAACTCTTTGCCGTAAACGCTCAAGTGCACTCAAGTTATCTTTATAAATGACAGAATGGACCTTGCCTGAATAGGGCTTTGTTAGCCATGTTCCAAAAGGGGGGCCCCCTCTATATTTCATCTGTCACTGTTGCTTTTTTTCTTTTCATTCAACAATGCTCGATTGTTTCCCTGAAATCAAAAAAAGGAAAGAAAATCAGGTTCAACGGACAGGAGAATTCTGCATTATTAGGTTCCTTCCAAATTCCAAGCCCTGTTTTTCTTCCCCTGTGCTCACAAAGGGCTCATAACTTACTGTCAACCAGAAGGCCTTCTCTGAAGGCTTCTCTGTCGCTAAACAAATTATTTGTGTTGCTCGCGATGGCTTGTCTCGTTGCAATGTTTGCCTAATTGCCAAAACAGCAGCGGAACCTGATCTCCATCCCCTAGAAGTTCTAGGGAGCGCGTGCAGGCTAGAGGAAAATGAGGTGGTACATGTTCTTGTTTTGCAACCTCTCCTCACCTCGGGGGAGTTGGGCAGCCTTGCCGTCTAAGAGCAAAGCTTAAGTTGAACTGAGCCTAGACCTGTTGCTGTCTTGGGACCTCTGTTTAGTTTTTTTCAGAATCAGCAAGCACAAAGTGAAAAGTCAGCCTGAAAAGTCAGACTGAAAAAGTCAACGCGTGTTTTTGTTTTGTGAGAGAGTTTGTGCGTGCTTGTGTGCGTGAATGTGGTATGTGTGCGCGTGCATGCGTGCCTCTGGCTCTAGTGTGTTTCTGCATGGGTGCAGAGCAGGAGGAAAGGGAGCGAGAGGAAGCTCTAAGATTGAGAGTGTGAGCAGACAGATACTGTACACACAATGACACCTGCATCCGTCTCTGCCTGCCATGGCCGGGGGACACCAGGCTGTCCCACTACAGTGGAATTCACAGTCGCCGCGATGGCAGCGTTTGTCAAATGCGCCGGCAGTCCACGCATTCATAGCCACTGCTTTGTCACCACATCGCTGAGGACGGGCCGCTTGTGCACTCTGACTCTCAGAGTTTCGATTGTTCAGTGGTATGCGCCAAACCGCCGTACGAAACCACTCGCCATGGCCACGGGCACACCCGTTTTTTTTGTTCACGCCGGCTTGCTCAGTTCACCCATGGCGATTATAAATTTGGGTTCATGCAGCCGCACAAGTGTTACACGAGAGATGTGAAGAATTTCCTCTAAAAGAATATTATCAGAAATTATTCACCCTGCAAAGCAATTATCAATGCCCTGCTCAATATGTAAAGTGTGCACCTCAGACGGCTTGCATAATTTGTCCTGAGTCGGGGGAGGGGGGTTCTAACGTGGGTAATTGTTATAGTTAGTACGAGATCACACAGGGTGGACACAGAGACTGAGGAGTGGGTGACATCCAGGCATTAATTGAATTTACTTGTAAGGTCAACAATGATGGAAAAACCATGCCAGTGACATCCATTAAAACGAAGTAGCTCTTGGTGTACTGCAGGGTACCTTTGTACCTTTGAGCCCTTTGTATATTGTTTGGATTTGTATTTTGTTTAAGTATTTCCTATTTATGTATGGGGACTCGGGAGCTGAGTGAAGAATAGAGACATAAATATGATTAGAGAGAGCATAAGGGAGAGAGAGAGAGAGAGAGAGAGAGAGAGAGAGAGAGAGAGAGAGAGAGAGAGAGAGAGAGAGAGAGAGAGAGAGAGAGAGAGAGAGAGAGAGAGAGAGAGAGAGAGAGAGAGAGAGAGAGAGAGAGAGAGAGAGAGAGAGAGAGAGAGAGAGAAAGAGAAAGAGAGAGAGCATTAAAAGACAGAGTAACAACTGAGATATAGTGCCTCTGATACAAGCGTATTAGGTATCCAGAAACGTGGCACAGCATGGCACGGCATCACAATGGAGGGTGATAATTTAATTGTGCTAAATGGTGAATAGCATGTCAATTCCCATCCAGCTGGGAGCTGTCAGGTAGTAATATCTCATTATGGCAGGTGAAGAACCCAGAGGAACCCTACCATGGCACCTGTTAGAACAGGAGGAACCCCTGAGGAGAAATACAGAGTCGCTTCTGCTCTCTCTCGCTCTCTCGCTCTTTCTCTCTCTCACACTCACACACACACACACACACACACACACACACACACACACACACACACACACACACACACACACACACACACACACACACACACACACACACACACACACACACACACACACACAAACAGACACACATGCAGCCATTTGAGCTAATGCATACACCCAAGGCAGAGACGATAAAACCCCATAATCCACAGGTTTCTTTATGATATTTCTATCACATTTAGATACTTACTGATTATTTGCACTAATAACATTATAATATCTATGTATTATGTATATATATTAGTTTGAGTTATTTTAACAGTATCTCAGGGTGTTATTTCATCCACATATATAAATTTAAAATGGAATAGTTTAGAGATATCAACACATATCGACACACACATAAAACATATTGTTTGGTGGACATGTGTGTGCATTGGTGCAAGCCACTGCTGGGCTTGTCTTTGCGATGGCCAACATGTTATTTCTATCCGTTATTGAATTAGGCTTAAGTCCTCTTGATTGGGCTGAGCACATGTGGGAAGGTGTCTAAAATGCTCCCCTTGTAGGGACATAGGATCATAGCACAGAGGGGAGAGGTCTTGGGAATCACACACGCAAACACATACACACACACACATACTCACACACACACACACACACACATACACACAAACACACACACACACACACACAGAGACACATACACAGACAAGCGGGCGGGCAGGGGGAGGAGTCAAGCATCGG